>NW_024582091.1:11178162-11737952 GCF_017639235.1 Corvus kubaryi
CCTTTTCTAAGGATATTGGGACATCTCTAGCTCTGGGCAACAGCTTCTGGGAAAGGTAAGGCCAACACAATCACACTTGTGGTGGATGCCTGTTAATTCCCGACCACAAGTTAGAAGCATTTATCTGCACTGACATGCACAATGCCCTATTTTGCTCCCCTAACGGCTTACTGTTCTTCCATCATGATGACCAGTTCTGACAAGAGTGGACTGAGATAGCAGGCACCTTGCAAGTGGTACTGAACTGAAAACACTCTGAGAAGAACCAGGGTCAGATCTAGGCATAATAATGGCGAAATTTCACTTCTGAGCTGCACTGGAGTCTGGAAGCACTGACAATCTAGCCCATGATCCCAACCCATGTGAAAGAGGAGCAAGCAGAAGATTGTGATGCCTCCCCAGTCCCTCTCCTGCCTCACATAAGGGCTGTGTGTACTCCTGCCCTTTGAACAATACAGGGTTGCTTGTTTAAATACACAGTCAAAGTCTGCCCCTCAGGGATCTCTGACTTCCTGAGAAGTCCTCATTTTTACTCTTTTACCTTCCAGTTGTCAAGTTTCTTATTGTTAAATATGTGTTTCAAAAATGGATCAAAATGTTCTTTAGGCAATTTAATTAAAATTTTCTGTTCTACTAAGGGCTTTGTCTTGATAGACCCTCTCTTCTCTTTTTTCTGTTAAGCTCAATTTTTTATGTGTGTCCAGCAATTCCAAGTTCTCTCCCAGTTTAAAAACATGTGGTAACATATAAAAATTAAGTTTTAAATGAAATACGAATCTTTCTTTCAAAGAAAGTACAGGTATGGATAATGCATTTTCTTAAAAAATAATTATTTTTTACATTCATGAGTTGATAGTCTAGGAAAATGGAAACTGCTCACTTTTAAAAAAATCCCACAAGGTGAAGGTGAATAAAATGCTAAATAAAAAGGTGTCCTATTAAATTAATATTTGAGACACTAGAAAGAAATTAAAAGCTCGACCCTTTAAGACAATAGGATAATTTATAGCATGTGCTATGGCATTTTGCTGAACTGGGCTGCACAGCTTAACAGTCAGCACCCTGAAGTATCTGCCTAATAAACCTAGCAGTCAGCATAACACAAAAAGGGAATTATTCTTGTTTCATTTTACCTTATAAAAAAAGATATGTTTTGGGGGTCTATTAACATTTGGGCTGACACCTTAAATTTAATTTTATGCTTTGTTTGAGCTTTTTACCTACAGTCAGTTGTAAGAAGGGAAGCTGCAGGGAAAAGGGCCATTCTCAGCAGTTTGTCTTGAAATACTGTAATCTACAGCACAGCACAGTGATAGCAAAACTTTTCACTGTATGGACTAAATGCATTTTTCTTGGTTATTCTGACAGATACCCGGCAGGCAGTTCCCCTCTGCATGATGTCAGCAGGGTGGGTCCTTGTGCAGCATTCTGACTAATTCTCCTGACCTGGTCCCAAATGCCTTGTACACCAATGCCTGTTGCTTCCTGGACTCAGCATGAATATCCCAGAGACTCCCATCTACCTTCATTGCTCCTTTAGTATTCATTCAGGTGAGGGCTTTGGACCTCACCTATTGAAAAGACCTTCGTTTTTCCATAGTTCACCTTTTTATAATCGCTAGCTCAAGGTTGCTTACCAGTGTTGGTAGAATTCCATGCTGTCAAAGTGAATGCTTGATGCGCCATCTTCTGTGAGCCATTCATGGTGTTCAAACATGGTAACTTGCTTGGACCATCAAGCATTACAGAATCACAGAATCCATTAGGTTGGAAAAGACCTCTGGGATCAATGAGTCCAAACACTGCCTTGTCAAATAGACCATGGCACTGAGTTCCATGTCCAGTCTTTCCTTAAACATCACCAGGACGATGACTCTACCACCTCCCTGGGCAGCCCATTCCAATGCCCAATCAACCTTTCTGTGCAGAACTTCCTCCTAATGTTCAACCTAAACCTCCCCTGACACAGCTTAAGACTGTGGCCTCTTGTCCTGTCACAGGTTGCCCGGGAGAAGAGGCCGACCAACCCCTACCTGGCTACAGTGTCCTTTCAGATGATTGTAGAGAAGGATAAGGTCCCCCTTGAATCTCGTTTTCTCCAGGATAAACAACCCCAGCTCCCTCAGCTGCTCCTCAAAAGACTTGTGCTCCAGACCCTTCACCAGCTCCATTGCCTTTCTTTGGACATGCTCCAGCACCTCAATGTCCTTCCTGCAGTGAGGGGCCCAGAACTGGACACAGGACTTGAGGTGCAGCCTCACCACTGGCAAGTACAGGGAGACAATCATTAACCTGGTCCTGCTGGCCACACTATTGCTGGTCCAGGCCAGCATGCCATTGGCCTTCTCAGCCACCTGGGCACACACTGGCCCACGTTCAGCTGCTGTCGACCAGCACCCCCAGGTCCTTTTCCACTGTCCCGCTTTCTAGGCACTCTGCTCCAGCCTGTAGTGCTGCAGGTGGTTGTGGCAAGCTAAAAGCTAAGAGTGTTGTCACCCCCAAAACAGTACATCTGTCCTGTCAAGTTCATCCTCATGATGGTTGCGTTCCCTGCCACAGACCTAAGGGATAAAAAACAATGGGAACATCTGGGGCAAGTCACTCCGCTTTTACTGCTGAGCTGCTGACCATGGAAATAACATTTTAAATGTAAAACCCAAAGAGCTTCTTGCAATCAAGACCATAATCTTTCTCTTTCCCTCAGACTACTTTTGTCCAGACATACGTAGGTGAAGTCTACAAAATATATCACGAGAACTACAATTGCTTCTGATACCGATCGAGTGGAAGTCCTTCTTTTGGCCATAATTGATTTTAGACCAGGCCTTTAAACAAAAAAACTGGTTTGTTAACTTGAAGAATGTTCCAATTTCTAAGCGTGATTGATTTTGACAGTTCTCATGTAAAGTAACCGCTGTAATGATAAACTGTCAACCGCTATGGTGCTGTGAATAAAATCTGCTGAAGAAATGAAGGTTTGCCCTTTCAAAAGGTTATCATCTTGCATGGTCCACAGTTTTTCTTTCTATTTTTTTCAGGAAAATTACTTTGCTAACTGTCAGAGGTTTAATATATGGACTATAAAATTGAGACATTTTCAAAATTAATTGGCCTAAAGCAGAAATAAAATGTCTTTGCCATTATAGCAGCTCCCCATTGTAACCGTATTTCAACATATCTCAAAGCTCGAACAGTGTTCAAAGGAGTTTCAATTTTTTTTTTGGATGCTAAGCAAAAGTACAACTCTTTTAAAGAACATCACGTAAAACACATAGAATTATTTCTCTGTCTCAGTGATCTAATTTTTACTGTTTTAAATTTAGGTAAACAAAACATACACTCAAAACTTTTGGCAAGAAAAGAGTTTGTGGTACACTGTAAAATTATTATTCAAAATTATTGCTGTATTTTATAAACACAGAAATGGAAAGCATTATTAATACACAAAATCAGCTTATTTATTCTTAAGTGGTTCTTCTAGGGGTTGCCATACATAAACAGCAGAAAGGGCTAAATTAATGTAAGTTCATGTGAAATGCCTTTATTTCTGAAATTAAGTAGTGCATGTCTTCTCTCTTTCTGTCATGTTTTTTCAGTTGTATAAGTAACTAAGCTTCACTGTGAAGTTTCTGTCTTCAAACAGTCCCAATAATAACATCCTATTTCAAAAGAGATGAAATTTTGATGTAGATTTAAAAAATGCCAAGATAGAAGATGAAAATCCTTCGTTTTTTCTCTGCTTTTGCTTTTTTCTTTCTATTGCACTTATACATGAACAGTGAGAGTCTTTCTAAAGAACTGTTTCTGGATAAATGAAAGCTACACAGCAACAAGAAATTGTATCTATACTGGACAAAGTGCTTAGTTTATTCTCTATGCAACTCCAGAAGTGAAAAAATATATCCCTGTTTAGCTGCAGTGATCAGACAGAGCACCTCACAAAGCTACTTCAAATAGATTTTGGCAGGTCTTTTATAGTTGTTTCTCAAAGCCCTCTTGTGGTCCATTGCAAAATAACGTATGGCTAAAATACAGCGCAATTACAGTGATCCACGTTTTGGAAAACTGGGCTCATGGGAGGTAAAATTGGCTACTCAGGCATTATAAATCCATCTGACTGCACAGATGTCAATACTGATTTATACTCTACAAGGGTTTGATAATCTCAGCTTGTAGGAAAAGAGTTCCTTAAAGATGTGATCTGAAGACCAATGAAGTCATTGGGAGGTTTTCCATAAATTTCAGTGACTTTTAGATCAGTCTGTAAGCATTTACTGTTAATTTAAAAAGTAAAATACAGGTAACCCTGGAAGCTAGTGCAAACACACATATTTTTTTAAAAAACATATCCAAAACATTAAACTTCAAATAAAACTTGAGATGGGAAACAGATTTAGAATCTTTAAGAAGTGTAGGCAATGAATTCCACAGATTATCACTGCTCTTACAGCCTGTGCTTTGCAATCCCACTATACCTTTCTTTAGTTTTCATCTCCACTGTGAAGTGAATGTGAAAACACACACCAGTATAAGCATAATATGATTTCAATGCAGAGAGAAGGGCTTATAGCAAAGGCTTGGAGCTGGACAATTAATTAAATGAATTTTGACTGGTGTGTCCAGCTAAATCTATTGCGCTCTGCCCCATTTCCATTTTTTTCCCAGTTTTTTTTTAGCTGACATGGGGAGGCCCACAGTGTCATGTTTCAAAGGAATGTTTGTGTTTGTGAGATGTTTGATTGAATTGCTGCACAGCTGTATGCATTAGCACCCACAAAATTGAGTGACCACTGTGGATGTGCATCGGAGGACAGGCAGAACTACTCATTTTAGCAGAAGTGCTGTTACCTTCTGCTAGAACAGGCTGCTTGTGGAACTATAGCATAAATTAAGACACGGATATAGACAATGACGTCATGAATAAAAATCCATGGTTTTGCATCTTTGAGCACGCAGCCCTGATAAACGTGAGCTCTTTTGCCATTAAAACTCAGAAATCTACTTCTGCTATATTTGGAGCCTTATTTCTCTTTTTTTCTAATCTGGTGAGAGTTATTTACAATAACATTTCTAATCAAACCATCTTGGCTATTAGCAAAGTAATTCTTTGTATTTATAATAAAAGTGATCCTATGACCATTTTGAAAATTTTTATTAATATTGTGAAACATCACAACAAAGGAAAAAATGTTTTTTTCACACAGCCAATCACATAGGAAGAATGAAATTGTACATCTATTACCCAGTTTATAAAGTCATAAAAATTATGGTTTCCTTATAAAATAAATAGTTAACTGAAAATCCTTGGCAATTCTTCTAGTCTTTGTCCAGCATTAGAGGAGAACCCATATGTATAAAATTATTATAATAAATGATTTAAGGAGGAAAAAAAAGAGACCTGGGTTTTAAAAGGCAATGTGGTTTTGAGTTATTAGAGATCTAGGGCCAATTTTAAACATCATGAAAAAAACTCAACTTTGTTGAGGTTAGTGATTTTTAAGAAGGTAAGAACAGTCTGTTCTCTCCTCATGTTTTTATTTTTACTATCTCTAACTAATGTTTTCTTGTTTAGAGAAAGAACAATGTATTGTGATTATTTTTATTTGATTCATTTGCACTTTTAATGATTTCTGCCATTATTTTGAAATAAAGATCTGTGGAGTTAGCACAGGAAATTAATACAATTCAAGCTTTTATGAAAAATACTCTTACTGTACCAAGTGATGTGTTCAGCTACACTGAAGTCAATATGGTCTTTTGGCAACAATTACTTCTTGTTCTGTAAACAAATTCACATTTTCAAAGGACCTTTACTCTCCCACTGGAGACCAGTTCTGCTGCTGGCACCTTCACTCCTTTACATTCTTGTTTGGTAATATTCAGGAGAAGGGTTCTGCTGCTGACTCAGAAAATGAAGTGGAAATCCATTCCTGATACAAGGGACATGAAAAATGATGGGGGAAGACACCACAGACATTGCTGTGGCAGGCCAGAGTAGTCTGTAATTTCCCTGAAGATACTGCTAGCTCTTCTCTTTCCATTGATGTCTGGAAGTTTGTCCATAGCCTTTTTTCTCGACTATTTCCCAAGTTATTCCTGTTTTTTTGTCTTTTGCTCTTAATACCCATCTGTCTTTTAATGAGGACAGAAAAAATTGCCACCCCAGTAAACTTATTGAGATGTAGATCCAGAATCCAGCATGTTCCACACAAATCTTTCCATGGAAATCTCTGGCTTTGGAAGAAGTTTTGACACAACAAGAAGAACTAGCCTTCTAACCTTTGGCCTTTCTACTGTACCATGAAAATATGCCTTTTTCTTTTTCTTGAGCTCCCATGTCTGTTGCCTCTGATGATGAATCCTTCAACAGAAGAATTCCATAAAATTCAGATCTAGCACGTAACTGGTGTTTTGCAGTGTCAAATTGACATACATCTCTTCATTTATTCTGAGGAAGTAGGTGGAGTGGTACTAAGCAGCAATGAACCTTTTCTGTCCTCTTCAGAAAATGAAAGTCATCAGCTCAGCCACAACTTTGTTACCTTTATTTTGTCAGGTTTCAGATGGCTCTGAGTTATTGGTAAGATTATAGATAGATTTAGGCAAAATAAGTTATATTCCCAACTGACTTCTGTTTTGGAATTGTTTGTCTTGATTTAATACTCAACATTATCATAGTAAACAACTAAAACAAAGTTAATTTCTTTTTACTTCTTAACCAGTATATGAGTGGTATTGATTTCAGCTATTAAGAACCCTTTTGATACAGTTCTCACTGTATATCAAAGGAATTGTCATAAAAATATGATGGAGGGTTATGTTTAGATAGCATACTTACCACAGGAAAGTCTATCATGATCAAGTGAATGCATAGGTTATATTATCAGGGAAGCATATTCTGAAATATTTGATTTTTCAGCTTACAATTATTGAATATGTTTTCAAAATTTTCAGTGCTCGGTGAAAAGGAAATCTGTGTGTGGAAGTTTTGGTCAAAAAACATTCCAAAAGTTGTAAAAATAAAGCTGAATAAGTAATAAATTATTCAAACCCATCTGGGGACCTGAGTTATACTGTCTGCTTCTTGGCTTTAGGTGTCTATTCTTGCTGGAGTGTGTCATAGTTTCTGCTAGAAAGTGCAAAAAACCTGACCAGATGATGTCAGCACAGACAAGGTGGCTCCTGGCAGCAGATATTAAATAATGGCTGGCCTTAAACATGTGAAATGCATTTGGCTAGCTGGCGGCAGGCTGTACTGTGTGATCTCTCCTTCTAGGTGCTTTAGCGCCAGCCAGCAGAGTCCCTGGCACAGGGGTGTGAGCACAAGCTTGGAAATGTGTCCTTATTTCAGGCAGAGGTGCAGAGGCAGCTCCCCACCCACTGCTGGCTCCTCGTCGATCTCCTCTGGCAGGAACCCCCCTGAAGCTTCCTGAGTTGGTGAACACTTCCCTCTGGAAAGAACAAAATGTATTAAATTAAGGGTTCCCAAAGTTTTCTTTCTGGAGGGCTATGTAATAACTGGGAAGACCATATTCAAAGCCTACCACTCTCCAATACCTAAAGCCTTCCATATTCCCCTTCTGCCCTGTTCCAAACCCCAAGAGGCTCTATATGAAGCCAGATGCCCGGTCCTTCTGTTTTCCCAGGTGCTGGGAAAACTGTGCCGGACTATTGCCCAGTCCTGGCAGTGCCCATGGAGGAGACCTTGCTGAAGTTTCTTGGGCTTAATGTAAAAGCATAAAATGAGCTGAAACTTCTGATGCCTCCAGGATCCATCAGGTGAGTTAGTGCCAGTTTCTGACCACTCACTTAAGTTCTGGCTTGAAGATTGCATCTTCCTTTTGGGAATCTCTGCACTAGAGGGGACCTGCCTTTTACCCTCAGCTGGCACTGTCATGCTGTCCCTCCCTTATTTGTTAAAACATGCATCTCTGTACGTATGCAAAAAATAAAATGAAGCAAAAACCCATCTGCCAACCAACAGACAAGCCCAAGAGTGCTTTGCCAACCAGGCAGCTGGATCTGTCCTCTGAATAGTTTGTAAGTCACTTCAGATATAGTCTGAACTCCTCACTGAACACACTTACTGTTCCTGCAAGAACTGGCTCAGCTTCCCCTGCTGCTGAAGTGGAAATGTAAATCTCAATTTCCTCTTCCAAAAAGGAAAAGCAAATATTGATCCACGTTTCAGGTTTTTGCATCATCCTGTTTACCTTGTCTAGCCTGGAACCAAGCAGCATTGATACTTTTAGATATTTGACTTCCCTCATTTGAAATTATTCAAGTCTTTCATAAGTCTGAAAAAGAAGTGGTTAAAACATTTTCTTTTGCTCACCCTTTTTCAGTAGCACTCTGTGACCCAGCAGCCTGCGTGCAGCTCTGAAAAGCTCCTGTACTGGTGGTGTTGTCTGACTACCCCGCAACACCTGTCTCTCCCTCACACCAACCTGGCCGTGGTTCAGAGGTGAAACAATACTTATGACACAGCATGTGTTTTGTGCCTTCTCCTCTTAAATGAATTTTTATTGCAGAAAGCTACAGTTTAAATGAGCTCAGAGACTGCTAATGACTTCTACTTCCTAACACACATCCAAACATCTCCTGCTGCCCTTCCAGCTTCATTCACTCCAGTGCCTTCTCTCTCCCCTTTCTCAGGTTAGCTCAGGCTGTGAGACAGTGTGTGATGTGCTGCCCAGGAGGGATAAGATGGGAGAAGAAGCAGAGGAAAGCAGCCAACCAGGAGATAGGAGACCTCTGGCAGGGCCAGTATGTGGCAGAAGTTTCTTCTAGGCCAGCCAGCAGTCAGGAGATGTAAATAGTCTGACTGGCACCAGCTGGGAAGTTCATAGTCAAAAGGTGTACACTGCTTCATCCCTGGTGGGCAGCAGAGACTGCCTTATGGGTCAGACGCAGCCTGCAAGCTGGCTGCAGTGCAATCTTGCCTTAAACCTAAGCTGGATAATATAATTTTCCTTCTAGAATAACAAAAAAAATTGCCCTTAATTTACAGAGCTATTTTGGGATATGAGATGCGATTGCTAGTTACTTGGATTGGTGTTGCTCCATTATTTGAATTTTCCAGAGAATGATGTGCATGCCATCAGAAAGGCATGCAGTTCTGCTTCCCCCCTTCTCCTCGCCTCATTCACTTTCACAGCACTTCTTGACATGTGTGGTTTGCTGTTCCTGCTACCTGGACTGAAATAATGGCCTCTGCCCTACTGACTTCTTTTTCTACCACAAAGATCTTGCTTAAACTTGGGGCTGCCTTCTAGAAAATGGTAGTGTTTTCCAGCTAAAACACCTATGGTTTCTTCCTCTATGAAGAATGCTTTTATACTTCCTCGGGAGATGGGTTCCAAATAGCACTCCTATGCCACCACCCCTAGCCCCTTTGCTGATTTAGCATTGTCAGTGGCACAGTATCCATGTGCCATTAATATTCTTCAGCGACCTTGACTGGGCACCTTATTAAACAGCCCCCTCTAGGACGGAGAACTTTTTCCAGTTGTTCAGGTAATATAAAAATCTGTTTTTATAAACCAATGCAAACCTCTGGCTACAGCCCTCAGTCTTAACTCACAGATAGGTACTATTGAGAAAGGAAGAGCATTCAAGGACTTTGGTGACTTAAAATTTGCTGGTAAGTGGTTTGTGGTGTTATTACTCCACTGGTCTTTCCCACAGTAGTAGACAATCCCATTTAAAAATGCCCAAGGCTTCTTCTTTTCATACGAAATAAAATCCTCTCTCCTAGGTAAAAGCAAACTCTGATTCTCTGCCCTGCATTTTCGTTGGTTTGCACAGATTAGTACTTTGTCTTGCTATTTCCCTAAAGATCATAAGCAATCCTCTCTGTGATTGATCCAGCTCCTGTGCTGATCCCACATGCCAGCAGACCAGGGCATCTTTGCTGTCCGGTCTGATAGTTTTGCTGAATATTACAGATTTGTGATTCACTATTGTATTCCAGTAACTTTTTGACCTGCATTAGCAATGAGGTAGTTTTGTTCTAGGCTAGCCTGTACTGTCACGTCCCACACAGAGATTTTTTTTGTGGCTGAATGCCTGAGATGATTTTCTAAATCTCTGCAAGCTTTTCCAAGTTCTCATTTCTATACATATATTTTTGTACAAGAGAATAGGGCAGAGGGAAATTCTACCTTCTCTCCATTCCCTGATTCTCTTGTCTAGTAGGAAGTACTTAATGATCATTCTTTCTAAGGTTTCTTTCCAAGGATTATTTCTAAGGTCTCTTCCTAAGTCAAGAAATTTCCCTGGATATTCTGACCATAGAAGGAAAAAAAAAGCCTCCTGGCAAAAGCCACAGACTTTCGGGGCTACCTATGAATGCACGCATGAAACCAGGAAGCACTGTCATTATGCTATAGGATTTAAGACACAGAAAACTCAGTATTTTGGTAGAATACAGGAGATAGAGTTTGAGGAACCAGTTTGAAACTTCTCCATGAGAGTCAACCTTGGAGTACAAAAAGAACTTCTTGAATTGCTTGGGGAGTTGATAAAATTATAGTAATGGATGCATTTGGACAGAAAGACAGTTGTTAACATGTTCCTGTTTTCTGGCAACAGGAGTGTGGGAGCTGAAGTCAATGTAATTTCACTCTATCTGCGTTCAGGAAAAGAACACAAAAGAATCTGATTTTTTATTGTTAAGCTGGCAGTACAGAGACTCACAGTTTCTGAGTTCTGGAAAGCCAGACATTCTTCTGAACTGAAGAATATTAAAACAAGACAGCTTGAACTCTGCTCTAGGCCCAGGAGTGTAAATCTGGAATAAGTTCACTGGTTTTGATGAGGATACTTTGGATTTACACCAGCAACTGAGAATAGAACTTGGCTGTGTGTCTTATTCTTCTGGTGGTAGTGAAAAACATGATCCTAATAAAAGACGTGCAAGCGATCACAGGAGTATTCTCATACTGGTTCTACGCTTAAGTTTTAGATGCAGGATTTAAGATTGTGGTACAAAATCCAGCTATACAAGAGTACCTCTAAGCAATCTGGCAAAGAGGATCTATAAGAAGAGTGGCAATCTAATGTTTGCATGGCTCCTGTAGCTGTATTGGCCTGTCTTGCCTTATAAGAGGAGATTCAAAAAGTATTGTTGCATTTTATTTTAAAATTTATTTTAGTTTATGGGTATAAACACACAAAAATAATTTTATGCAGTAATTGTTTGGAAAAAGGCTGTGTGTGTTGCAGGAACTGAAGAAGCCCGAATACTTTGTGTTGTAATGCCTTTACGGAAATGTCAGCTGTGGAGCAGACCTTTATAGACACTGGCATTATCAGCTTTTTGGATTGCAGCATTATTCCTTGTAGCCCAGAATTGTTTTATTGTGGGTGACTGGTTTGCAGGTGAAAATATTACAAAACCAGTAAAGCTGCCTCATGTGCTGCTTTGACAGTATCTTCTCTTCTGTGAGAACATGTGTGAAAAGTGTTATAGACATAAAGCTAGAACCAGATCAAGCCTTCAAAGGTTGTTTTTTTTTCTTTTTGGTAATATTTCAAATCCTGCTGTGACTTTCCAGTTATTTAGGTGCTATATTGCAAAAACTTCCTGAGCCACCCTTCTTGGCATGATAAATCCACAGATACTGTGCTTTAAAATGATACACAGTTGGGAAGGTTTCTAACAAGCATCAAATCCATTAGATTTGTATTGCTTTTTCTATTGTTTAGTAATATTTGAGAGGGATTGGATGCGTCTGTGACCTGGCTAATTGCAAAGAAAATTACAGAGTATTAAAAACAAATGGGAAGATAGAAAAGAAAGTTGTGGTAGGATTTTGAAAGGAGTTTTCAATCTCATGGACATTCATTGTCACTTGAATGACTAACTGCCTCGGGCTACGTTGGAAGTCCCATCATGAGAGCTGGAAAAAACAAAACCCCAGCTAACCCATTCCTCTAAACTTAAAAACCCCAAAAGCTATAGTCACAGACTAAATAGAGTATGATTTGAGGCCATGCTATGCTCTGCCACTGGCTTTAATTGGACAAGGATGTTCATGTGCTTTGATTTTTCCTAGTGACCGAAAAGAATCAATAGAAGTGTCATCAAGCTGCATATTTTGCTCTTTATTCACTTTGATAATCCCTCTCCTTAGCTGGAAACTGCTGCCAGCACACTTAAAACATAATTTCTTAATCACACGGTCCCTTAAAGTCAATGAGGTGATATTTAAAGTTTACAGGGATGATACAAGAAAATCCAAACACTTTTGGTGCTAAACGTTCTTGAAACACAGTGTCTCTGGATTTTCTCCAATATCTGCACACTGAACAGTTGAATCCAAATGGGATTCCAGTCCAGTAATGCACTTACTGTTTACATAATAGTTGAGGGACATGAAAGGCTTTATTAAATCAATCAAAACACTTTTGAAGTTAAAATAACTAAATAATGCTTTCAGACACATTCTAACCTAGTTTACTCCATGACAACAAATAGATCTTCATTTTTTTTTACTGCTTGGTACTTCTTTTAGCCTTCTTTTTCCAATGTTCTCTAAAAAGAAGCAGGGATAAATGAATAGACTGACTTCACTAGCGTGGGCTTCTTTAGAGACAGAGAACTATGCCTTGATGCTGTAAAAGAAGTAACTAGGCATGTCTCATTCGGCATGATGAACAGGGCTATTACTGATGTCATTAAAGATGATATATTTAGTTATGTCTATTTTCTAATGAAGAGTATGTTTCATCACACAGATGGCACATCTGTTTTGTATGACATTTCTTGAGAGTTATTCACATGAAAGTTCATTACTATTCTGGATTCTGTTTACGTTTAAGGGGGCTTTCCCAAATGGGATTGCTGGTCATACTTAATGCCAACAGAACCACCAGCACTGCGCAGTTACTGTAAAATACCTACAGCTTCCTGGGTGATGGAAGTGTGATGTGTGAAACCATAAACACAAATGAGTTCAACATGCCTGTCTGGGGTTTTTTTTGGTCTTTGTCTTGCTCTGTTCATAGAAAAGACCCACAGAGTAGATCCAAGTATTACCTGCACATTGCTATTTTGATTTTTTATTCTCGATAGCTTTGGGAACATGAAGCATTTTTACCAATGGTAGCTATGTTCTACTCTATGTTTTTCTATGGTAAGGCAGAAAAAGGAGTTGACAAAGGTCTTTCCTTGATCTTTCTGTAATAATGATACAAGACTGAAAGGTTTTATCACTTTTATGCTGACTGATAACAGTAGGGCTACACATTAAGAAATCTGAGATCCTTCAGTGGTGTCTCAAGTCTACAAGAGAAAACTGTACTTCAGTTTTTTTCCATAACCCTTAACCCAAATGTTGATCTATGTTCTCAGACCATAGCTCAGGTAAGTCTGTTATTTGCTTGCTTATTAGATATGTGTTTATACAATGTTTTTTTCTATCAGTATAGATATTAAACACCACATTCCGTAGCAGTGGGTGGGGGAATCAGTAGCACTGCTTGCAATACAAGTTGCAGTATGTCTGTATTCAGTTAAAATCTAGTGGAAACAGAATATATTCACCAGTAAATATCATCATGATTGATAGATGATGATTTGCCATTTAGACAGAGGAACCCATCACTAGAAAAAATGGGCATATATTGTACTGGCACTTCAAATACTACTCCTTAACCTGTATTGATGAGCCTTTTCCAAAATTCTTGTTCCTTTAGATCTTTGTCTCATTAGCCTGACAGTTTGCATTAAAATAGGATACCAGCTTTTACTCCATGTTCTGGAAGCAAAAAATAGGATACATTAAAGGTAGGGTAAACACCTACTTTCCATGTCAGAGGTTCCACTGGTACAAAATGTTATTGGCAAGCTGATAGCAAGGAGAGTAACAATAATCATACCAAATACTTTTGTTTAGAAAAATACGTCCAAGAAGAGAAAATTAAGTTTAGATATGGTGAATCTGCTTCCTTAGAAGTCTGTCTAGCTGGCTACTTTTAATTTTAAAAACTTTGTAACAATCTTAGTGTAAGGCATTTTGGAAATTCACGAAACAAGAGTAATATTAAAGAGACTGAACAGCAGAAGCAATTAAGCATACTTAATTAGTTTTATAGTTGATTTCCCAAGATAATGGTCTAGAGAGACAGATAAAAGCCCTGAAATGGCAGCATTATATAAGTGGCCAGGCAATTAATAAACCTTAAAATGTAGATCTATTGCTATAGAAAATGTTACATCACTTCTGAGTTCGTAGAGTATTTATGGCATCTCAAGCACCAGGTCAGAAGTATTTTTTAATGTCTCATCAATGAAAAACATTCTTAATTTGAAATTCCAAATTTGTTATCTTTCATATTGCACAGCTGACATACGTCAGGGTTTTGAAATCCACAGTTTGACATGAGATGCTCTGAATGTCTTGGGAGTATGGAAAAAGCTGTGTGATTTATCTTTGCCTTCTCTCAGATAAATCTTTCAGGCACGGTTCTGGCATTACATCAGCAAAGCCTAGGCTTGACTGTTGTGACTAGGCTAGTAGGAGGCTTGTCTTCTTCCTTCTTCTTTTTTTCTTCTTTACTGGTGCATGTGTAGCCTCACTGATTAATCCACCTCTTCTGTCCCCCAAACAATCAAGACAAAACAAGAAAAGAAACAAAACTTGTGACATATGTAACTAAGAAGGCTGGTTGGACTTTTAACCTCATTTACTTGTATTCATTTGGTGAATCCTTCCCAGCAGGAATTGTCTCCTTCCCAAGTTAGTACAAGATGCAACCCTGGAGGGGGCCTTTGGGAATGACTACCATCAATCCTAAAATAACAAGTACTGAGTTTGATCCAGAATGGTGTGTTTGCAGAGCATACACACTGAATAGTCTCCATTTCCAAACTTACTGTGGTTAACAGACTGAAAGGGAAAATATTTCCGTCTCTTCATTACACAACTAAACAAAAATTTCTAAATGGCTTTCAGTAGAACTAATAGGCGAATTTTGTATGTTTCAAGATATAATACAACAAAGCTGAACTATGCTACAGCTTTGAATCTTCAGCTGCAATTCTGTATAGATCTGAGAAGCCCCCAGTTGCTTGATGGTCTGAACTGGTTTCTGACATTTAACCTATTCTTGAAGATGAAGATGTAGGGTAGATCAGTATAGGAATACCATAAAAAATGTTGTATCCTAAATTGAATATACTAATATGTAAAAGTTACTTTATACTATAGAACAAAAGCTTTTTCACAATTTATAAAAATTTTCTGAATCTTTTCTGCAACTTTCATTTCTTCTGCTAATTCTTCCCTTTCAAAATTTCCGAAAGCCTCATTGATTTTTTTACTATTATACCCACTTGTGACAAGTCATGCCACTTTCAGACAGTGATAACTAGTAAGCAAAGCTACCCAATGTGTCACCCAATATTTATTGCAGTAAACAAAGCAATGGTGTGAGATCTAGGCCCTTCCGTGCCAGGAAGCAGTGGAAGTCACCACCACTTGCTAATAGCCACTGTGGGCTTGCAAAGGTGGCTGCACGGGACAAACTATTACAAGGGCATGAGATCTCCTGCTGAATGACAAAGATGTCATGCCTCAGTCTGTGATGCCTCATGGAACCTTCTGGTCTGTGTTCTCTGACTCTGCCTCCTGCTGTGCCTGGTTTTTCCAGCTTGATCCCTTGCCTCTTATGCTCCCAGTTTCAGTTGTCATCCTGTTGATTTGGCTGCAGTGAGCAGGGTTTATGACTGTCTTATACGAGCCCTGAGAGATAGCTTTGTTGGTGTGAATAATTCTCTAAGTCCCCTAATTGCTGCTAATATTTGCTTTGTTTTCATAACATCTCTAAGCCAGATTTTCCATGAGGAGGTTACCAATAATGCTGCGTGCCCTGAGGAATTCTTGCGCATGCTCCCCTGCTGTCAACTTTTTACTCATTCTTGGTAAACAGCTCTTGTCTGGGACAAGTGTGACCTGAAAGATGACATGTGGTGCACTGATGCTCATCTGGATTTTAGGAAAATGCATGACCAGTTGAAGTCAGTCCTATATCTGTGACTGCCGGTGGTATCAGGTTCCTCTCACACACTGTCTCCTCTGTGTGAGCCAAATTGCTTCAGGGCATGGGCCAGATTATAGCAGTGCTGTTTAATTTCCTATCCAGCACTTAGCTCCCCACATTTTGCTTGTGGATTGCTTCAAACTGCCAGTCCAACCACTGATTTAATATGCAGCCAGCTGGCTGGAGTACACTCAGAGCCTGGTCAATATTTGGAAAGAAGAACACACAATGCCTGATTTCAGATGAAATAATGGAACATCCATAAATACAACATGATTTTTGAAGAGGCTGTGAAACTAGTCATTTGTCAGATTGGTTACCAATGATCTTAGTCTTTCCATCAAAAAAAAATTACAGGGCTTCTACAAAAGCAAATCAGAAAACAAGATAGTGGAAAACTGTCTCAAGTACTTTGCTGATAGTCCCAAACCTGAGCTTTGCCTCTCACAATTCAGTTTCTCAACAGAAGAAACAAAAGCTGGAGATAAAGGACCTGAATATGAACTTGTTGCAGGATAGCATGTATGTATTTCCACAAAGATGTCTCTTGAACTACTAAGCGAGGTTTAGATCTTCATTCTCCATCTGCATTTCAGTCTGACCTTTCATACCCCAGTGACTTGAGCAGTTTGGGCAAAGGCAGCATTATGCCAGAATGAAACACAGAAGTAGGAAAAACCCACCAGCATGCCTAGGAAAGAAGGATCACTCACTTCTGCTGCCTGATTTTCTCCTGTTTGTTTATGAATTTACATAAGTACACTTTCATTTCTATTTTGGAGTTTGAGTTAGGTTCATTTGCTTCTGTAGGAGAGTTCTCAAAAATGCTAATCTTGGCTTTCACTTAGCAGAACTGAGTCTTGTGAGTGTGAAACTTCCAGGGTTTGTTTCCCATTCAGTCATACAGGAAGTTATCTAGGAAACTGTAACCAAGTCAGATGATATTATGAAAATATGACAGAATATTAATACACTCTGAAGAATAATGAAATGACATTTCAGGTTAGCAAAAGAAGAAAGTTCTATTTAATTCAATTAAAAAAAAAAGTTTGGTCTACCTCCATTAATAAAAACCCTAACTAAAATATTCCTGATTGTGTGTGTTTGGCACATGGTGATCCTTGTGTATGGAAAAATAATAACTCAGAGAACTGAAAGTAACCTGAACAATGTGCAATAAGGTCCTGTGTAATCTGCCAATGAACAGCTATACCTGGCATGAAGGTTCATCTCACCTGTTGTCCCACAGACTTTTATGAACGTGCTTCTGTGCTACACCTGAGTCTAGTCCTGCCATATGTAGCAAATCACACTAACTGAACAATGAATATGAATGGATTTGTAGAAGGAAATCAGGAATACTGAAGCCCTGCTGCTGACTCTTGGGCTCTTGGATCACAGCAGTTAGAACACAGAATCAGTGATGGAACAGTTTGGATTAGACGGAACATTTGAAAACATCTAGTCCGAACCCTGTGTGTGCTGGACATTGAGAACATTCCTTTCTTTTCAATCCTTTTTTTTTCAATTCAGCTTGTTTCTTGGTGTCACCTCACAACATGAACCATGGTAGTGGGAGATGACCCAAAGACCCATGCAGTAAAGTCATGAGACTACTGAAAAAGGTCAGACTCCTGAAGATATCCTGGGACAAAAGAAAAATATACCTAGCCTAGATTATTACAATAGTAATTCCATATATTTTTAATTCCTATTTTTCTAGTTTATGAAATGCATAACATTTTAAAGTCTGTCTACAATCTCAAATGCAAAGCCGCTTGGCTCCTTAACACCTTCATAGTCTGGCTTGCCCTTATCTTTATATACAAGAGCTGGCAGAAGGATTAGTGCAGTAAAAAGAAAGAGTGATTGTTACAGTGCTTGGGATTTTCAAAAAATTTCATGGGCTTTATAGGCCTCTGTCCTACTTTGGATACCTCTTGACCTGGTTTATGAACTAAAAATAGCAGGAAAGTGAGACTGCAGACATCAGGCCTAAGAACTGCAGAGCAGATGCAAGAGAACTATGCAACAGTTACTAACTTATTTTCTTGTCATAGGTATCTTGGGCTTTCCATGCCACAGTCACTTGTCTTGCCCTTTAACTAGTATTTAAACCATCTATATTAATCAGCCTGCTTATAGGGTAGGAAATTTGTTAATAAGTTATTTAAGCAAGGGGATAAAAACCTGGCCCAACTCTCATTGACCCCAATGCAAGGATTTTACTTTTCACATCTTGAAAAAGACAGTGACTGAGCTATCGCTCACTTTCCTAAATACAAACAGATTAAGCTATTAAATTACCTCATCAGCTTTATATTAATGTGGGATTTATTTATTTATTTATAAGGCAGAATGAAAACAGGAGTGCTGTAACACAGATGAGAAACATAGTGGAAAATGAAAGCAAACTGAATGTCTTTCAGTAAATACATTTACTTTAATTCGTGACTCAGGCCTAATTTTTGTCATGATTTTGTTATAATAAATTTTAAAGAAAATAAGATTACAGTGATAAAATAACATCTCCTACAAAAGTGTACCTAGAGCACACATGCAAACAGTTAGACTGTCTGTGTACTTTGCCTGTTAAATAGCAACTCAGTTTAATTTTTCACTATTCTTTCCAAAACTGTCTTTGAAGCTTGATCTGGAACAACTCATCCCCAGAACAATGTCTTAGACTTCCCTGCCCAAAAGAAATAATTAAATAACAAGAAAAATAAACAATTGTATCATTCCCATGTTTAATACTCACTTTTGCCTGAAACCTATGTTCAGGAGATCTCTTCTGTCATAAATTCTTCTTTTACATGCATCTGAGTTTCTTGAACTAAGAGATTTCTCAATTACTGCAACCCAGAAGTATTAAAAATGATAAGTTTTTAGTCATGAAGTATCATGTCATTGAAAGCAAATTGCTCCTTGGGAAGGAACAGTATAAATTAATCTTTTTATCTAGAAATAAAAACAATTCTGAAATTTTTATGACATGAACTATTGCCATTGTTAACATTATTTTTTCCAATTTCTGTACAGGCATAATAAATCCACAGTCAAGTGTAAGTTTATGACATTTAGTCGTATGTAAGAGGCTAGCACAAGTGAGGGGTGCTTGCTAGTGTCAACTCAATGCTTAGATTTGACAAGATATCTCAAAGGAAGTGTGAGAAACAATTAAAATGAAATTTCACATGTAGTAGCCTATTGCATTTGCTTTTTTATTGTCAGTCAAGATAAACTGACTTAAAGCAGGACAATTTTATGTGTCCACTGGAGGATGAAATGAGCTGCACTTAAAAGGGCCTGCAACTATAGGCTTTATAACCTAGGATCACTGTTGCTACTACAGATGTCTACAAGAGCTGAGATAAATCCCACGCCAACAGGAAAAATGTATTGCCATGCTCCACCCCTTCAGCTTTCCCCATCATTCCTATTTTTCTGTGCTTTACCTTAATATGCAACTTCAAGGCTTTCCAACACTAGAAAACTAGGTTATTGAGAGTAAAACTACCATGAGCAGTCAGTTTCTACAGGAGAATCCGATGGGAAATGTTCTCAACAGCATTACTGAAGTCCAGGTAGACTACACCCACAGTCTTTTCCTCATCCACTAAGCAGGTCACTGGATCATAGAAGAAGACCAGGTAGGTCATGCAGGACTTGACTTTCCTAAACCCAGCCTGGCTGGGCCTGATGCCCTGGTTGTCCTGCACATGCTGGATGAAGGCACTCATTATGACCTGTTCCATGATCTTCCCTGCTTGATGAATTTCTAAGCCTAGTACAGCCCTAGCAAAAAAAAAAATTGCTTGCTCTGTGTTTCTTTTATCAATTTATGCTTCCATGGTCATTTGCATAGCAGTATAGGTCAAGTAACTGCTATTCATCTATAGCAGTTAGAAATGGTAAGATGCAGAGAAATTATATGACTATCCAGGTTTTTTTTCAAAATGTTCATATTATTTAGACAATCGTGTAAAAATAACACAGTTGTTTTGAAAAATTAGTAACTGCAGTATAATATTCAGTTTCTAAAAATGAAGATTGTTGTGTGTGTAAAATGTAAAACACATTTTGAAACTGTAGTGTTTAATATTGTTTCATTGTTCTTTCACTTGTGATTTATTGCCCCAGTGCTGGTCTGTACCTATTGCATTGTCTGTTAGCCATGCATTCTGCTATGCTATTTTTTTTTAAATTTCATGAACTTGCTAAGGATTTAATAATCTTTATGTGTGTCTTAATATCAACATCAGTAAACTGAGAGCAGCATCTTGACTGCCAGTATGTATTTTAGATATCTATTAATAAATACACTAGCAGGGAAAAGAAATTCTTCCTAGGTGAAATAACTGCTAGAAAAAACTGTGAAAACCCGACTCACTGTGAAAAGCAAACTGGTTGAAAGTGGTGCCTTTCACACAACACTCTGTGCTGCAAATCTAAATATGAGAGATGTGCAGTTTCTGCAGTGTTATGGTCCATGAGCCCATGCCAGTGCCTTGGAATAGTATTTCCTCACATCTGTTCCTTCCTTATATATTTGTCAAAAATGTTGAAAGAAATTGCTTCAAGTCACTCAAATACTTGCATTGTTGTTTGTTTTCTTTTTTTTTTTTAATAAACCTTTTTCACATTAATGGTCTATTTAAACATGACACAGTCTGTCATAATTCAAACTGCAGTTGAGTTTTCCCATTATTTGTCTTATACAACTGTGATTTTTTTTCTTGGAAGGGTAGCTTGCAAAGAAGTGGTCTTCATAGATGAAGGTTATTGTTTGTAATAGGAAAATCATGAAGAAGAAGCACAATAGCTTTCTTTTTTGAAAAAGGGGAAAAAGATCACTCCTTCAAACCTGAACAGAAATTTTAATTAAAGTATTTGTCCCAAGGACAAGAATAGTCCAAAAAAATAATCCTGATTATACAAGGAAAAAATTTATACTCATGTGATGGTAATAAACCAATAATTTAAAATAATTTTAGCAATTTTCACTCTTCTGAACTACATTGGTGTCTTATTATTCTAATAGCTCCCAGTTTACAGCTTCTTTGCTACACTTCACTAAAAGATAAAGATCCTCTGCATTCCTGTGCACAGGCTCTTTCATTGCCTTCTATATGTCTAACCTAACTCCCTTAACCCCTTTATTTAGGCTTTCCTCCCTTCCGTTGTTCAGGACATGCTAAGGACCTTGGACTGGGGCCGTATTCCAGAACATCTATGTAGTTTCAATTGCCTTGGGAAATTTGTTTATTCATAGCATTAAATCCTGGAATTTAATTGTTTGTCAGCATCCAGAATTTTGATTTAAGCACAGTGAGGACAGGGTTCTTGGAGTATGCTGGTACTTTTATATATGAACAGTAAGCTTTTAAATTAAAAGGTATCGGCCTCAAGGGGATGCCTGTCTGTCTTTTAAAGACTGCAACAACTTGTCAGTGCATACAGACATGTTACACCTCTGAGAGTGTTAAAGAGGAAAGGTTATAATTTCTGTGTTTTCTCTGACTGTGCAGAAAGCAGTGGCTGAATACAAGCTTGCAAGGTATTCTTCTGAACTTAGACACAATAGCAGCAGCAATACTTAAGACAGGATCTGATAACAGGGGTCCTGAATATGGGTCTTGCACACCCTACTATTACTTTTTCAGTACAAGTCTTAGTGAAAGAGACTGGCTGGGAGTACATCTGAATCAGAGGTGTATGAAAGATCATTTGTGTGATTGTAATATTACTACTACTGAAATCAGTCTGCTACCTTCAATTGTAAAAGCCCTGAAATGTTGACTTTGCTGCTGTTTTAGCCAAGGTATGCTAAGGTTTTTTTCTTTTTTTTGTTAAGTAGTGTGAACATACCTTGTGACTGAAGATCAGAAGGAGCAGGCCTCACATGAGAAAAGGAAGAAGGAAGAAGGCATGAACCTGCAGATCCTGAGAGTACAAATTTTCATTGTTATAGATGGTGTAACTATGGAAATAACTTACCATTTCCTATTGGAGTTTTAAAATTGCATTATGTCAGGTGTAACTATGGAAATAACTTACCATTTCCTATCGGAGTTTTAAATTGCATTATGTCACACAATGGTTCTCTTTGGAGACTTTTTTTCCTTTTCAGTGGTGTTAAGTTAAATAAAAATAAAGAAAATACTGCTTCCAGTAAAATGAAACTGTTAGAGTCAAATACTTGCAAATATTGCAAAATGAAGGAGATGGCTAAAATAAAAGAAGTGCACAGGTACACATATGGCTGGGCTACTGAGGCGGCTGGTGTGGGGTCTGTAGCTCAGACCCAGGAAGCTGTGACCAGTCTGGAGAGATGGTCCCGTGAGGAACCGTCTTCCCAGAGCCCAGTGTCTTCCCTCAGCCGTAGCCAGAGTGCCTTTGCAGAGAAGCTCTCAGCTCTTTAGTGATTCTCAGCTCGTGATTTCAGCTCTTGCTCTGCAGGGCAATCTCCAGGCCAGACCAGGAGGAGAGAGACGAGAGACCCGTGTAGCAGTTCTGCATAGGGCAGCTTTATTAGTCCGCACCCCACGAAGGGGAGGCCAGGGACGAGCTCTCTCTGCTCTCACAGGGGCAGAGGGCTAGATCTCATAGGGATACAGGGGGTGGGTGTCAGAGGGTAAAGGCCAATGGGTTACAAAGGATCTGCATAGGGTCTCCCAGAGGATTCTGGGTCTGTCTTCTTCTCGCCATAACTGAAAGTGGCTGGCTTCCCAGGGGAGTTCTTCTGGGAGGTTAAGCACTCTCCTTATCTCAGCAGGCCTTCCTCCAGGACAGAGGCTGGGCATACCCCACAGGCTACCAAGTATGTTTCATGCCAAGGTTATAAACGCAGTTACCTAGAGTCATTCTGTAGTGAGTAAAAAAAACCCAGTTATTTTCAGTGAGGCATTCAAACCACCAGTGAGTAAGTGTTCACCAGTTGTTTAAGACCAGGCTGCAGGGAGCCCTGAGTAACTTGGTCTAGTGAAATGTGTCCCTGCCCATGGCAGGGGGGTCAGAATTAGATTGTATTTAGTGTTCCTTCCAACCCAAACCTCTAAGCAAAGGCTCATTTGAGTTACACCTCAGTGCAATAGCTCCATATAAGTGAAAAATCCTGCAACCCAGGAAAGTTGTGGGTTTGATTGTTTTGATTGTTTAGTGAGAAAAATGAGAACATGGCTTCACCATCTGTCATTGGTGTGAGAACCATAAACAAGTCTAAACATAATTTAGAAAATTACTAACATCTATGCTAACATCTATACTAACACTATGACAAAGGCTCTAACCAGTAGAAAAATATAAAATAATGATAAGTGCTATCAACTGAGGGACATTATAGACTGGGGTCTTTGGCTTTCAAATGGTTGATGTTTGAACTCTACTGCATTAAAGGTATAGCAGAAATATACACATCTTATGGCTACTTTCAAAGCTGTCTAAATACAGACTCTGCCAAGTAGAATTACATTCACCTTGCAGCAGAGATCCACTACTCTAAATATCCTGTGTAGTCATTTCTTCATTATGGCCTCTTGCTAATTTCAGTACAGGAGTCTTGTTTTTGTTAATTTCCAGTGTATGCAAACAGACTATGTAGGACATCTCTGTCTCCAACTGATGTGTTAGAGACGTTCTCAGAGAGAAGGCCAGATTGGAAGCAGGTCCAATAATTCCAGGATACAACAATGGAAGCATTAGATCATCTCAATTTGCCATTAAAAATATTTTCTTAACTTTCTTTTCCAGCTGGCTTAAATTCTTTGTTTGAACTCCGTGGAAATCAGATTCATCTTGACCCTGAATGCATTGATGAGTTCCTGGTCCATTTATTATTACAAATGGTTATTTTTTAGAGGAAAAACAGTGGCTAGGAGAAACATTACAGAAATGTTTTCTTAACTCTGGTATACCTTGGGAAATTCAGGTTTGGGTGAAACTTTAACCTTTTGTTTCCATTGCAAGGTGGGAGCATTTAAATTCTACTAACTTCTGCTATTTTCACATTTCTTCAAAAAGCCCCTCTGTGGGCTATAATAAATTCTGTGTGTCTCCAAAGAGAGTTATGTGGATTATGTGTGCTGTTTTTCCTAGTATTTCATCAGGCTCATTATTAACATTGGACATATCAAAGGAGTAGCCAAAATAAAGCAAACTGTAACAGCTGTGGAGATGCACATTTCTGTAAACTGGCAGGCTGATTTGTGAATTATGCTTTTCAAGTAACCTCATTAAAATGTGTCCTTTAGAAAAAAACCCCAACTTATCTTTGTTTTTGTCAAAGCCTTTTTCTCCCCTTACATTCTTGAAGTGATGGAAACATGGTGCAAAATATCACAGGCCAAGAGATTACAATAGAATCTTGAAAAGCAGAAGAAATGTGCTTGAGACATTACAAAAATTGAAAAGTTCAGCCACAGTAGTTCCCCCAGTACATGAGAGTTACTGGCAAGGTGAAATAAACACAGAGGGCCATGCAAAAATTTGGGGTGCTGGAAAATATGGTGTGAGAGGAGAAGCATTTTGTTCACCAGGTAGGATAGAAGGCCAATGGGCCTGAAATCCTCCACTGCATAAAGCAAAGTCATAGAGAAGACACGTTTAGGGCCTCCCCAGAGCTAGTCCCCAGAGCAGATATATTAATTTTCTTTAAAAATCAATGTATCAAAACCAGGATGTAAATCAAAACCACAAGCAAGTTAACTAAATGCAATTATAAATGCACTTTTGAAAACTTCTGAATTTGAATTTTCATGCCAGTGGGCTCTGACATTAAGCAGGTTATTTTAAACTGTTATGTGAATGTTTCCCACACTGCTCACTGGGGCTGGACCTGGAACTCTGTGGAGGAGGACAGTAAAACTCTTCCTATAAGTTGGACTAACTGGTGACCCAAGCTAACAGATTTGATCAAAGGCTTCATTCTCTTGAATCCTTTGCCAAACTCACATCTCACCATTTGTGAGTAATGTTTCACACCATCTCCAGTTGGCCCGGACTGTGTTGTATTCTGGTGGGTGATGACCCAGCCTCTACTACTACTGATACCTCCATCACCTCTTGGCTAGACTATACCTGTGTAATCAACCTGAGCATGATGCCTACAGCACTTAGGAAACTCCAGCTAATAGAGAAGAGTGGAACAAATATTCACAGCCACACTGGCTACCTGGGATCCACCAAGCTGCAGAGATTACCCATGGTATTTCAGCTCAAGCTCAAATTTCTTTTATACTATCTGTGAAGAAGACTGTGATTGATCCAGTACCTTAAGAGGGACTACAAGAGAGATGGAGATGGACTTTTTACAAGGGTATGTAGTGATAGGACAAGGGGGAATGGCTTTAAAATGAAAGAGGGCAGGCTTAGTTTAGCTATTAAAAAGAAAATCTTTACTGTGAGGCTGGTGAGGCACAGGAACAAGCTGCTCAGAGAAGTCTTGGCTGCCCTATCCTGGGAAGTGTTTAAAGCCAGATTGAACGGGGCTCTGAGAAACCTCGTCTGGTGGAAGTTGTGTCCAGCCATTGTACAGGGATTGCAATGAGATGGTCTTTAAGGTACCTTCCAACCAAAACCATTCTTTGATTACAGCATCTGCTCTTTTGCTCTGGACAGTGCATTGTAAATGGGATAAAGCTCACCTCACAGAGCTTTCTTGTGTTTCAAACAGACCTAGAATTCTTGCAGGACCAAAAGAATGTAAGTAGCTCCTGTTCCTCAGGAACTTCTTCCTGTTCCAATCTCGTCTTCCACTCTGCCTTTTCTAATGTAAATACATAATATCTTCCCTAATCCTAAAAGTTAAATCCTGCCAGAACACTTTTCCTTCTGGAAAGCATGAGAAAATAGAAATCATACAGGAGATACACAGTTCTGTTTCTTACTGCAAAGCAGGAAGTCAGTGAGTGAATAAGGACTGTAGCTAAGTGGACCTATGTGGTAGAGCAGACTGACCACACACAGCTAATAGCAAGTCCAGAGTCAAAGTTGTGGCTTTCTTTTGAATAGAGGTGTTAAAAGGCATAATGGCTAAATTTAGTGATGGAAAATATTTTCTGAGTTCTCTGAAAAATTAATTTTGTTTGCTACCACTATAAACAGTTGATAAAATCAGAGAATATTTTAAGATTTTAAGTCATCAGAGTATTTATGCAGACATTTCAGTCCATGCCTGTTTAGTGAAGCATATAAGTATTTTAGAGTTTTGTTTCTGCTACTTTTCTATTCATGCTGGCATATGAGAAGTGGGCCTGGATGTTGACACAAGAAGGAAGCAAGTTTCAGAATTTTCTATTGTGGAAACAGAACATCTGACAAGTTAATGCAAATAAAAATTGGACAAACTAAGAATGCTATTCTCTCTGAAGTAAGCAACCAGTCCTGAGAGCAGAACTAAAAAAGCTTGCAATTTTTATAACTTGGACTCCTAATAAGGGAGAGGTTATGGCTGTTTGTATGGCTGATACAGAAGTGCAATTCTGAGATCCACTTCAGTAAGAATAATAGTAAAAAAATTGCTAGGTAGAACTTCATACTCTGCCCCCTGAATATAGTGTCTCAAAAGAAAACCACAAAGGACTTCCTAAATATTTTGGTGGAATCTCCCTGAATAACTAACTATGGCTTGTCCTAGGGAGCTCTGTACATCTCCTCTTTAAAATTTTCCTTATTTCAGTCTTCAGTACATAATCCAGTGAAAGCAATTCCTTCTTTGTACCACAGCTGACCTACAGTACCACTTCAGTTTGAGAGCAATGCAATAAAAACAGCTAAAGAATGTGCTGATGAGAAAAGTTATTGAGGGAAGTGTCATGAGGTTTATAGCACCTTCTTAGTTTCCTGGTGCTTAAAATCAGCTGAGCTAGCAAAGCAGAGAACTGCAGCTGGGAATCAAAACCAGCTTTCAAATGCAAGTGTTACTGATACTATGGAGGAATACATCTGAAGAGAAAAGCAGGATATGCCTCAACGGCACCAAAAATCTGTTCATCATATTATTTTGCCTAGACCTAAGCTTTCTGTGCTCCAGCTGGGAAGGATTTTAAGGGATTAAAACAGCTAAAAAGTCAGGTGTATATATAAGTCTATATGCAGGTATATTTCAGGTTCAGAAGAATTCCTTTTTAAAAATTCTCTACTGAATTCAGTGTGAAATGGCTGAACTACTCTGATTCCAAGAAACTAAAAGGAATCTTGCAATGAATTTGTGGCTTTGCAGTGAATTTGTGGCTCTGCACAGGAGTTGCATGCACTTCTATTGTCAACATTTGAATGTGGTTTTGCAGCTCACTAAAATAACTCTGATTCCTCCACCCACATGTTTTTTTTTCCATATCACTTTCTAGTCAGTGTGTCAACAAGGTTTTCCAGCCATGATTAACAATGATGAAGAACCAGTTATCTGACAAAGCTGTTACATTTTACTGTTTCATGTGGGTCAGGAAAACAGAATTCAGCTGTAAATTTCACTTTCTCACATGTCACTGGTAAAATCACTTTGTCAGTAAAAATAAAGCACCTGCAAAAAGCTTTGAAGATTGCTATGACCTATACACTGGTATAAATTAAATACAAATTATGCAAACTCTGTCAATTTAGGAGTTTAATAAATTGTGCACTACTGAGGGCACACATTTAAATTATACAAGTAATAGGTAGAGTAAAAGGGAAGAAGCAAGAGGAATAAGGAAATTATCACAGTAATCACAAAGAATTGCCGGGAACTTTCAAAGAACTGCTAGGAACTTTTCCCATTATCCCATGGTATGTTTGAAGTATAATATTGTAACAGTTTCAGTAATGCAAAGAAAAAAGAAATAGAAGAAAGAGAAAAAAATATTTTTTATGTTCACTTTGGTCACATATGTAGCAGATCATGTAGATAACTATGCTTGCTTTCTTCACCTGGGACAGACCTTCTGTGGGTCATCCAATAGTTGGTAGAGGAAAATGGTTATTTGATCAGTGTCTTTATTCTGTTATATTGTGTTCTTATATAGGAAGTGTATTATACTCTTCTTCTATGCAAAAAAGTGCTATGGGTACCTCATTGATGAATGAAAAGGTATACCTAACTGCCTCTGTAAAAGAAGGTTGTTGATACAAATGCACACTAAGGTAAATGCTAACATGTCAGCACTCTTTTCATTGGCATAATATTCTGCAAAGAATTCTTTGCACAGAATGCTTTCACTATTTTCCTATAAAAGCTATTTGTCACTCAGTAACAAATTAAGATCCTAATATTTACTCTATTTTTTTCTTTCTTCACTGTTCTTTATTTATAACTTGATGCAGAGGAATTTTAGAATCATAAAGAAAGACAACAGCTATTGCTTCATAGCCTTGAGTATCTAAAATAGCAAAGATATTTGGATATGCTTTCACTATACTAAATCCCAGATGACAGCATTAGCTCATTTCTAATGCGAATTCCTTTGTTTGTGTTCCTAAGTATAAATGATGTGAAGTAGTACGACTACAAATAATACGATCATGCTTTAGCTCACTGGCAAAAAGAATTGTAGGGCTGCCTTACCAAGGCTAACATCCCTACTTCTTCCCTTGGATATCCTCCATTTAACAAAGGGCAGATCCTGTATTTATCTTTCTGACAGCCCTCAGCAAAAAGCCGAATGTCTGAAGGAGCTGGATTCTGGACTGGAGAGGCCTCTGGAGGTGGGTAGCCTCTGTTTTGGGAAGATTTGTTAATGTGATTCCTTTCACACTTTAACAAAACATTTCCCTGTGAGATGTTCAAAACACCCTTAAAAGGAGATAGAAACTTTCTGTAAAACAGTAGAAACCTGTAGACAAAGAACTACACAGAATTTTTTTGTAAATTGGCTGTTTTGCTAAGTCCTTTTTCATTACTCTGTCACAATGGTGGAGAATATATGGATGGATATGATGCAAAAGGTGGAATTTAAGAAGCAAAAGGCAAATCTTCACAGGAAGTTGTATCACTCCACTGGCCAGTGTGAGCTTTCACCACCTCCAGACAGTGTTGCAGACATTACTTGGTTTAAAGAATCATGGAATTATCTAGGTTGAAAAAGGCTTTTAAGATCATTAAGTCCAATCATCACCAAGCACACGGCTAAAGCATGTCCCTAAGCACCACATCTACATGACATTTGAACACTATTAAAGAGCTTGTTAGGGCTCCCAGTCTCATACACACTATATGGTGTACAGTGCCTCTGCATAAATCTAAGAATTGCATGATTCCTGTATAGAAAAACACACACAGTGTTACTGAACCACACCCACCTGTGTCTTCAGGACTCAGTCACACAGCAAGCAGTGCCTGTGTCCAGAGAAACTCCTGGCCTTTCCAAAGCTGTCATGCCATTTCAATTCTCAGCGACAAAGAAGACAAAAAAGAGAGAAAGGAAAAAGCAAGGCAAATAAGCATGATGGAGAGGAATTACAATGAAATAACAAGTGTACTTGGAGTCTGAGAGGGTGCTCATTAAGAGAAAGGAAGAAAAAACCATGAGACAGAAACCTGCACCAATGATCAAGTGAAAAAGCAACATAAAATGGAAAGAACAGCAGAAAAATACAGTTGTGGAAACAACGCTCAACTGAATTGAGGTACAAAACATTTGAAGGAAAACAGCAGCTAAAAAAGCAAATATATATTTTGTGTCCATGACAACACTCACCACCGGACTTTCTCATGACAAGACAAATTTCATGCTTTTGAACACACTTTTTTTGAGTAAATTGTTTTGGCATTGTAAATCCCAACAAATTTATAATTTTTTTAGGGCCAATAAACATATTTATATGTTTGTATCTCACTTATAGACGTGAGTCTGTTCTGAAGATCAAGCAATTTCCCAACAGTAAAGCAAAAAATGTCATGAGGTTTTTTTAAACATTAATCCTCTAAGAAGTTTTACTCTAAAAGCATGAAAATACTGTGTTGGAATGCAAAGTGCAGGGAGTGTTCCTCTGCCTGTTCTGAAAGACACTCTCTGCACTTTGGGTTCCAACAATACTGTTAGAATATAGGGGAAAAAAGAGTAAAGACAATTTTTTCCCCACCAGATAATTCCTGTATTAGAAATAGACTATTAATTTGATATTTAAAAAAGAGTGCCAAGGATAAACATTGTGCCTAACTCCATATGGAACTTCATCTCATGCCATATGCATCTTTTTTGAAATATCTGATACAGTATGTTGATTAGGAAGATTTAAACACTGTGAGAAACAACATTCTGTGTAAACAATATCCTAATTTATAAATATTGGGCATCCAAAGGGTTCTCTGAGATTTTAACAGGGGAATTAATTTCTTAAGGATAAGCTGCTACAGGCACACAGCCCTGTTTTTGTCAGATATTTTTGATTTTTCACTCCACTGGTTATAATGACTGTAATTTCCTGGTGGGCACATAGTGCAGTGTGTGTATATGTGTAGAGTTAGAGGCAAGATGGAGGGTATTAAAACAAAAAACCAAAGTCCACTTGATGCTTGTCCACCTGAAAGAAGCCTAGTTACTTGCCTAAACTTTAAGACTCATCTCTTTAATTTTGCTCAACAGTTCTGTTGATGTCAATGGAAATTCCTAATGTGGAATGAAAACAGAATAGAGCTTATTGTCATTTGGGAATATAACAAAATATAAAGTAGCTGTTTATAAAGTATTTCTAATTGCAATCATTGTGGATCCCACCATTCTTGATATGTTTTCACAAGCATGAAGGCAGAAGTCACCCAAACCGATAAACAAAATTTAATGCAAAACAATAAAAATTTGTATTTTCAAGGTTTTAAAAGCATTGGCTGTATATCTCTTCCTCACAAATGGCAGCCAAGAATTGTCAGATGATGCATGTCATCTCTGCTAATGATGTCACCAGTGTACTTTTTAATGTGCCTATATTAATCATTTTGTTTATAAGGTGAATGCCCAGGAAAAAGAATTGGTCAACTTGCCTCATTAAAAACAACCCAAGAAGATAAAACAAATGGACACAGAAGATATTAAACAGTTATTTAAAAAGATGTTATCAGTTATTAATATGTTTAGGTGGTTTCATCTGATTGCTGTGCCGGTTAATACGTCTTTGTCTGGAACTGTTATAGCATAAAAAAAAATTGAATGGGAGAGGTGAATCACTCATATATGTCTATTTCCAGCCAAACTTAATCCAAAATCCAGAAATGAGGCAGATTTTGATCTTACTGTGACCTGACTGCTAATGCACATAGGCTGATTTCTTGGAAGTTCTTTTAATTTTCTTTCTGGTATGAAGCAGAGAAGTGTTGGATGAAAAAATCAGAAAATACTGAACTGCAGTATTTGACTCATTTCTTTTACTTCAACTGTGTTTTACTGTTCAGTGGCACACTGTCTATCACAGAAATTTTGTAAGCTCCCAATAATTTTTCTCTAAAGACCTGGCAAATATAGCCATGTCTGGTCTTCCAGGTGGGTTGTCCTTACTGTCAAATGGCTTTAGGATGTGGAAATTTGCAGATAATGATGAACTAGACTGGCATATGGGAGAAAAATGGACTTTGAAGATCAAATTCATTATATTGCAACTGCGAGCAGCTACTATGCTTAGTCTAGATGCCACTGCCCTTTCTTTCATACAGGAAAACTGGAAGTGCTTGCAAAATACCAGAAAGCACAAGATTAACAATGTGCTCTGCAAGCCAGTAGCAGCTTCCAAGTGGCACTGCCAGAGTCCTGCAAGTGGAGAGACATTGGTGGCCCTGCCCTGAATCTGGTGAGACATGAATCCTGTTTAACCTAAAAGAAAAGATAAAAATATAACTATAAAAATATCCTGGTTTCAGCCGCAGCAGACCTGAGAGCTGATCTGATGTTGGGCACACCATAAGATCCATTGATATGGCACTGGAGAGATTTCTAACCATCAATAGATGATGTAAGTCCTGACTAGGTGAAACTTCGTGAAACTATTAATACTTTTTACTAAATTTAAACCTTTTCAGTTGACAGTGTACCTGAGTATGAACAGATTTGTTGTTGCTGGCACTGTCTGACAGCTCTATTCTGCATGCACCACATGCTGTAGTGGGATTAAAGTAGCTCATCACTGCACCTACTCGACATCAAGGCAATGATGACCTTGATTACTGGGTGAAGAAGGTACATGCAAATCGATCTTTTCAAAGCATTTGCAATGAAACGATTTGCCTCACAAGCAAGGGTGCCAAATAAATCAATTTATTTTGTGACAGTGATATATACCATGATCCCTGAGACCTGGGATTTGTGGTGAGTTTTTACCTTTTTTCGATGATTCTCTCTGACTGGACAATGTTCTTAGCAATCTGATATATTTTACTAGGCTTTGAGCAGGGCTTTGACTAGATGAGTTCTAGAGGTCCATCTCAATCTCAACACTTCTCTGATCCTGTGATTTTATTATTATGATTGTGATAAATTCTATTTACACGTGTTGATAATTATTATTAAGGAGGTATATGCAAACATTTAGCATTCATGAGTGTACAGATCAGTGTGTGTGTGCAGGTATAGATTTGTTGTGCATAGACCCCTGAAGAGATATTGGTCCCCTACTGGCATTCCTGAAATGCAAACAGGGACATTGTCATAAAAGTTTGTGTTACCAAAAGGGCTGATGTGGCTGGTGAGACAGACTTGGGGGTAGGAAATTGAAGGTTCTCTGTTTTCTGACATTCTGGGAGGAATCTGCAGGCCAAAGGAGACTAAGTGCCTTGCTGCTGAGACAGTGTCCCCTGTGTGAGGCAGTAGGCCAGCTTCCCCATCCTCATTGGGCGTGATTCCCTGCTTCCTCCTGTGATGTTGAGGGAAACAGTGAGGCAATACATAAATACCAGAAGAATTTTTGCCCAAACATAAATAAAAATTGACTTAATCTATCTTCTGACTGTGTCTCATTAAAATGAAGCTGTATTGAAAATTCAGAATGTTTAGCAATGTCTAAATTTAATTACTATTTAGTGGGAATGAAACTATGTATGAGAAATGCACAATTTCCAGGGAAAGTCAGCTTTTGGATGGTGTGCTAAGGGCTGGGTGATTTTCAGCATTTACTCTGTGGAAGGAGAAATTCATTACAGAATGGAAAATGGAGCATATTTTAACAATGGGCAAAGATATACCACTAAGAAGAAAGATACACTGAAAGCAATAATTATACTGAGCTCAGGTTTCTCTCCACAAGTGTGAACTTTCTCCAAAACACTGCAATGGCTGCAAGATCCCTAAACCTCTGCATTCCTTTTTGTTTAGCAAACCACTGTGAAGTCTGTTGAGACCTTCATGTTTTTCTAATGCTTTGTCCTCATAGGAAATAAATGCTTCATCACTCCCATTGAGTTCAAAGAGTAACTACAACCTGAAACAGAAGAAAGTGTAAAACATCAGCCCTTTGAGAAAAACAGGGAACTTCTCTATCAACATGTAAGGATGTTTTATGTGAGCCACACAAAAAGAGTTTTGATGTGATATATTCTGATAATTTATGTCAGAATTTTGCATCCCACATACCCAAGCTTCCAAATGTTCACTCTTCACTTTTCCTCAGATGACTTTTGCCTTCAAAGTATCCACTGTTGAAGAAAGAGCCTGTGGCTCAGGACCATGTGGGGAGTCCTGCAGCTGGATTCAAATAAGTCACTTTACCAGCTGTCTTCTTAATTTGGCAGCTAATAAAATACCTTTCTGTTTCAATTTTCTTTTACTATGAGAAAGCAAATCTGCCACTTTAAATAATTTAAATAAAGGTAAAATAGATGCAAACTGGAAGAACTTGAGTCAAAAATGGACATGTGCATTGCATCTGCATTCTAAGAAGAGCATATGATTTTAAAATCTAGAAGTCCTCTAATCTCGGAATCCTCTGATGAAATTAATGAATTCAATCTCTGATGAATCCTCAAATTAACCTGAGAAAATAATAAATAGTATTTAAAATAATCCGAGAAATCCTCTACTCTGGAATATTTTAGTATTTTCTGTAATTAATTAGAGCAAACTCAAGCTCTAGCATTAATTAACCTGCATTTCCAGAATTCTTTTGTAATTTTTTTACATTTCTTTCAGCTTTTTGTAGTTCCTAATCAATGGACAATTAAGCATTGAAATGTTTCTTTGCAAATATAGTTCACTATATATTGGGTCCATTTATAATAACTGCTCACATTGGGATAATGATGCAGATCTCAGCTTTGAGAACGAGGGTCCCAGGAAAAAATTCGGTGCTACTATGGTTCCTTTAGTGGTCTGTTTTATTCTGCTTCTACTGATACTTAAAGTTCAATGATCACAACATTATATCATGTCTTCAGGGGACATTAAACCAATAGCAAAGAGAGTGCAAGTCTGTACGATTGGTCAGAAAAGATTGTTAATTTTCTTTGTGTGTTATTCAATAATTGATTCAGGATGCTATTTTACTGCTGCAGCTTGTATGCAAAAAAAAAAAAAAAAAGAAAAGAAAATGCAGATGTACTGAAATTAGTAGAAATATTAGAAAACATTGATTTCACCTCAATGATTAATAACTTTATGTTAAAGAATTCCTGTTACTTTTGGGTTGTGTGAACTCATTATCTAGGCTAGTTCAGGCCTACAGGTCTTGTAATTTTCATTATATTTCATTAGGAAAGTACTTTTCAGGCTCATTATCCATGATCAGTGGGTACAGTGCACTACACTGTGTATAGTGGCCTTTGCTTTAAATGATGTATTGCATTTAAGTTTTTCTCTATAAAATCCACACACAAACAACATTACTGAACCACTTCTGCCTGTGCCTGCAGGATACACTAGCACAACAACCAGTGCCAATGGCCAAAGAGACTCCTGGGCTTTCCAGAACTGCTGTGCCTTTTTAGTTCTCAGCTACAAAGAAGATGGACTGAGATTTCTGTCTTGGCCAAACAATGCCATGCAACACTATGTTTATCTGTTGCAGAAGATAGAACCAAGTCTACCCTAAACAGAAAGTGAAATGATGGATCCAAAGTCACTCTGTATTTCCAATACGGGGCTTACATGGCTTTTCTCACTTTGATTTTGTTTGATAAAAATAGTTGTTACAGGGCTGGGGCTTAACAAATTAAATTGGAAAGACACGGATAGGAATCACACAATATATATTTACAGAGATCAGAATAAAATTTTATTTTATAATAACTAGATGCAAGATGAATATCTTAAAATATTTCCCCCTTTTTTTTCTGTATGAATAACACCTCTCAGGTTTTTCCTAGCTCCCTGAACCTACTTTCATAGAATCTTAGCCAGCTCATACTAACATAAACACAATTTATCCTGTTCTGCCTCAAAGTGGGTACTGTACAGTGCTCTTTTAAATGCTCAAACTTATTCAACTATAAATAGTTTGAAACCAAAAAGAAATCCTTTACAGAGACACAGAAATTAAAAGAAAATATCTTGTTAGGCCTTGATCCAGACTATCTCAACAATTATGCAGACTTTCATTGTGTCACTGAGCTTTGCTTCCAGTCTTTGGGATACAAACAGCAACAAACTGAAACAAATCTTTACCTCTCGATACAATTTCATTAATGCTTCCTCTTAGCTTCTTAAAATTAAAATTACTATTAAAACTACTAAGCACTATAGTGCTTGCTGTTTTCCTCAATCAGAATCTCACTATGAGAGTTTTGTGTACTGAGTTTTGTATCAGTACTTTGAAATATTAAAATGTTTTCTGGCATTGAACCTTTAAAAAATTAATAATATTGAAGCACTGTGGAACAAAAGATAACACTCAGAAAACTTGATTTTAAAATTCCTTGACAAAATAAACCATTATATCAGTCATAAGCTTGATTTAATAAAATTTTTTCTTCAGGGTTTTTTTTCAGCATTGTGATCAGTTGTTAGAGTGTTATCTTTGCCTTTGAGAAATGTACATGTGGATTACTAAAACAGAAAATGGTCAAGGCCTTTCAGTTTTAGTGAGACAAGATTCAGATATCATGAAGCTCATTAAGAGAAATTGCTGAGCATGGCATGTTTTCCATGATTAGTGAGTTGTCCTGTTGGACGTGCTGCAAGAGCACCTTCACCTCCTATGACACTCTGGTCAGTTATTTCCTTTGGTTTTATTCAAGGGTATTAAAACAAAGAAAACTTTGGATAACCTGCTTTGGATTATACACCAAGAAATGTAAAAGATTTCTGGCCTAGTATATGTAGAACATATCCTATTTCCCCCTTTTATACGCTGTCTCAGCTAGGACAATATGGAACTTTAATTTCTCTTGCAAGATGCTATACATATTTTAAAGAATGATGATTTTCTTTTTAACTGATAGTTTCATATATTAAAGCACCATGCACGTTATTCAAATCACAGCATAAAAATAAATTCAAAGCAGACTTCAAGATCAACATACTAGTATGTCAGGAATCCCTAGTCATAGCAATGACATAAAAAAGAGCAAGAGTTCAGCCGTGACAAAGGAAATATGAGTCAGTGGTTCCTAAGTTAATCAAAGATAAACAAAGATGAGAATTAAAGAAACCAGATGCACAACTTTATTTTCCATATTAGGAAAATAAATATCACAGTCTTATAGTTGCTATAGAGACATTCAAATGCTGATAATCATAGAGTTAAAAAGCCAAACAGTGAGAATGGGAAATTTTAGTGGAAACACAATAATTTTTTCCTTTTGTTACCTTGGTCAGTCTGACAGCTCTTTTTCTCTCTTGTGGAATCTGAAACTCTAGAATAAATTTTATTTATTTTTGTCAAGCCAAGGCCATATAATGTATGAAGACAGTTTAAATCCCGATGACCTAAATCATACTAGAATGCAAGTGGCATACTGCTGGGATTTGTCCTCTGATGTCCTCTGATTCTCCATCCAATTCCTGCTGTTTCTTAGTGCCTAAGTTTCATTCTTCCAGAAGTAAAACTGACCCACACCTCTCTCACTCATGGTCTAAACAGGTGACAGAGGCCTCTGAATCACCTCAAAATCTGAAAAAGGCAAAACAGAAATAATAAAGGATGTGCCTAAGCATGCCTTAATTGTTGTTTTTCAGTTGAAAAGGATGGAAGAGGGTCGGAAAGGGAAAAAAAGGAGGGAACTATATTCTGGTTTAGACTTGTAACACAGAAGTTTTGCTTTCCAAACTTTGCTTTCCAAACATGACTTCCTAGTAGCAATGAACAAACCCTCTTCAGCTATTTTTTCACCTGCATGTTATCATTCCTATTTCTCTTGTTGGTATTCAGTGGGGTTTTTTAAGTGCTTTGAATTGAACAAGATCTAAAGAGCAGCTAAATATAAAAGTGTAATATTTAGCCTAAAGTGCAGACTAATTACAACCAACTAATTAACTTTTAAAAGTTACTTGAAAAGTTATCTGATATTAGACTGTATAGAAGTAAGTTTTACATTTGACATCTATTATAAAAGGATTTGAAAGGTTTTTCCTTCTAAAGGAAATAGGTGCCAGTCAGAACTAAGTTATTTTGTTACTGCGTAGTGAATTTAAAGTAAGAATTGCCCAATTTCTCAGAAGCAGAAACACCATGAATAATACTTTCAATAGAAAATCAGAAATCCAACAACGATGTGGAAACGTGGTTTTGAATAAGCCTTTGTGAGATGACAGGAAGGAAATATTTCACTCATTTGAAGTGAGATGTTGGCTTGCTTGAGAATGATATGGAACACTAAAACCCGCTAAAATATATCCACACAGGTCCTGGATCTGCTATATTACAGAAAATATTTTTATTAGCACTCATCACACAAAATATACCTTGTCCTGTCAGGAAATTAAACCAAATTATGTGATAGAGCTTTTTATTTTTACATTGGCACAAGTTCTGCATGAAGTCTGATTCATTTTGAGTGTAGCAACTTGCAAACATATGGCCCTTTCACCAAAGTAGACACAAGGATGTTTTTAGAACCTTAGTATTCTAAAAGCAAGGAGAATATTCTTAGAAATATATATATAGCAGAAAATCCAACATTGTTACTTCAAACAGTTCTGTCAAGCAAGATGATATTCTTGCCAAAGCAATGCCAGTGCTTTTATAAGCATCACCCCAGAATTATCACTGATTAATACAAATGCTTTTATTTGTGTCCTGGTGAACTATCCAGTTCAATTTGGAAGTAAGAAACATTCACCATCATGTGGATGGAAGGACCCTAATTCTACCAGCTCTACTCTTTTGAAGCTTTGCTCTGTTGTTAGGCTATACAATTGGCTTGTGCCTTTCTTTGACCCTCTCTGTTAATCCAGCCAGCTCCCTAGTCCTGAAATCCCCATAAAACATTTACTTATGTCCTGAAAATGCTCTGTATGAGAGAAACCTTCAGCAAAGACCCTGCGATCCACTGCCAAGATTCTGCAAGGAGTTAAGAGCTGACTGTGAGGGCTTGTCTGCTTCCAGAGCCAGGAACAAAATCCTTGCCACAGGAAATAAGAAAATGCATCAACAGCCTAAATTATCTTCCAATAGAAGTGCTTTGCCATGGGAGGTAATTTATCTTCCAACAGAAGTGCCTTGCCGTGGGGAGGTACACTGAATACCAGACACTGTCACACCAAAATCTGAAGCAATTTCATTATTGGTCTTTTAATAAGCAATAATCATATATTCAATCTTTTGTTCAGAGACCTATTTCAGGAGTCCCTCTGAAGGACTTTCAGAAAAAGTGGAACCTGGAGTGTTGGCTGATTGCAACCACAAGTATCAAGGGCAAAAAGGTAGCATGATGCCAGAGAAACAGTCTGTCAGGGCACAGGAAGGCTTCTCCTGGGTCTGCCCATAACCTCTGGCCATGGCACCAGACCCTTTTTGATTCTGCCCGAGCAATGCCAGCCTCCAGCTCCATCTCCGTTCCTGGAGGCAGATATCTCATGGAAGGATCCCCCTCCTCCCATGGAGTGTGCTGCAGCTGGTCTCCATCCCTGCCTCTGGCTCCTGCTCCTTTTTGTCCTGTGTGGAACCTGGCCCTGGTTCACTTCTTGGTGTGCCTGGCATGGCTATAGATAGGCATGGCCAAAGCTTAAGCCAAGTGTGCAAACAACAGCCTTCTTTCCTTAAAATCATTGTTGCAATGGGTATATTTCAGGACACTCTTTGTGTTTGCATATTAAGTGGAAGAAGCTTGGACAACATTTCCTGAAATCATAAGGTGATACAAAATTAGTCAAGGCAACTCACAGTAAGGATCTCTGCAGTTAATAACTTAAACTGCTCATTGGTGCAAGCAAGAAGGATTTCTTTCAGAGGGTGAAGGAGAAATTCAACAAAAGCTGATTGATAGTTAAATTAATCTGCCTGCTAGATAGTCTTTTGACTCAGATCAACAAATTTGGTAGCCAAACTGACAAATTTGTATTTTAGATTGTTTTTCTGCATAGTAGTATAGACAGAAACTGAAGAACTGGAGTACAGAGGGAGGTAAATATTAGTAGTAAATGAAAAGAAATTGGCCTGGAATTAAGTGATGAGTGGGTGGAGCTGGCACAAGCTTTATTAGAAGTTTTTCAAAACTACTTAATTGCAGGAAAAAATTACATAGCATTAAATGCATTGATCATACCAATATAATACAAACTCATGTAATCATTGTACCACAGGATAAAAAGGAATAAACCAGGGAAGAGATGTACGGGCATAGAAAAATAAATGAATTTAGTGCTACAAATTAAAAACTCAGTTAAAGAAGACTAACCAAGAATGCAGCCTGAGGGAGATGAGTGGGGTGGAAATAACAAGCTAAATAATTAAGAAATTTGATGCTCAAGAAAATGCAGGAAAAGCAGTATTAAAGAAAGTAACAAGTTGGTAGAAAGATTAGTCATAAAGGTACTAAGACAACAACTTGGTTATTATGTGTGTCGCAACTCAGGCTTTGGTTGAAACAGAGAGTGTGGGTGTTGATTGAAAATCCAGTAAAGTCAATGGAAATATTCCTTGTGAGTAATAAAGACTTTTGGGACAGGACTTCAGGTATTGGGCTATGCCCAGATATCAAAGAAATGTCTTATTAGGTAAAACGGTTCAAGAATGAAAGCAAACCAAAGAGAGCGAATTGCCCTTCTCTAATTGCAGTTTATGGAGCCTTGAACAGTACAGCAATTATTAGATGTTCTAGTGGCAAAACCCGATGTGTAAGGACATGTTCTGCTTAGAGATCAGATTGCATGTTTTCAACCAGAAGTGTTGTTTCCTTTTAGAAGTGGGAAAGGATGATTACTGCTGAAGTAGAGGCTGTCAGTATTAAGTGTTGTGTAAACCAAGACTAGTGCAAATATGAATTCATACATTCATCTGTAATTATTTGCATTGGGAAGCATGTTTCCAGGGGATAGATTTTTTTTTCTTTCAATCCAAATAGTTTTTCTTTAAATAATAAATAGAAAAGTGATTCCAAGATTCTCCATTATAGTTCACATGGGCATTTGAGGTTTGCTAAATTCTGCACTTTTCTACTCTTATTGCCTGGCTAATAGTATTTTCTATTTAACATTGCTTTTTTCAAATATGAGTATTATTCCTGAGTTCTCTTGTTTTTCCCTGTTAAAAGGATTTGAATGTTATATGTTTGTTAAGAAAAAAACATTCTAATGGACATATAAATTAGTTTATTAGTTATTTTATAGTTCTTTTGGCTTCTTTTAAGGTTCTAGGTTATAATCAAATAGTCCCTAGTAAATATTTGGATGCCAGTAGTTTATTTATATGCCATTTCAAGTGGTCAGAGTTTTATCATAAGTCTCAAAATCTATTATATGAGAGTCTACAGCTAAGAAAAGTTACTACATGGGAAAACTGAAGTTTCAACCTCTTGTGAATGTGGAAGCTATCTTGAGGTTGTGACCTGACATCTTCTTCCTCAGAAACAAGCTAGTAAGTTAAATAATTCCCCATTTTCTTTTCTAAAAAGTTTGAGCACACATTTTAACACATCTGACCATATGGTATGATTGTGATTTTCCTTGCTGAGTGACCTCAATTCTGCAGATAAAAATATTAGAAAATTGCCAGTAAATATAATTTATTCACTGATTTTCTGAAATCGTCTTCCAAGGAAGATAACTAAAGTGCAGTGAAGCAAAAATTATCCTGAATCTATAGCTTACTGTTGTAACTATCAGGCTTTATGAAAACTACACATAAAAACCTTTTGGAGGGTACAAGCCTACAGATTCTTTTTTTAAAAATGGAAAATATTGTCTTTCATTATCAACAAAATATTAGAAATAAGCTGGTAAATGTACCATTCTCTTTCACATGCTTTTTTTCTCTTGATGCTTTTGCCCTCAAGATCTTTTTTTCTGCCTGGGTCTCTAATACCACTTTTGCAAGCTCCATGTGATCACGAGTTGATGAGCAAGGCCAGTTTTCCTCTACTCTGATGCCATGTGGAAAGATTAATATACGATTTTTCTTAAAGTCTTACAAGTTGTTTGCTTCTAAGGGAGAACAGCTGAAGTAAGAGGTTTATCTCTGCAGTTTGTGAACTTTTGTTCTCATATGTTTTATCACATTCTCTGCCCTGATAGAACTTGCAATGACCATCCTGCTGGGAACACAGGTAACTCATTGTCTCCTCTACTACAAAATTAACTGGACTTCTTATTACTTTCTTTTTTTCTTTTCCACTAACTGTGCTTTTAATGTGAAAGTTGCAGCTATTATATCCTTGTGCTGAGGGCAATTCTCTTTTCTCTTCAGTTTTCTTGCACTCCAGTAAAACTGTTCCCAGACTCTTGAGAAGTTCAAGGTTTCACAGATATTCCCAGTAAAATGCATCACAGCAGGCAGCAACATGTTGCTCTTGAGCACTGACATAGCCATTCACTCCTTGTGACTGGTCACAATGGAGAATTACGCTATTTTCACCTTTTATATCTGAAAACTCTTGAAGAATTATATGTTGAAAACTGCTCTTGGGAAATACTTTGAAATCTAAACCCACAAGGAATTCTGAGCCAGAGAAAAACCTAACAACCCAGCTAGTAGTGTTTCCTATTTTAGAGTGTTACCAAAATATATTTTATGTACTGTGTAGCTTTATTCAGAGCCCTGTCCTTTGAGGAGCATTTTAGCAATAAAATTTACAAAGATAATTTGCTAGCACATTCCTTACTTAGAACAAGCTCTTCCAAGCAACTGTTAAGCAATTCATTACTGGACAGACAAGGAGAAGTTCTGAACTCAGTTACCATAATCATGTCACAGAACGTCTATGCCTCATCTTCTGTATCAGGTCAGGTGTTAGAGCTTCTGTATCAGTGGACTTGCCTGTTAGATTTTACTTAACAACTTCTACTGATGAGCCTTTATCAGGTGTTTGTTTTCTGTACAGGTAGGTTTAATTTGCAGCACAAACCAAGATGTACTAACCTCCCCAAAGGAGTAGGAGGCCATGAAAAACTGACAACTGAAACAAGAAAACTTACAGGTCTTCCTGTAAGGGAGATGAATCTGGACAGTGGATCAAAAGGAAAGAAACGTGTGGGTAGACTTTGGTCGTGTATGAACATGGAGAGTAGCAATGGGAGATAGATAATAGGAAAGTGTGAAGGTGATTAGAGAGTAGGTAGATTAAAGATTATAAATCAGACTGGATTATGGGCACGAAGGTAGGGAGGGAGCTGTGAGAACTGCATGTGGCACAGTTGATGAGAAATAGACTGATGGCATATAAAGTGATAAAAATGGGTACCCTCGTGTGCTCGGCCCAAACCATGCTTAATCTAAACTTGTGGTGGAACTGAGCTGTGCTGGACACCTAGGAAAAGGGTGCAGGTGACCTCAGAAGGCAGCAAGGAAGGCAAGTTCAGTGCAGGCTGTGGGCTCTGCTACTGAGGTGAACCCACACCCCTGTGACGGCACAGGCTGTGGTATCTTAGATGATCACCTTCAGTCCTGCACACCTTGCACTTCCACTGAGAATCTAAATGTTATGACAAAGCCTTTCATCACACACATTCAACTCACAGCCTCCCTTTCCCCATTCTCCCAACTCATTCTGCACATAACCCATTTGTCAGGCCAACAACCCAGCCCACAGCTCTTAGTCCCTTTGGTGCATCTCCCTTCCAACTCTCTTCCTCCCATTCTCACCCCACCAGTTCTACAGGACGGATAGGCTGGGAGCACCAGTCTTTTAATATTGGGTGCACTCAGAGTTTGAGTGCCTAACTCTTAGGAACGAATAGTGGATTTAGAGCTGGTTATGGCTGGTCTGTCAGCATTCATCAAAAACCATGAAATATCAGCTATACAGAAGACACTGACTGCAACCCTGTAAATCAGATTAAATTTTATCCTCAGAGTTTGCATGAATTGATAATATTTGAAAGCAATTTAAAATAGAGAGGAAGAAATTCTTTCAGAACAAGATCAGACCAATAATAGAAATATTTTCTATGCGTTTCTTATATGTTGATCTACAAACTAGCTTGTAGATCAACCCTCATTATAAAAAGGAGTTGCCATGTTTTGTTATGTTCTGTAGACAGAGGCGTACAACATCATTCATTCTATGATTAGTTAAATTTCAGATTTACATTGTGGTTTGCTCACAAAGTTTCCAGCCTTTCAGATTAGTGCCTGTGACTCTTCATTTCAACATAACTGTGGAGCTTGAAAACTGAATTGCTACACATTGCCTGTGACACTCATTAGCCTTCTCAGAGTGCTTGGCCCAGTGTCTGTGCATCCTGTAGCTGTGAATCAAACACAGGTCACTGGACTCAGTGTTCATCTGCTGCTTCACAATAGCTGTGTTGAAATAAACCACTTGGTGATTTTTCTTATCATTTGGAAAAGGAAGACAGAGACAGACCAAAAAACTTCATGTTTACTTTTCATCAGTAAATGCCGGTTGGTATGACTTGGTCATGTTAAAAGGCAAAAGGCAAAATGCTGACAACAAATCTTGGTTGCTTGACTGTGGATAACTGGTAGAAAGTAGTGGGGCATAATGTGTGGCATAAAGGATCCTGAAATGTTATATGAAAGTTGTTTTAAATCATGAACATTTAAAAAAAAACCCGAAACGAACACTGGCCACATTATTTTCACACCTTATGAATGAGTGTATTAGAAAAATAGAGAATTAACTGGCTCAATCACTTTGAATAAGTACTCCCAGCTTCCAGCCAAGGTAATGTATACTATTTTCCTGGATAACTGCCACATGTTCTCACATAATTTTTTTTAAACTGTGATATTTCTTTAAATGTCAAGATGGGCTGTGCTGTATTATGAGAGTTAATAGAATTTTTAGGATTTAACTTCATATAACATGGTTAATAATCAAAGTTGAAATGCAGTACTAAGAAAACAGTTTTGGAGAACAGAGCATATTTCAGCCTATCAGTGACAAAGATAATATATGGACAAAGCATAGCAAAAACTAGACAAAGACAATCAGGTAAAATGAAACATAGAACTCTTTCTTGCAGATAGTTAATTTACTGGACTATATTCTCTAAGGGTTGCCAAAACACCTATGTAGGCTCCTGGAGGGGACAAGTCAATACTAATAGTGAAATCTGGGGTGGCTCAGGTTATTTGGAGCCCTGTGTGATTGGGATTTCATCCACAGGCTGTATAGGCAGTTGATCATTTCAAGAAACTTCCCCCCCTCAATGAGGAATAAAAAGCCCACAGCTGCACTGGATGATGATGCTTCAGTTACCTGTCCCAGGCAAAGACTTTGCTGCGTTTAGCTCAGTCAGATTTAAGTACACAATGTATGGTTCAAGTATGGCATGGAGCTGATGCAGTCTGTTTCAGCACACAGCCATTATTACATAACTAGGAAAAAATTTTCAACTTTTTAAAGTCGTGGTAGAACAGCTCCTGAGAACTAGAACCAAATATAAAAAATGTAGCCTGCTTTTTTGTTGTTGTTGTACATGCCTGTATTTCACAGAATCAGAAACACTGATCATTGTATCAGGGATCAAATAAAACGGAGAATTTCTGAGTTTTCTGAATCTCAGTGTGAGAGTTGAGACTATAACAGTTTCCCTCTTTCTCAAAACAAAAGATAAGAATTTGTCATCTTGCATTTTATTATCTACACATAGGTCTCCTGGCTCATTCTCTGACACAATATGTTATATTTTCATATGCAACATGGAAGCACATTCATTATTGCAGTATTTAATGCTGGTAAAATATAATATATAATTTGAAAGAGGGACAATATTCAACCAAAATCTTTTTCTTCTGGAAGATACTTGCCAAATTAAAGCATTTTATAATGTGAATGTGAAGAACACTATGCTTATGTCAGTTGGAGAGGCACATCCTTATACTGTGATAGTTGACATAATAGGAGACTGTACAAGAAAATAAACTGGGAGAAAATGTAGTTTAAATTGTTTTTAAAAAGATGCAGGTAACCTTAGGATGCTGACCTTAGAAATGAGAATGCAAAGGCGTTATGGATATAGATAAAGCTGGCTGTTATGCATACAGAAAGTTGACTTCCCCCAGTGTCATATTCCCTGACATGTTAAATCTGTTCCAGTAGAAGGAGAAAATAAAGCAAACCACAGGGAAATTATGTTTCTGTGTGAAATAAAGAACTCTATGTACCCTTGCTTGTATCTGTTATTTCACGCTATTTAAAAGAAAAAAAAGAAACTAAGTTAACTAAAGGAATGTCATAAGGAGACTAACAACACAGTATTTTTCTAGATGAATAAATTGAGACAAAGCATAATTAAATGACTCATCACAGACTATGCTAGAAAAGATTTGATTTAATGGAATCTCCATCTACACATTTTATTGAATGAAAGTGTGAACAGATAAAAAATTGAATAATGCTTAATTTAATGCAATAAATTTGTCTCAGTTATCCATGCAGATGAATCCCTAATTTTAATTTTCTTCTCCTCAGTATTTAAGCTATACTGAAAGATTAAATCAACCTTTTTTCAGTCAATATCATTGATCACAGACATCAGCTCTCTTCACTGAAATTACATCAAAAATGATTTTGATTTAGAAATTACTTAGCTCTTATTGCTTCTGAGCAGCTGCTGTATGATCATAAAAGTTCTCACACCAGCAGACTTCACTTCTTATTAATTATGGGGCCTGTCTATGTAGCTCTGAGCACCAGTTCATGAGGGCTTGAGGTAGCTTCTTGCAAGCTCCCCGAGTTGGAAATATGGCACCTGTAGCTCATATTAATCTTTGCGAGCAGTCTTAAAAATAGATTGTAACTAAAAAATGTAATGCCATGGTTTTTGCTCTCTGAAATGGGAAAAGCAAATGTGTTCTAACAGGCCAGGTTTACAATTTGTTTTTCTCAGCATTATCCCTGGAAATGAGGCCAGTTACATCTTTGGGTTTCAGAAGTGGATAAACTGCCATTTACCTACTTCTCTTACACTAGAATTCTTTTTCCTAGTATCTAGCCTGAAACATCCCTTTTGAATGTTAAACACCTAGATTCTTCTTGTGCCCATGACTGATGTGAGGAGAGGTGGTGCCCCTGCTTTGGCAGAAACTTTGCAAGGCAGTCATTTTGTTCTCTGCCTCTTAACCCCGATCCTTTGGTTTTTCAATAAAACCATAGATAAGCCATATTTACTGTGACTCTGTGGGTTCCTGCTGTTCTTGTCTGGGTTGTTGTTGCTTGATTGGGGCGCAGTGCTCAGGCTTGGCTTCCTGTTCTCTGCAGAGAACCCCAGGAAGGGCACTGCAGGTGTTGGGTGTAACAGACATCCTTCACCTGTCCTGCAGGCTCCCTTTTCAGATCCAGATAATGACAATTGTTTTTCTCCAAGACACCTTGCCATTGTGAGTCATTATCCAGTTTGCAAGCTGTAATAATCCCTCTGGGCTCCCTTGGCCAGGTGGGATGTATCTAGGCTTATCACCTACTTGCCTTGGTACTAGTTTAAAGCATTTCTCAAAACCCAGCAAGTCATTTTGCAGGATTTTTAGATTTCTTGGTGAAGAAGTAGAGCTGCGACAATGTTGAAGGAAACTTTCACTTGGATAGAAGTTCAGACAGAATTATTAGCAGCTAGGGTAGTGCAAGGCCTTCTCTTGAGCTGTCAAAATTCACTGCTTATTGAAGCCAATGTAAATAAACGGACTATGCTTTAGATTTTATTAGCTGACCAGTTTACTGCTCAAATCCCTGTTAGGTGCTGTGTGAATAATTAAAGAACAGGCCTTGAATGTTCTGTAAATAGTGTGTTAGTGTCACTGGGATTGTTTGCTTATCACTCCTTAAGGAAATAAGCATTTTAAAGAAAAAAAATGTTGAAATTCAGACTGTGCTAAAATCCAAGCTTAGAGAAAGCTTAGTAGTCATTAGAAAAAAACTTCTTTCACTGTTCTCTTTCCACCATTACAAAGTAGCGTGGGCTCAGTTGTAAGAGCTGCAGAACCTTTCATATAGTTTTCAACTAAAGGTTAGATGCTTTTTTGCCATTAATGACATTCTCCTAAGTTCTTTATTTTAAATTGCCATCTCTTGAAATTACTATGGAAAGGCCCAGCTTGCTGCTAGGACACCAGGTTGTCAAATATGATTGCTTCAAATAGGATTATTATTCACTCTGTAAAGACTAACTGGGGCTCCTCAGAGCTTTAGTTTCTTGGAGGGAAAAGGAAACAATTCTTCATTGATACTCATCTCCCAGGCACATGGAAAAATATGGTATTGGGCAGATCTTAAACAGAAATTGCTGAGCTTAAGTAGTGTGTGGGCTGGAAAAAGAAAGAAGATGGGTGCAGAGTCATTCATTTATTTTTTTCTGTATGACTGTTCTGCAGCAACCAGTCCCAGCAGTGCAATACAGCAACACACAGGGAAACTGGTTACAAACTAAAACTTCTCTAGTATGTGGTCATACACAGTTCATCTTAAACAGCTTTCTAGTGAGAAAATTGTCTGAGTGGTTTTTATTTTAACTCTCTAGATAATTCCGTGTTGCAGAATGGCTCTCCCTCATCTGTCCTGGGCAGCCATGTTCTGCAAAAGAGTCCATTGGGTTTTTTAGCTGCTCTTACTCACTTTGCTTACAGAAAAATACATTTACTTGCAAGAAAGCAAATTCATACGAAAGAATTCCAGCTGTGCATACTGACATATGCTCTTGTTTCCAAGTAAAACATAGAGTGGTGAGATATTTATTCTTTGTAGAATATAGCATATAATTGAACTTGTCTGAGGTAAGTGAAAGATCTTTTTTTCCATAGGAAGCAATGACTATAGGAAGCATTTACTTATATAATTAAAAATAAAATCATACTGCTTTTTCCCAGATGCAGATCCTACAGTGGTTTTCCAGATAGTGATGTGAAGATCCAATGTCAGTCATCTTCAACTGCTTTTTTTAAGGGAACCTGCTCTAATTTCTCATTATTTGCCAAATTCCTATAATTTGTATTTCTCTGTTGCCAAGAACAAGACAACTTTACAAATGCATAAAAAAGCAATACATTCCTCTTTGATGAGTACTCTCTTTTAGAAAAAGTATTCCTTAGTTAAAAGGAGGATGGAATTTTCAGGAGAAGGAAGTGATTTGGCTTGTATGTAACTTTGTTGTTTGAAACATAGTCATTACAGATATATGTGTTTGTTTACCTGCCACACAGGCACAGACCTATTTCTCTGAAATTCAAAGAAAGTGTTATTTTTGACATCTGTGTTAGCAGGTCTGTTTCTGCCAAAGGCAAAACATGGTGCTGCCGAGTACTTGTCCCTTACTTCCTTTTTTAGAACCTGCAATACTTTTTTCCTGTTATCCTTGAAGACCTAACTGAAAGAGATTGAAATTGTCCTGGCATGATTATTACAGAAAAAGAAATGAAAAAAATGAATGTGGGGGAGATTTGAATGAACTTGTCAAAGAGGCTGAGACCATGATCCAGGAGAAGAGACAGGGACAGAGATGTGGAGTGAAACTGGGAAACACATTGGATTTGCTGGCTGGGAGAAGCTTAAATAATTTGGGCAAAATGAGCACTACCTGAAGAGAGGGATACTGGAAAAATGTAATTCAACAAGGACATGGGCAGATACACAGGCTAGAGGGATGTGAACACGAAGACTGGTTCAGAAAGCATATGGGCACCAAGGACCATGAAGCAAAATGGGAAAAAAAAGATCTGAAGAGGTGCTGTAATTCTTAGAGCAGACAAATCAAGTGTGGTTTGAGATATAAAATGGAGTCAAGGAGACTATATGGAAAGAGTGAGAGAGGAAAATGGACATGGGAGTGGGTAAGAAAGGGGTGTAAGTGGGGCTAAAATTGAAATAAGGTAAGGTGCTGCAGAGGAGTTAATGGATTTAATGAGTGAAGAGTTGCAAATTATTAGCTGGATCTCTGTCACAATTCTGCATTCACATATACTTCTGTTCTTCTAAAAGAGACCTTCTTTCAGTACTATCTTTTTGACCTGTGACCTTGGGTATCCATTGATCACAGCAAAGTCCAATTGGGGCATTTCCTTTTTTTTCTCAGTTTCTTCCTGCTCCAGGTATACTGCCCCATTCAGCTACAGGTGGGCCATTCCATACTGTCCAGACATCTATGGAAACCCACCACTGCATTTTATCTCTGTGCTGTTGTTGGGATGGATTTAAAGTCTGATCCCATGATCTCTTAGCAGTGACTCTCCATTCCTTGTCTTCCAGGCCACTTTTTCCCAGTTTTCCTACCAGCTTATTTCTAACATACCTTTTGGTTGTGCTGCACCACAAACAATTGTGTCTGCACAAAGTAGTGGTGGTGGGTAAGGAGGACCATGTAGGGGCAGATGAGTGGCAGGCAGAAATGCTTCAATTAGCACTGCTGTTTATACAGCCTCACCCCAGCAGAAGTCCCATGGTATGCCAGTGTACAGATAGCAAAGCAGATAAAATGTTCCTAAATATGCTACATATCCCCAGAACATATTCCCATTGATTTCAGTGGGGGTCAACAAAATGCTCTTCCCCATGGGGAATGTGGACCTGCAGATGAAGCATTTTGGATGTTTCACTGTGCTCTAGTACCAATATATAAATTTAAAAGGCATTGTCAAAATGCTTTATCACATCTAATATCATGATGCACAGAATGACAGCCGATTAGGGTTAGTATTAATTCTGTTAACACAGGTGGTGAATGGGTTTAATTACTCCACTCAACTTCAGTGCCAAAAATGCAGGTGCTGATACAATGCCAAGGGCTGAATCTTTTATGTATGTCTATGCACACATATTAAGCTCCTGTGCAGAAAAGTTTGTTTATGAAGATGGTGCACAAATGGCATGTGTTTTTCCAGACTAAGAAACAGCTTATGACTCCAGTTCCTTTAATTTAATCTGAAATTATGAAGGTTGGCGTTGTTTTCCTTGAATTAATGGGTAACTAATCAATTCCTTCAGCTGGTTACAATTATATTTCACTTAGACACACTACTTTGTTACAGGAAGTCTGAACTGAGCTGAACTCTAGCTCCTTAAAATATGACAACTTGCTATTGAAAGGAAAGATTTGTTTTTTCTCTTTATGTTGCACTATTTATTCGAGATGATTTTTCAAGTAGACCAACATAGAATTTAAAATTTAATTTGGAATCCTATGTCCCCTAAGCATATGATACTAGTGAAAGAAAGTCTAAATAAATTAACAATGCCAAAAAAAAAAAAAAAAAAGAAGAAAGCACTGTGATTATTTTCCTCTATTTAGCACTTCTAAGGATGCACCTGGAGTACTGTTTTCATTTTGATGCTTCTGAGTTAGAAACTGGTAGAAATGATTAGGAATCTGCAGCACAGAAAGCATGAGGAATTGAACTTGCTTTGACTGATCAGAGAGGCTGTGGAGTTTCCATCCATGCAGGCTTTCAGATCTTGACTGAACACTGTCCTGTTCAACATGGTCTACCTTTTAAAACACTCCTGCTTTGAAAAGGAGGTTGACCTGGGCATCCCTTCCAAACTTAATTATCCTATCATGATATAATGAAACAATACTGCTAGGCATGGTTACATCAGCCTATCTCCCATTTATTGCCAATAAATTTTTTTTAATTTGCCTTCAAATATTCAACAGAGGTCCCATTGCCATTTAAAAGAATAAGTAAGATCCAGAAAGTAAATGTTCTTGACTGAACAGTAACATTGCTTCCTGAAACCTCCGCTTTGTTGCCTCAGCTTTATAGACATGGGAGATGTAAAGACACAGTTTATTAGAACACCTCACTTCTACACTTTTCTACCTATATTGTCCTACATGCTGAAGGTAGTAACCTGAGTTTTGTTAAAACATATATTTTAAAACCCTTCGGTTTTCACATTAACTTTTAAGATACAGAAAATCCATTAGTCCTATCTTTCATGTCTTCTCATGATCAGTCATCCTTTCTGATAAGAATATGAATATAATTTGTAATTGGAGGTTTTGGCTTGTACTGCACAAATGGCAGGGTTTCCATGGCAGTGGGCTAAAGGATGCTTTGAGTAGGAAGTGATGTGAGCTGCCCACATCCAGCTAGAGCAAGGACCAACCCATGCAGGTGCTCTGTCATACCCCCAGACTGCAACTAGCTGTGTGCTGAACCATAGCTCAGACACATTTAAGGAAATACATGAAGAGAATATGTTTGGAGACAAGATGCTCTTGGGAGGACATGTGGAGCAGATGCTTTGGAGATGCATGGAAAGACAAGCTGTGATGGAGAGATATGAAGCAGCAGGTGTGCTTGTTGGAGAAGGCTTTGGTGTTTATTTATGTGTTTGCTTAGCTGTTTGCATTTTGTTTTTCCCAATACACAAACCAGTGATGAGAAGTCTGTGCTAGCTGCCAACCAAAGAAGGAAAAATTCCCCAAGCTGAAATTTTTTTTCCCTATGTTTATCTTCTAGAAGTTGACCCTTGCTATTCCCTTCCCTGTGAAACAAAGAATTCTTCAGTATGATATATTTTCTTTCCAGCAAAGGATGCCTAAGTAAGTTGCATTCAAACTGACCTCAAGTCTTTTAGGTGAATCTGTAAATACATTAAAGTACTGATGCCTCTGTCACTAGGTCAGCCCTTGAAATGATTAACTGGCTCTTCCCTACAGACTTTTCAGTTTCCAGTCTCTTTTTAAAAAGGTGGGCAGAGCATTGCAATACTTGTCTATGCTGATAGCAGCAAGAAGACAAAATAAACTTTTGCCATACTGTTTCCATATTTATTTAACCCACCTTCAATAAATTTTGCAGGGATATCTAACCAAGACCTTATGTTGAGCTCCCAATTCACTGCAGTTCCTTCTTCATCTTTTACAGTTATGACTCCTGTCTGCCTCTGTCCTCTGTAGGGGCTGAGCATTTATTTTCCTGAAATTTTGCACTCGCCTGACTTTTTTAAAGCATCACAGCTTCCAAAGTGTTCCAAAACACTCCATATGACAGTCTCATTCTCATTTACAAATGAAACTTCTCCCCTCTTCACAACTCCCCTCCTTACTTCTTTCTCCCCTCAGTTACCAGTTTCCTTGTGACTACCAGTTGCCATAAAGAACCAATGATGACAGTACAAGAGAATGCCAAACATATTCCCAGCTTTGCAAAAAAAAGGAGCACTAAGGAATTACATATTAGTTAATCAAATTTGACCTCATAAACAATGACTCAAGAAATTATAAAGCTATCTCCACAAAAGAAAAAGCAATCAGAATGTAAACAGCCAGAAGACAAACACTAGCTGGTGTAGATTTGTCAAGTACAGGTCATATCAAACAAATGTAATTTTTTTTTATGACTAAACCTAATTTTCTCTTTTGACAGGATAAGTGACTAAATGGATAATGGGAAGGTACTTGTGCAATGTGAGATAGTCTGAGCTTAATAAGGCTTTCATGCTTTTCTGCATGAGATTCTCTTAACCTAAGAAAATATGATGCAGTTATAGACATCATGAGGTGAGCACAGATTTGGTTGAAAAATTTCTTTCAGAAAGCAGTTATCATTGTCAATCCAAAAAAGATGAAGTCATGTTTACAGAATAATGATATGGATGAGGACAATAAAATCCAAGGTTTATAATGAAATATAACACCTTTTTAACAATGCCAGTGCAAATTTTTATCTTTACTGTGAGAAGAAATATGGCTTAAGTAAAAGCAATGCTTAAGACCGGATGTCATTCAATTTTCTCTTATTCATCAGATTTTATCAAATTCTTTGCTGGACTTGCCTCTAATCTATGGGAGTATCTGCGAATGAAAGAAAAAAGTCTCAAGGTAGGAAACTACAAATAAAATGTTACTGAATAAAAAATGTATGTGGAAGATGCATACTTGAGGGTTTTACTGTTTTGTGTGAATTAAATCAAATCAAGAAGTTGAAAAAATTGCTCTTATGTTGTAATCATTAGTAGTAATTATACTCATAATAATTTTTAGTACACTAAACTCAGCATTTCTTGATTCTTGGGGGGTTTCTGTGACACTTGTTACAAGAAGGGAAGAAAAGATTATTGTTCTTCCCTAGAAAAAGAAGGGAGATATACTTAGGCAAAGTAAGCAAAAGCATTCAGTCTTGATGGGAGGGGTAGACATCTGCACTTCATTAGAGGAGAAAACCCTTATAAGAAATGTTTACATTGGGGAAGAGAACATTCTTTCTAAATAAACATTGCAACAAGATCTGTTCATACCCTGACCCTGGCTGCTGGAGCCACAAACGAAGGTCTACAAAGAGCCCATTTTGCAGTCACAGTGCTGCTTTCTTGTATTTTCTTATGAGTTGAAGGATCTTGAAGACATGCATCCCAGGAGATGATCTGAAATGAAATCCTTTTGCTACCTATAGCTATATAGTATTTCACAATGTTAAAATTTGCAGCCAACAAAGCAAAAATATTCTCCCCTCCTGCCCCCACAAAGTGTCCCCTAGAAAGCCACCCCAAAATGATGTCAGCAAATTAGAGAGTTTTCCATGAAATTACAAGTAGGATGCCTGATCATTAAGAGCATTTCTTAAAGGTGGTATCTTTACATGTGTTTAATCTCATCGAATTTGAGGTGTTTGGCAGTTAAACATTCCAAAGCAGTTAGTGGTCTAGGATTGTGCTGTGACCACATCACTGAGTGCTGACCATGTCACATTTCTGCTCTGAATGGGAGCCATATTGAGTTGCATTTGAATCAGAGGCATCTACTGAAAATCCTGGAGCCTGAGACAGCTAAGGGATAAAATTATTGAGCAAAGGCTGCCTAAAATAAAGGTGGTGACTCCAAAACCAATGTGTACTTTATTCACATATAGTTTTGATTTCCTTCAACTCTCCCTTTGATCCTTGCAACCTTGTTTCATTATTTTCAGTGGTGTGCTGGAAAAATGAGGAATGCTCTATGACAGTTCATCTGTTTCCACTTCATGGACAGCCACAAGCGTTTGAGTGGCCAAGCATTTCCAGTTTGATTAGGAGTTTCTTTCTTTCTTTTGCTCTACTAACTCAGGTTTTGTGTTTAGATTTGATTTTTTTTTAAATGTTCAGACAGAGCATGGGAATTGTATCTATACAGGTATTAGCTGACACTAGTTGCCTCATAGTTGGATGTTTTCCTCTTGTTTCAAACCCATAGCCAGTGATAATTTTACCAAATTTATGTTGAGGGATACAGATATTGTCAGAGATAATTGCTTTTAAAGAACAATATGTATTTAATTGCATATACCTATATTTATTTATATGGTATAGCAACACATAGAAATACAATAAAGTAGCTGCCTCAACATAGGAAGTGGTGCTATGGAGGTTTATAAATGTTAATACAGAGAAGCAGTAGGGAAAGTGTCTCATGGTCAGTGGAGGTGAATTCAGTTTCCTAGGCTCTTGTCCACCATCTTTTCATGTCCGCTGCTGGAGAGCAGTCATGAACAAACCAGCATGGGCATTCTTACATTCTTTTCTCTACACTTGTAAGATCTTTCTGAGCTGAGCTGTACAACATAAACAGACAAGACAGACAGACACACAATCACACACATACACACACAATCCACTTCATGCTATCAGTGTGGGAGAAACATTTCTAAGTCTTTAAACATTTTATTTCATCTAGATTCTTAAGAGTGAAGTTGGGTTTCTCTGAAATGGTGGTTACTCCTTCCATAGGTCTCTTGTTTCAGCCCTGTTACAAGAAGCTCTTAGTTTTCTTCTATCATTGATTATATCTTTGAATCTTTGGTGTTAGAGACAATCAGATTAGAATAGAACAGAGTAGACTAGAACATTCCAGTTGGAAGGTATCCACAAGGCTCATCTAGTCCAACTGCTTGAGCAATTCAGGACTCAGCCAAAGTTAAAGCATGTTGTTATAGAATCACAGAATCCTAGAATTTTTAAGGTTGGAGTAGACCTTTGAGATCATCAAATCCAACCCAAATTATGGGCGTTTTCCAAATGCCTCTTAATTACTGGCAGGCACAGGGCATTGACCACCTCTTAGGAAGTCTGTTTCAGTGTTTGACCGCTCTCCATGTAAAGAAATGCTTCCTAATATGAAGTTTGAACCTCCCCTGATACAGCTTTGAACCATTCTCACACATGCTATCACTGGATACCAGGTAGAAGAGCGCAACACCTCCCTCTCTACTTCCCCTTCTCACGAAGCTGCATAGATCAGTGAGGTCAGCCCTCAGCCTCTCTTTCTCTGCGCATTCTTCTTCAGGTTTTAGCATTTCCCTCTATTTCCTTCCTCGTCTCACCTCTCTGCCAAAGTGTCCCAGACTTAATTTTTTAATTTTTTTATCCCACCATATGACCACTTGATTTGCAGGTTTCAGTGGCAATTATCTTGCTACTCACTGTGTTTAGCTGACACTTGTCCTATACAGTGGTTTACAAGGTGGAGCTTTTGTGGTCTGCAATGTCAGCCCCAGTTTCCTTATGAACCAATCTTTTCCTTATGACCATCAACATGCAAAATGTTTTTACTTGCTTGCAGCCCCTTAAATAGCCTATTTCAAAATGATAGTTGTATATTGACAATATAGATGTATTCAGTCCTTAGAGGGAAAAAAACTGTAAACAACTGATCCTTTTAGGCACTTTAACTGTATCATTTTTGATAGAGAGAGATTAACTCTGTCCATGGGCATGCAGAGACTGCAGCAAGAGTTCTCAGTCAAATTCAGCTCAATGAAGTTCTGCCCCTGGAAAAGGAAAAAAAAAAAATCATGGAAAGAAAAAAAAAATCCAGAAACTGCAATTTCAGACCACAGCTACAGGTCTATAAATGTATATAGCACTCTCTCTCTATATATGTATCTATCTATCTGTAAAAGTACATAAAGCAATAAACATACGGCTGAACTCCTGGGAGTGGGACTAAAATGCTTTTATGGTCTCTTTTTTACTTTTCCAGCCTGTTCACATTACAGAGCTAGCATCATTATCTGTGGAAATCCTACTCTCATGAGCTTTGTGAGGTGATGTCCTGGGTGCTGTCTGTTTTCAGTGAGTATTAGTGAGCCTTCTCTTCCAGTGTGTTTTAGAAAGCCACAATTTCTCCTCTGTGTTTTGTTTGCAGGAACATCAAAGTGAAGTATTTTGTGTGATATTTGTGAAAAGCTGTTGAAGAAAAAACAATTAGCATCCTAAAGAATCAAGATGAAACAAATATACAGGCTAAAATTACAGAACACCTGCCTTTTTTAAAATTTTGGTAAAAGACAGAGTCAGCAGGGACTTTCCCCCATGAACCAGCATGGGGCAGTGTTATCCATGCAAACTCAGACCACCTTTACTGGCAGATAAATCAGCAGTAGCGTCTGTAAGGTTTAGACGTAAACATCTGAACAGACTTGGAACCTCTTGTAAGTATCTGGCTTGGACAAATATAGCTACATAGAAAAGACAAAAATTGCCTTCAGCCACAATTAAATGTGTTGCTTTGTGTTATACATTTTAGGAAGTAAAGAGTATGTCATAACAGCGAGGCACAGGCATCCCCAGCTGTAAGGATGATTATGATGATGATTATGAGGATGATGACAAAGATGATAATTAAAATTGTGTCCAGTAGCTGAGGATAAAGGAATAGTAAAACTAGTCCTGTTCAAGCTCATACTAAAAAGGTAATGGAGAGAGATGTGGACTGACTGAAGCACTGGGTTTTACCAGGTTAGTTTTTACGCATCTTTACAAATGAGATCTTTGTGAAAAAATTACAGGATTTTATAAAAGTAGCAACAGAAGTGTATAAGTGCAAATTTCAAAAGTTTTGCTTTATCAGCAGCTTTATTAACTTCTTTTGCTTCTAATTGATGTTAGGGATCTGTTTAAATATAGCTAAATTTTATCCCTGAATGCAGGAAAGTCTACTTACCTCATTATTAAGAGATAGAAGCTAAGGTTGCCGATGCTGTATTTGCAAGCTACCTTCCACAAAAACACCTTCTTGAAAAGCAGCCAAATAAAATCTGCTTTAGAGTTCTATGGACGTTAAGGCACTTATTTTACATGCAGGCCAGGATACTTACATGACAACGACAATCACAGCAAAAATGCTAGAAAGTGTTTTCCCTAAGCCTAGTTGTGCCTTCAGATGTAGTGGCTAGACAGCTGCACATCTGTAGCACTCGGATGATCAATCTAACATGGTACTTAGGTGGAGTAAGAGTTAGCACTTTGCAGTCACTGCTGATCACCAGATTGATCAGGGGAAAGAGGAAGCCTCCCATGTTGGTGATGAGGGGGAGCTCCTGACCTCTCCTGTAGGCCTGTTAGAGGATAAAGCTAGAGCAGAGGTGATCCCTGGCAGAAACTGTGCAGCCTCATCTGTGAAAGCAGTTGAAAAATAGGGCTTCCATTTTGCTTTGTTTGAGTTCTGTCTGTAAAGAAATATTACAAAAATAACCATTTAGGTCTTAGCAGCACAAGATAAAAAGTAGAGGAACAGGAACCAATATCTTTTGCTGCAGAATTCACAGGGGCTTATGACTTCTTAGTATTTCAGCAATTGCTCTGAAGTTCATTAAGTCATTTGCAAGGCTTCAACAAACTGATTCAACAAACCAGTCATTCTAGGTGTCAAGGATGCTTGATTGCCTGATTTTATCAAGGACCCGAAGTTTTGGCAGTTTATCACACTGTCACAGGTCTCCTTTACATCCTTCAAGAGTTACTGAGGGTGCCTGTACATTTGTACTGGGGGACTTTGTCTTGGCATGATGTCCGAAGGCTTGTTACCAACTATCAATGTAATCGTGAATATTGGGGCCTGAACCTGCTCCTGTTCAGCAGCTGCAGACACAGACTTGGATTCTGCTCTTTCCTCCTCTCCACCTGTGACAGATTTTCTGCTCTTCCACACTACTTTTCTTCCTCATGCAGTAAATTGTTCTGAAATATAGGCAACATATATGCTTTGATGGTACAGACAAATTTTTTGAACTCAAGTGTAATATCTCTGAAGTACATATTTATGATACATTTAATTATTAACCATTGTAATTGTTTCATTTGAATATATTTTTTAGAATTTTTTGGTTACTCAATGAAATGTGCCACTTGTGAGGGCATGCTTCTAAAAATAGAACTAGATATATTCAGGGATATTTAGCTTGAGGAAAAAAAGGTTTACTGATTATAAATAAATAAATGTTGAAATATTTGCTGCAGAAGAGACTACATATTTTTCAAATCCCCTTCCATCAAATGTATGTCTCTGAATGCTTCTGGTGGCTCTGTGTGTAACTAAAATGTCATATATGCAGATCTGTGTGACATGACAGCAGTAGGTAGCATCTAGTAGTGCCTATAGGGTCTTCCCCAGTGTTTGTACAGCCTACTGTATCAGACTGGGAATCTTCAAGATTACAACAATTTTAAAAGCAAAACGAGATAGGTTAAATTAAGCACAACTGCTGTGTTTTGAGTAAAATCACAACTGTGACGGAATCTTCATTCTTTACTTGCATGTATTAATATTAAAAATTATAATAAATTCGTGTTATTTTCTTAGTTAAATATTAATGTCAAAAATCAGTTTAAAATTAGCAGTAAACATAAAATGATTTTTCTCTCCCAAAAGAAATCAAGCTAGATGGTGTTGAGGACTCCTTCTTTGATCATTGTTCTCTTTGTTCTCTTTTATGATGGGATTCCACTGCTGCTGACAACTTCAGTTAATCTGCTATGTGTTTTCTTCTTCCCTCCTAACAGCTCCTAAATGGAGACTGTCAGGTATGTCATCACATTTAATTTATCACACATGAAGAATGTAGTGTTTGCCCAAATGATTTGACAGGGGATTTAGGATGCTGCTAATTTGTGAACTGCTGACAAATTAACAAGTTGGCAAAGCATTGGTTAAAAAAAAAAAGAGAAGCTAAGCCAGTTTTTTTTCAAATAAGCTGTGGATAATATTGCTGGATCTGTTTTACATTCCTAAAAATTAACAGGAATGAAAAGTCAGGAAAGAAGTATTAAAATTTATACGAAAACATGTTTAGGAACCATCTCCTGTATAAAAATACACATCAAGGTGGCTCTGAGATTTTGTATTTTTGAAAGACACTTACAAATAGAACTGGAAACCAAATACTTTTAATAATAGGCAGATTTCTGTGATATTATATCCCTCAGATGAAATCCTGTGACTCTGGAAGCAAGAACACTGTGAGGAAATGCAATTCAATTTAAATATTTTGAGAAGAAACTAAGATGAGATTGGAGAATAGGAAAAAAAGACTTCAACATTAACAGTACATTTTGTGTAATGTGATACAGAACACAGAAAAACAGACACTTTTTGTCTTGTTCTATCCCAAAATCAAATGGTAACATTATTTTTTTTACTTACAAAGCTATGAAAAGGCACCTGTAGTTTTTGAGATAATTAGGTTCTTACATACTCAACTTTTTTTTAAAGAAAATTATCCCATTTCATGAAACTTTTTTCCCTCTGGAACCAATGTTGTGGTGCTGTGAAAATAAGTAATAATTAAATGTCTATATTAAAAGTATTTACACATTCTTTAAACAGAATTTGTCAGAAAAATTAAAGGGAGGTAAACTTTTAAAATTGAGGTTCCTATCTTAAAAGCAAGGACATGTCAGAGCAACAAAGGGATATAGAAAAACCCATTCTGTCCTGACACCCCTGAGGAACCGGCCCCTGGCAAATTCACACTTGTGGTTTGAACACAACAGAGGTTATGGAATGCAAAGAAGTACAGTACTGCCAGCTTCCAGCAAAAAGTCCCAATTAATTGGGCCAGACAGTGAAAAAAAGGAAAAAAAAAAAAAGAGAAAGATTTCACATTGTCAGGGAGGATAATTTGTAGCTCAGTCTCTCAGGTTGGATTGCTTGTGCTGCGTCTGTGGTACACATTTTCAGCTCAGCCTGAATTACTTTTGCAGAATTGCCCTGGACAATCCATTTGTTTAAAAGTACGGAGTCTTAAGTGTTCTTTAGAAGAATGAACAGACAGTGCAGTTTGAAGGAATGTTATTTAAAAATGCTTTTGGCTGGGCCTGGTGCCTCAGTCTTTAGTCACAGCAAGTTGTATTTGATTGTTACACTGGAATTATGCTAAAATCTCTCTGGTGAAGAAGCATTTGTGTTGCTTAGGGAGAAACCCTGGGTAGAACTGGATTTACAATTTCTCCTTTGGTCTTGCCCTTGGAGAAGAATGCTTTGCTACAGCACTTTACCAAACCCTGGAGCTGACCTCAGACTTCACTAACCTCCTATTGCCTTCCACTATCCCCATGTCCTGCGGCCCTGGCAGGATCTAAGTGTTATGCCATCCTTTTCCTTAGGCTAAAGAGGTCCATGTCTCAAGAACTGTCTCAAGTCAGCTGGGAGGGCCCAGCACTGGGGCCACATCAGCTACATCTGCCATTGACTAAGTAGGGCAGGAATTGGGAGTGTGCGCAGTCCTGTGCTTGATTATACTGATTCATTAATCTGTCTACTCTTTGAAAAAAGGCACAACTATTTGTAATTTTTCAAGTAGAGCATACTAGATGTAATGTAACAATAGTAAATTACATAAAATAAGCAGTAAATAAAAATTGAAAATTATATGCCATATCTGTAGCTCGACAACTGATGAAATTCGTTTTGTATAGCACTTTTAAAAATTGCTTTTCCACACGTCAAAATCACAAAATGTTAGCAGGTAGTGCTATGCACAAAACTGGTGGCACCACTAGCTCAAAGTGAATTGTATCAAAAATAAATAATCACTCAGCAAAACAATCAGGACAACTGTTACACAGAAAAAATACACCAAGTATCCCAAATCAGTTTTTATAAGCTTTATCAAACCATAAGCCCTCGTGAATCTATAAATGTTAAACTTAAATTTGACTTACGAACAATTCTTTTTGACAAGCAAACCATGTCTTCTTCTGAGCATAATTTAAATTTTAAGTAGCTTAGGTATTATTAACTATTATTGCAACAGGAAGGAAAGTGTGAGGGAGATTGTGTAAGAGTCATACATGAGTTAAAAACTTGCAGCTTCGGGATTTTGTTGATATGGAGAGTCTGCTTTAAAACATTATAAAATAATGTTTTCATATTTGAAACATATGAAATACAATGTAAAAACCTCTTAGGACACCCAGGTGGACAAAACTTCATTATAAAACTCCCTTAATGGATGATTATTTCCATGAGTATTGCCAGAAAAATCCCAAATTATGAAATAGATCTTTTCTAAAGTAGGGAAGAATCATCATGAGAGAGGACAGAAATTAGAAATTAAAATAAAGATTAATAAAATAATTAATAATAAAATAAAATATTGTGCTCCCCACTGAGTTCTTGGAGGCTTGATTTCAGTCCAGCAACTGAAACCAGCCTCTTTAATTGCATCAAACTCTCCCCAGCCTCCATGGGTCTCTAGCTCTGGTGTCTCCTTGCAGCACTTCTGAAGCCTGGCTGTGTATCATCTCCCTTCTCAGGCTCTGCTTGCGTTTGGTGGGTTGTTTCCCCTTGCTCAATCTCTTCTCCTGCCAGCCCACCCTGCCTGCTGGATGAACAATGCAGCATTTCTTGATGTAATGCTGTTTCCATTCTGGTCCATTGAGTGGGACAGACCATTACCTTTCCACTGTCTCACATGATTAGAGATTGTTTTTCATCATTACACTAAGCAATCTCAGTTAATTCAGTCTCTTTTTGAGCACTCTACTTTCTAAGTTGCTGATCATTAATAATTTCTACAGTCTTCCCTGGACTTTCCACAATCTGTCCAAGTCCTTCTTAAAGCACAGTGCCTTAAGCACAAGAAAAGATCTAGAGCTGAAATATATAAGGCACTGGCAAAGCTGAATTTTTAAATGCCACTTCTTGATTCTTTCTGGGAGATTCCTTGGGGTTTCCTGTACCTGTAACTTCCCTGTCAAGTACATATCTTGACATGCATCACCATCTCTTCTCTTGGTGCAATGAAACAGCTGCGTCTTAGAAGCTTCAGAAAAGAAATGGGATATAGGAGAGATGAAGTGCAACTCCCAAGATATATTGAATTGAATTTTTTTTTTTTTTTGCTGCACCATTTCTTTTTACCCCAGACTAATGTTTTACAGCTTTGTCCCAAATTTTTCTTCTTAAATTGAAGTTTTAACTGTAAAATTTTATTTTCAGCATAAATGGTTTTTCACAAGAAGTTCACACTTCCTATACTTGAACACATTGGAAAATAGATTTCTGTGGTCATCCTAGCACTGTGCCCTAAAAATCCCTTTCCCAAGTAAAAACCCCTGCCTTTGAGAGACAGGAAATTTTACTCTAAGTTTAAAGCAGTGCTAATACTTCCCTATATCTTCCAAAGGGCACTGGACATGTTTATATGGGATGTGAACAGAAGGAGATTACATCTCCTTCTGAAGTCTGTGTGGATAAATTGCACTGAGTACTGAAATACACCCAAACTCCAAAATATTTACAAGTCATAATTCTTTTGTAACCTGTCTCTATGGAAGCAACTGTGAGGACTACTACATGTCCGCATGGCTCTGGCTTTTGCAGTCCACAGAGAATTTGAGTTCTTAGGTGTACATGCCATAGTATGAAAACAAACATACAGCCACAGACTTGCCAACCTTATACTTTAAAAAATGGTGAGTCATGATATCAAGACATGAAAGAGCTTTGTGTGATGGGATCCCCAGTCAAGCTGGTGCCTTCAGCTGGAACTGCTCCGCCACTAAAATGGAGCAGTTCTCTGAAGCTAAGCATGCCAAAAGACACTGAAGGTTTCCAATCCCTAGAGGTGTATTTCAATAAAATCCAAAAATAGTAAGATGGAACATGGCAATTCTTTCCAGAGAGAAAACTCTGGATTGCTGGGTGAAATTGGCTAAAAAAGAATCTTGAAAACACTTATTACTTTTCTCACTTGCATCCTGGCAGTTCAGGATTATTTTTCTTTCCTTTCAGTCCAGGAACCTTTGGTGGCTTCTTGAGCTGCAGAAAACATACACTGACCCTCTGAGGTCTCCAGGAAAGCCTTCTGTAGGAGTTCTATGGTGTCTCTTGACTCCTTGGCTGCTCTATGCATGCCTACCCATCAGTCTACTCTCACAACTGGACACATCTGGCTGCAGATGCTCCCTTTTTTGTGGAAAGAGAAGGAATCTCCCCTACGTCCTGAGAACTTCTACTGATCCAGAGGGCAGCAGCCAGGAAGCAACATGTGGTCATTGTTCTCCCAGACTCTTTAGCAGAAGGCACAGTATGTGGTGACCTGAAAACAAAGTAATTAAACTGCCATACCCATCTGTCATCACTTTTCAAGGGAGATAAGATTTAAGGAAAATTTTTTTCTAAGCAGTGAAATCAATGATGTCTGATTTTCTGAAGATTTATTCCCCTCTTTTCTGTCCCACACATTTCAGTAATCCTATTTTTCCTGTAATAGCCCCAAGGTAAGCACTATGCCTGGTTTGGAGCTGTGTGCCTATTGATCTGTCTGGCCAGCAAGCACACGCTGTTTGGCCAACAGGAAGCTGCAAAAAATTCAATGTATAAACATGGAGATTTGCTTTCTTTTCCTGCATACATCAGGAAGTTTCCTCTAAAACAAACTGATTTTCATTACACTTATGGGATTATCTGTTGGGAACTTTAACTTTTTTTTTTCGTCTACATAAAACAGGCTAATAGTTTCCAAAATTACTGGAAAGGGAGGGGCAGATAGTTGGACAGAAATATATACTGAGAGACAACAAGACGTGATATGCATATTAAACCAATTTCTAGATGGCATTAAATTAAAATACTGAACTGCTTACAGTATTTTTTATTTATGTCTTCCTTAATAACCCTTTACTGTTCACTTCACTGCCTCTTAAAATTTTTCATGTGTTTTTTTCTAGTGAGAGCTGAGCTTAATCATTGGATTTAAATGCTGTACTGCTGTCTGGAACTTAAACAAATGTAAAACTTGTGATAAGATAATGAGATCTGGTAGGATTTTTTCTCTGCTCTGTTCACAAGGAATAGCCTACCAAAGAAAGCATGTCTTGTTTGATCCCTACTTTTCTCTCCTTTCCACTTGAACAGACATATTACTATAGTATCCAGAGCTCAGGCAGTTGCAAAGATTCATTTAGTGTTTGTAACGTATTACATTTATTGCTTTTGTAATTAAATTCAAAGACTTTGCAAACAAAATTCAGAAGTTCCCGGGATTGCATTTTCTGTAGTGTTAGCATTCTCACAGTGTGTTTTCACAATCATTAGAGAAATAAAAAATGGTTTAGTTATGCATTATTTTACTTGCTATTCTGCTAAGAGTTTTGGCACTCTTGCAAAGTAGAAGAGCATGTCACTATTGTCCTCTAAATAAAAAAATGTATATTTTAAAAACAGAAGTTGAATATAATGTCCAGCTAGAAAAATTCTCAACAAATAAGGGGGATTGAACAGGAGAAGTAAGGAAGAATTTAAAAAGGGGGTTTTATATAAAAAGAGTTTTTAAAAGCTCCTGAAGAAGTCAGTGTAATAGCTTCTTCCACTACATTCTTGTATTTCTGTCCTTGCAGTGCTTCTGCAAATTTTTCTTGACTGTTATATTAATTAGCAGCCTGTTTCTCTATTAAAATTTGCATAATAATGTAAAGTAAGGCAGAATGCAAATATTGGAACTATGGCCATTGTAAATTCAAATGTCAAGTATTACTTGAATACTAGGTGGAAACTGACTGACTGAAAAAAGTTTAATCTGAGATGTATTCTCTTTCCTGCAGTGCCCGTAATATAAATATATATATATACACACATGCATACATTTCTATGATGGGGACTTGGAGACTTTTACAAGAAGTGGCAAACACAATATAATATAAGAAGCAAAGTCCTATCAGCTGTTCTTTGTTATTCTGAATAATCTTGGCAATACACTGAAATCTATTACAGTTCCCATCAGTGCCAGTAAGGCCTTAACTGAAGCAAGCTTCATTGGAATCAATACATTCTTCCTAAAAATCTTGCGTATTTTCTTTTAAGATTCTCTTTTAAAGAGGGTCTTTCAAAAGTTCATCACCTTTTTTTAGTTTACTTGTTGCAGAGAAGATAAGTTGGACAGGAAAATATTACATGAAGAAATGATATAGTAAAAGTTCCATGCTATGTATTTTGGGTGAAGTAAAAAAGCTTGGGCCACCCAAGGCTACTCTTTGACAGAGATACATTTTGTGAGTTTGTATGCTGACTCTGAAAGGCCATCATGGTTTAGGAATGGTATTCCTTAATTTAGTGCTCCCACTAAAATGAAACACTGGATGCTCCTCTCCCCCAGCCACCTCCAATGAGAAAAACAAAAGTCAGAGATCCCGAGTTGAGATAAGAACAATTTACTGGTAACAACGAGATAAGAAAGTGAACAGTAACAGTAACAATATTAATAACAAAAGTATACAAAGAGAAAGTGATTTACATGCAAAAATGCTCACTGACTGACCGACATGGCACCACATGACCCCAAAGATAATGACAAAATGGTGGCAGACCCTCTGCACATCACCTTTTTCTTTCTGACCTGCTCCTTCTTGGAAGTGAGAATCCCTTATTTTGTCCTCACAGTGGTGACATAAGGTGGCATAGAGCAATAACCTAGACACACCCACAGGGCTCTACACCCTGCCCTCTCATGGCTACTGCGAAAAATTGACTTCGTCCTTATAATACACTGGGAGCACAGACTTAAAAAATGACACTTTTAAGACATGGAGCTCATGAGGGTGCTAGCCTAGATCAAACAGCAGCACCTTATAATTTTAATGGCACTTAATACAGGTCATATATTGACAGCAAGGCTACCAAGAGCTAACAATACAAACATCTGCTCTGCTTTGAAATGCATTTCAGGTTTTTCCGCATATTTTCAATCTTGTCTATCTTTGAATTGATTTTGAAGGTTGCCTAGTAATACCTCATTTTTTAGTATTAGAAGCATGCATACTCTTGCTGTCTTTCCTTCATGCTATAGACAAACCACAACATCAAATAGAAAGTCCAAATGCTAGCATAAGCATCAATAGAGAAAGGGAAGAACCTATGCTCGTAAGAGCTGTTCATCAAGTAGTTAAAACAGAGACACTATTAAGTGTTGAAAACATTAAAAATAAGAACTATAAATACAGAAAATATCTAATTTTTTTTTTTGTCATGTGATGCAATCAAATTGAGTAAAGAGTATAAGGTGTCTGTGTGACAAAAGAGCTTTTCTGAAGTGAGATGCAAAACCTCCACAGGTATATATGAGGAAACGGGATAAACTAGAATGTGAAAATTATTTGAACACTTGCTGACTAAAGTAAGAATCAGTGATGAATAGGGTAAAACTTGCTCAGCTACTTAAAAAATTTATTAATTTGTAATTCTTTCCTGAGACTAGAAATCTGAGGAGCTGGCAAGTGCTTAGTGCTGGTAATTTCTGCTTGTTTAGCTACTAGTGTAAGGTGATAAAGGTACACTTTTTTTATATATTTTTATTCTGTACACTCTCATATCTAAAGTTGGAAAGTCCATTTTAAAGAATAATGAAAAGTGTACTTTATGCTAAATTGCTACAAAATACAACACAGACTGAGCACCCAAACTATTGCTGCTATGATCAAGAAGAGATAAAACAGTGTACATTAAAAGATAATATTCTCATGTCAAACCAGTGAACTTCACAACTTTCTTGTGTAAAACCTTGTGATGAAACAATGCTCAAAGAAAAGTAGGTAGACCACATAAACATGTTACTTGTTACAGGAAATCATGTCAATGTGTATTTATATTACTTTATAATATACATTGCCTAGGTAAGAAATAGTTCAAATATGCTGAACGTAAGGACATACAATTTGCTTATGAGTATATGAAAATTGTTCCAAGCTGAAGATAAAACAGGGGAAAATTTCACCTAAGCCTCCAGAATTCTTAGAAAGATGCATTATTCTGTAAATCCAAAGAATGGAAGTGGCAAAGAGATCATTTGTATTTCAGAGATTTAGAAAATAACTTCAGAAATATAATGCCTTTTTCAGTTTGCGAGTAGGCAATAGCTGAAATAAGAAATCTGAGTAATTTGTTTTCTGTTCAAGTTCTCGCAAAAATGAGGTATATTATAAATTGAGCCCAAATACTTACAGGTCAGAAAACTTTCTTCCCTGGGGATTTTAGAAGACAGAAAAGTAGAAATTCTCACCAGGTTCTACAAAGTGATAAAGGTGAGGCATGCCTTAGGAGCGGCCAACATTATTGGTGTGGTGGCTAAGTCCACTTTACACCCCCCATATTACTACAAAATGATCTCCCCCCCCCCCCCCATTGCGCTAGAAAGTTCTCCCTTTACTGAGATTCCACTGGTCACTGGCTCTCTCCCCCCTCCCATCCCTTCTCCCATTGGCCCCTGTTATGTCACTCACCCTTGCCTCTGCCCCCTGGCCCTCAGACCATTGGCTTCTGATGCTCTGCCTGCCCCTGGGACCCTTCGGGATAAAAACACACGTGGGGTTTGTTATTGGTTCTTTGCCTCTGTTCCCTTTCAAGTGCGTTGGTTGCATTAAAGGCCTTGGAACTACATGCAGAGAATCCCTCTCGCCTCTGTCTCCGGTTTGTGCACAGCCTGTGTGTGTGAGGGGCTGTTCACGACTGCCTGCGAGGGTGAGATCGAGTGCACGCGTGGCTGCTGGCAGAGCGCAGCCTAAGTGCCTCCATGAGGGACCTTGGGGAAAAAATGCGGCATTGGTCCACCGACACCTTCCATTGCAATACATTGTGTGCAGGAGAGGCCTGTGTGATAGCAACATGATGAGCTCCATGAGGCCAGAGGTTGGGGTGAGAACAGAGCCAGAGCTCCAGCCCTTCAACCCTGATTGAAGGTAGTAGAGGAATGCAGAACTGGAGGCAATCCTGACCTCTTCCATCAAACACTGGGGTCTGCAGCATCCTCATGTACTGGGGAACCAGCATGAGCTTCACTCAATTCCAGTTGCAATCCAGGAGGTCTCCAGTCTTTGTGGAAACTTACAGTATTCTGCTTTGGTGTGGTGAGATGTTTCTGTCCCATGAATGCACTGATAGGGATGCAGCAAGGGCTTGGCTTCTACTGGCCATTGCCATTGCCAGACTGGATATGTGGCTAGCTACGTCTGTAGTGTGAGCTAATACAGCTGTTCTTACGTTTATGTTACTAAATGCAACCCTTTATCCATAACTAATATGAAATGGAAGGAGTGTATTAATACATTAATTAAGGCACATATAGACAAATTCTCAAGATATATAAACTGGTCCTCCACCCATCCTGTGAATTTACACCCAATTAAGATCTACTCAGAGTATTCAATTCTCTGTTGAAAATGGTGATACAGATGCACAGTTCTATAAAATATGAATATAAAAGTAAAATTTTCTGAGGTGTCTGGTTTTATGACTTGTCAGTCTTAAACATGAAATATCTGATTGAAGTAATCAGATTTCATGACAGCAGAGCATGAATACTTAGGCAAATTTCCAGAAGCATAGAATGATTATAACTAATTAAATTTCAAAACATATTGTGAGAAAACCCATGCGAAGTGTTTCCAATGAAATATGGATATAGATGATGTTCAGATGTAAGAATATTTTGTTATGAGCATAAGACTTGGCCCATATTTTCTAAGTTTTTCGAATAGAATTCCAGCAGACACAACATAAACCAGTCTGTGGTTCAAATAAAAAAAGAGGTAGAAATTCACCTGAAAGTTTTTGTCCTGATTTTCACTCCCCAGAATTAAAGCCTTGAGAGATATGGTTATATAAACCAGGAGTAAGGAAAACTTTCGCTAGAAATTAGGGAAACCTGACAATTTGCATCCACACCCTTTCCTGCATGAGACTGACTGAGCTGTGCAGATGTTGAGACCTGCGCTTAAAATAATACACACTTACTTGTCTTTTGATTTGGGGCAGAGTTACAATGGGAAGGGGGAACTCAAGAAGTTTAAATAGAATCAGGATCAGTTTCATGCATGGATTCACAAGTTTTGAAACAAACAAATGTTTCTTATGAGAACAGCTAATCTTATGAGGATTCTACGCATTTGGGTTCAAATCTCTCAAAGAGTACATAAGACTTTGGCATTTTTAAACATCCAAACTAACTGTCTTTCTGAAATGACTGCTGTGCACCACGTAGTACACAAATCAGAACTGTTTCAAGAAATGATGGTAGTGTTCTTGGAAGAAAAAGAATTACGAGCAAGTGTAAATGTGTAAGAAGTTATTGGAGGAAAGCCAGTGGAGTGAAGGGTGTGAGGCAGAGAATATTCTGAAGGCAGTGGCCCACTCAAGCTGGGACAAACATCAAGGAAGCCAAAAAAGCTAGTCTTTTCTGGAGGCACTACTCAAAGTTCTGAGACTTGCACGCCTCTTCCCTTCAGTTCTTTTTTAGAACTTTCAAAATTGATACCCACAAATACCTTTCCTAAACATTGTTGGCAGATATTGAATTCTTTTAGAGGTAAATATGTTTTATCTGTGTAATACTTGTTTTCTGACAGATAAATTAGCTGGTATATTGCTTTGATTTAATTCTTTGGATGTAAGTAACAAGTTTGGAATGGACAGATAGATGTCTAGTTTGTCTGGAGGGTGGACATCATTCCAGATGGAGGAAGGGAGTAATAGTTAACAAGCCTGGATGAACTCTTTTCCTTCAGTGTACTTTAACAATTTCAGAAGATTTGATCTCCAATAATCTAAAACCTGTTCTATGTGATATTTATCTAAAACAGACGTGAGCAGAAACAGATGTTGTTGGCTTTTTCTCTCTCTGCATGGAAGGCATAGGATTTCTCTAGAATGAAAGATATAGAAACCAAGAGGAAACATATTTTCTTGGTCCACACATTTTCTATGCTTTACCTATTAAAATGTGATTTTGTGATTGCCAGATGTGCCTGCTTTGAAATAGTAGATAAGGAATAAAATACCCATGGTGGAAAAACACTTGAAGGTGACATCAAATAGAATCTGATTTGCATTCTGCTGAAATTCCACGAAAAATGGAAATATGCAGGTATTTCTATTGTTTTGATGTATAAATAGGCTATGTTTTAATTGTATCCATTTAGAAATGCATAAATAAGTACCCAATAGAAAAAATGTAGAACTCTGTGTAAATAAAAATAATAAGAGAATAAAGGTCAAGAAATAGGTTAATTGGGAAAATAATGCTTCACAAGTATTTTAGTTTCTCTTCAGGATCTATAATAATTAAAAAAAGGACTAGTGACATAAAAATTGCTGAGCAGAGGAAAGAAATGCAGTAACACATTTGTATTTCTTTAAGATTATGTTTTTCATAGTTGCATAGAATTCCCTTGGCTCTATTTAAATTTATTAGTCAGCTATAAGCGAATAGAAGCTCAAAAGAATTGGACATATTGTGACCAAAAGCTTAACATTATGAGCAGAAGAGAGTTCTTTTCACTTGGAAGCACACAAGATATTTGATGGAACTAATTCAAAACATGGAACATGGATGGCCGGTGACTTTGCAACGCAGAGATGCCAAAACAAAATGGCGGCATGAATGGCTGGCTCTTAGGGCTAGCTGCCAATGGAATGTGGCAGCAAACAAAACCAGCAACATTTTGTTGTAGTACAGGAGATGAAATTCAACTTCATATAGCACCTAGGTAATATCTGTACTGCTCCACAACTCCCAGCATCTCAATACTGGAAACACATTAAAAAAATGGATGCAACTCTGGGAAAGGCCACAAAAATAATACTGTATTCATGAGAAACATTTAAAATGGCTAGATGAAGCATAACTTTGTTAAAACATGGACAATTGAGACAGGCATGGTAACTGAAAGGTTTGAAAGTTTTAAAATGTTTTCTTCAATTATGTGCGGCTATGAACAACAATAGGAAAGAAAAATTCAGGCCATCTGAAGAAAAATTATTTCAAGAATAAAATGTAATTGGTGTATGAAAACCATATGGGAAGAGTCTAGTACACTTAAACCAACAAAACAGTTACTAAATGTGGAAAACAAATCCTTAATTATAGATGGACTAAGTGGACATAACAACATTTTTTACTTCTGACTTTATGACACTTGTACTTGTCTCTGACAAGGACATTTTAGCATTTTTTGGAAAGTAAAGTGTCTTAATTGTTGTTCCTTCTGTTTTAACCTAGGGCTAGCTGCTTAAAAAATGTTACTAGCTTTTCAGAGAGAGAGATCAGCTGTTCTTTTCTAATTTTTTGCATTAATGTTTATCTGGATAAGGCCTATGGTACGAACAAAGAGTAGAGACTGGAGGAAAATAATCAGCCTTCATAGAAACTGAGCTTGGCTGATGGCCACAGTAAACACGTGCAGCAAACATATAAGGATGACTTGAAAGCAAACATATAAGGATTAAAAAAAGGAAATGTTTGTTTCAAGGTTTATATGACAAAAGATTTGTACCTTTAGGTCTATGATCTACAGCACAGACTATATGTCTTTTTGTTCTAGGAACTTTACAGGTCTTGGGTGTTCATAATTATCCAGAATTATCCTTCAGGTAGGTCAGTGACTGCTGGTATTGTGGTCCATACCACTTCTTTGAACTGTTCTTTCAAAGAATGCTCTTCAGTTTGTATCTGACTTGGAGACTGATAAAAGGAATTCTCAGCAAGTATAAGGAGAAGCCAAATAAATTATATTCATACTGTGCTATCCATTTTCACTCTTGGACTAAGCTCCCTATGCAGCTTTTTACGGCCCAAGCCTCATTCTTTTGTCATGGGAGAGTGGATGAAATGCACAATAGGGAGTTTGAGTGCAGTTGCAGGCAGGCAGAACAAGATGTGGTACCTGGGAAAACATCCTGGATTCTTTAGTTTAAACAGGGCAATAAAGTGTGATGTTTGCTTGAAAAGAAGAAGTATGGGCTCTCCTTTGGGCCTCTTTTTGATCACGTTAAATGGCTTAATTAAGAGGGGTGGTGAAGACATGGTTTGGCTGATATTTACACTGTTTGTTTGCAAGCTCCATCTCTGGCATTTCCAGACTCATCTACAGATGCAAATGACTCAATGATCCAGTTCAGGGTGCTTCTGAATTTGAAAGGACAGAGTTAAAGAGTTTTTTTCCCTGTGATTTCTTCATGCACTTCTTTCCACAATAAAAATTAATTTTCTTTCCAATGAAATCCTGACACTGTAATTTAAAATCTTGTATTAAATTCAAAGTTAAATATATGCAACCTGTTTTTGCACATCAGCCTTGGTTTACTTGTATTTGTCATGTACAAGAATCTGAGAATAACTACTAATATTTTATGGAACAGAATATTCATATTTTAAAACAATAAATCTGTTCACTCTAAAGCCTTAAATAATTTTAGCTTGGATTTATACTTTTTTTCAATAGTCTGAAGAGAAACTGTGAATTCCTACTCCCACAGAAAGAGGTAGAATAGATCTACATTTTTTTATAGCACTCAGATTTATGTCAGAAAATACAGGAAGGATCTGTGACTCTAAATCAGGAAGATTAGGACTCATATATGAATGGACTTTGATTTAGATATGGGTTGCAAGGTCAGGTGGGATAACACTGTTTGTACTAATTCATTTTATCTTTTGTTGAATACTGAGGAGTTATGACGCAATATTTATAGAAAGTATTGCTGGTATGTCTCGGTAGTACAGTATATTTCCTCCTAAATTCCCAGGTTAAAACATTTTTCTAATGTCATACAGAAAAAAAGCACTGACATTTAATATTTGTAGCTCTTGCAGCATAATTAACAGAAGTTTACCTTTTTCAATTTTTGATTTATAATTGTTTGTTTTAGAGTTCTCTGGAAATTTTCTGGCATTAATTTATTTCCATGGTCAGATAAGAGATGTGAGAGTAGTCCAAAGAGGAGATGTCACTTTTCAAAGCATTATAATCATTCAACTGAAATGTTCTTCCAAGATTCCATTTTTCAAAGTATTGCAAATAAACATCTAGTGACAGTATTCATCATGTATCAGTAAAACAAAATAAAGGTATAACTTCCATACTTTTTAACATTACTTTCTGAGATAAAATTAATTGATGACAGGCTGTTACTAGAAGACAATGCAAATGAGGCTTCTTAGTGCTTCAAGTCTTTTCTGTGCTCTTACTGCTTTTGGTGCAGGAGCCACCATTTGCTCTCAGCAATAGTCACTAACCTCTGACCTTTCTGGTCTGATGAGTTCATCAAAGTTTTGATAAGAAAGCCTGCTCTTTTTGATGTAACCCTTTTGGATTGTACTTTTTTTATTTTCTCCTTTTTGATATGAAGAAATCACATCATTAATTTATAAGGCATTTAATCTGGAAGCATTAAATTATTTTGTTTTCTGTAGACCAAATCTATCCAAGTTGTAGGAAGTTTCCTGAAATATCTGTGACCAACTTATTTGGAAAAAACCAACCCAAAACAAAGCCAAGAAACCCTACTAAAATATATTACCATCCCTGAAATCATTTGGTGTCTTTGCATTTATCCCAAATAGGAATGACCCCTCATAGAAACTATTGGGATTTGTTGGCGTAATTGAGAAGCAACTGAACATCACTTGAAAGGCAGCAAAAGCTGTTACTGAAGGCTTGGGGGAGTTCAGCATTTCTGAGAAAGTACAGTTCAAAATCAGATCCAAAACGAACTTCATCACCTACCAATTGAGTTTTGTTCTGTGCGATGCCTTGGTTAGCACTAAAATTAATGAGAGTCTGCATGCAATTGGCTACTATTAATTTTATAGCCACGTTTGAACGTTGCTGCTGTAGAATTCATTTTAGGCTAAGTAAATCAGAATAAAAAAGATTAAGAGCCTTAAAAAGAATGAAGGTGAAGAAATATGCTTTAAAGTATTTGAGCCTTAAACTGATTTCTCATTTATATACACAGTCTCTGAATTAATCAGTGCCATCTTTGCCGTGAAGTAAAGGCAAAAGAAAAGAATTTTAGGGCATTGCTTTCATTTAGTAACATTGTTACTTCAGTAAAAAGGAAGTTCTAGTGGATATAATGAGTGTTCTACAAAGGGGGCAAAAATCATTGTGTAAGTTCCCTTGTACTGTAGTTTAAGATAAGTGCAATGTTTGTAGCATATTCCCCACACTTACCGTATCTCAGACAAATTATTTTGATGTTAGACAAGTTCTCTTTATGTATAAATCTCACAATGAAAAATGCCAATTTACTGCTAATAATTTAAAATTTTCCACAGAAGCCAGGGCTAAAGCTGGTTATAATCAGTACTATAGTTATTTCACACTTCTGGTCAGGATTAGGTACCCAAATCAGAAAATACTGCTCTGAATCTGAGGCTTGCCTCCAGTCATTATCAGGTTTTTTTAAAAACTGAAACATACTGGTATTAATTGTGATATTTTTCTTCTCAGAGCTCCATTACTTAGGCTTACTTACTTGGAGGTAATGGCAATGAGCAGTTCCAATGGAAGTGGTTGATTAAAAAGGCATTTGACTAAGTTGTTTTTGTCAAACTTAGCTTACTCTGCCAGCCATGGAGCAGATGTGAAGGCATGCTTAATAAGGGAGCTGAACCTCCCCTCCAGTGCCTGGGCTTGCTTAGGCTGCATCCTCCATATGACTACAATGAGAGACAAAAGAAGAGGCAAATGAGGTCTAGGAAGTTTTAGCCACTTATTCTGGGATGTAGCAAATGAGATTTTGAATGCCCCACAATTCCCTATTGATTATATGGAGAACATATGGGGCTAATTACTTCCTCCTCTGGAATCACAAACAGTTAAGGGCTGTCATAAATTTTCAAAGTAGGTCTACATCCATTAAAAACAGCTAAATGAAATATCTGAACATCATCTAAATGCAAATCTTTCTCAGAAATTATTAGTGTTCAAATCCATAATGTCAAATATGTTTTTTTAAAGCTTAAGATCCCTATACCAAAATAATTGGTTCTGAAAGAACACTTAAGATTAAAAGAAGTTTTACAAATCAAGCTATTCATGTATTCACTAAATAAGAAACACATACAAAAATTTATCTAAATCAAATCATACTTTTAATATTTTACTGTTTTACTTTATGCTCATCTACAATATTTGACTTCTGAATTGCCTTTGTACTGCGGACTGTGAACTATGCCAAGCTAAGATTTGGCTTTGATATAAAAATAAATGTATGATAGGCCTGTATAATCTCAATAGTGAAACTCACAAAGAGAATTTGGTGTTAGTGCTAAAATCAAAATCGCTGTCAATACTGAAAGTCAAGGAATTCCCAGCTGTTTTTAAGATATACTATTACTCTGATCCTTTTTCTTATAAACCCTCTCCTTACTGATATTGTGCTATTACTTACTACTTCAACAGTCATTATTCTTTTTGGATATATCGCAACAATATGTCACAAGTTGAATATATTTTCATGAGAGAATATGCAGTTTTTTATTTTGCTGTGCAACAGCTCTTTGTGGAGCACAGTTCCTTGTTCTAAGTGGACTGAAGTAAGACAGTGCATGCAGAGGAAGATCCATTATTACCAACTTGTAAGTAATCACAGCATCGTCCTTAGTGGCAAGAGTTTGGACACTTTATAGTGATCTGGCTGTCAGTTCTGTAATGAGCCAGTAGACAGGCTATGCTCTTGTTCCATGATGTTCTCAGATATCCCATTATGGGCTCCTTTCCAAGTTTTTTATGGTGTGTCTTCTTAACTGATTCATGTGGAAGTGCAATTCCTCTCTGATTTCCTCGTGGTGGGATAAGGCTCAGTTTTCCCCCCTTGAGACCTCAAGCCCCTGTTCCCAGAGGGAAAAAGGGACAGTGAATGACAGTTAGATACAAAGTAAGGTCCAAAGCCTCCATTAGCCCATATATTATGTATTGGAAGTTACAACCTGAGTTGAAAGTTCTCTTTGTGTTCTTGAGGAACTTCCTAATGACTGCCAAAGTAGAGATTCATCCCCTGACTCTGTAGTGCAATATGTCTACTCACTCTTTCCACATCCTTTGGAGATACGAAGTCATAAAGCATTCCTGTAATCAAATATCTAAGGTAGTAATGGCTGTCCTTTGTGCTGCTACAGTTTGTAGGAGTTTACAGTGAAAGAAAGACAGTGCCTGTTGGAGACAAGGCCATATATGCCAGGACGAAGTGTAAAGGCTCCCTCACTGCCTGGACACAGGGGACAGATTGGGGGGCCTCTAGTGCAAATTCCTCACAGGTGGTATGGATGCAATGGCAAGAAATGGTTCCAGTTATTTAGAGAACCACAAACCAGCCTTGTGGCTTCCCAGGGACCCTGCAATTCCCAGTGTTGGTACAGCAAGTCCTTTGGCTGCAACAGCAACTATTCTACAGAGCTTCCCAAGAAAGAACCTGTGGTTTTCTGTGTCTGCAGGTTTTGCTGCTGGGAACAACTGTAATGCACAAACTTGTTAGAACAAAATCTGGTTTGGATTGTAGCTGGCGTGTCTGTTTGAGAAGATTTCTCCTTCAGCAGATGGTAATAACTTTTTACCAAACATTGCAGAATTAGACATTTACTGAAAGACACATGCTTACTGCATGGTAACCATGTGCATCTCTTGCTTGACTAGCACTGCCAAAACCTTACACTGTCCTGGTTTGCATTTGCCTCAACTTCAGGTCCAGAATGCAACACAGAGTGGGGCTTGCACAGATTTCTCATAGTAAACTTGACATTGCCGAGATTTAAAAGCCTGGATGCTCAAGTGTAGGCAGCAAATACTGTAAAACCCTTTCCTCTGATCTGCTTACTAATGACAGCCAAAATTGCTGGTTCTTTGACTGGGAGATGTCACTGCATTTAAGAAAGTGGACCAAGTACTATGAATCTCTTTCTGGAATTTCAAATCTTATGCTTCGTATTGTAGGATTTTTGAATCCTTTCCAAGTCCTGATGGCGAGTGCAATGTTGATGGCAGGAATGCACAGGGAAACAATGCTAAATGCTTTCTGCATACCACGTATACAACCCTACACACCAGAAACCCAGCCTTAGAATTCAAGCCATAGCCAAACAGAAAAGACAAGAAAAAATTTGCATGGGCTTTAAGAAGTTAACATTTACAAAATTTAAATCCTGATGTAGAGAACTTATGTCAGAGAAAAAAGGTACTAAATAAGAGTCTGATTTGAATTCTGTAACAACACTGATAGCAAAATACAAGAATAAACCTCAGGAATTTAAATTTGTCCTGTCTTTTGCTTCTCTAAATTATTTAGCACTCTACAATAAATGATGAAAATTTAAAAAAATGGAGAAGAAAGTTGCCATATGAGGAAAGCAACGAGAAATGTTACTTCAGCAGATGGCTGCTATTTAGTTAAAACTTTCCTTCCCTTATACCTAGAAATGAATGTTTGTTTTGCAGAAAACTTATAGAGTATTCAAGGTCAAGTTAAATTATAACAATTTTATTCTGTACACTTTGTATTCCTTTTGTAGAAAAAATGTTAGTACTATTTATCAGCAATACGATGATGGATGAGGCTGAATCCTAAAGTGTATCACAAGCTGGAGATGAAAAGCATCATATAAAACTGATGACCATGTAAATACTTACATGCTAACGGCATAGCTGCTTGTACAGAATTTTGGCAGCTGCTTATTAAAGAAATGGACAGGAGTGTCATTCCTTTCTGCTTTAGGATCCATGTTGTGCCTGAATTAAGAGTTTTTGGGGGAAGAAGAGCATTCCAGGGAGGAGCCAGTTATGGGGATGAAAGAAATATGTGCTGGGAAGATCCACATGAGAGCAGCATCAGCAGGGCTAGAGGGAGGGATTAATTGACGCTTGGTGGAATTAAAGCCTTTTCCACATATTTCTACTTAGGACATCCCCCTACTCTGCTGAATGTGTACATGCTCGTGCCTGTCTCTGCCTTTTCCCTGAACAGACCAAATGATATGAGTGAGATTGCAAAAGAAAATACAACATTAAGATGGAACTGCTAAGTAATGCAGCTGTGGAATTCTGCACACAAATTTCTTGCAGAGTTTTAGTGCAAGAGTAGCATTTCTGTATATTCATAAAAGTTTCATACTTTGAGATAAATAAATTGATTGAGCTAAGCCACAAATGTGTGCAGGGGAATGACCAAACCCTCCAGAAAGAGATTCTACTAAAAATGAATGAATGAATTCGTGAATGAATGAATGAATGAAGCAGTGCTTTATAAGCTAAGCACCCTGCTCTTGAGAAAACATACCTACAAGTATGAAACTGTATTGAAAAAGGGATGGTGGAATAGGCTCCTTATTCTTTGAAAGGAGATATTTCACTTCAATGACTGAGTCTGGTGCATCTGCCTCAGGGTGGGAATTCCTCACATGGAGAACCAGAATCAAGAACATCCAGATGGAAATTTGGGACAGAAAGCAAAGGTAACCTAGCCAGTCAAAACTGCCCTGGGGGACAATTTGTTGCTCAAACAGTGTGGGCTTAAGACTGAATGCTGAATGAATAGGAAAAAATAATAACCATTCAGATATATCTTACCTTACTTTTTAATAAAAACAAATTTCTACTTTATTTGAAAGGATTTTCTTTATTTGAAGAAATAAGTAAATAAAAATCAGGCAAAATATTAAAATATGTTGGGGGAAGCAAACTTTAACAACTCCACATGTTTCTAAGATATTACTAAAAGATGCCAAATCTGCTGAAATACAGTGTAAGATTTTTGTGTGTATTGTGCATTGCTCAACACTTCAGATAATTCAGTGTTCAGGCATTCTAATGACAAACAGACTTGATTAAATGAGAAAACAATGTAAATGTCATTGGCAACTACTTACAATATTACCTTAAAAAAATCATATCCACACACAAAAAGTAAAATCCTTTTGTTTAATTTTGTTTTGTTTTGTTTTGTTTAAAAACAATATACCATAATGTTTTGAGTGAGCAGGGCTCACAACATCAATTTATATCACTATTTCATTTTTCCTTACTATTATAAAAATTCTAGATGTTTAGCATGTTTGAAAACCAAGCAATATTTGGTGCCTAACTTTAGAAAATGATGTTTTGTCATTTTATGTGTGATTTCATTACATGGTAAGCTAAAGAAATAAAAAGGCCCCTTTATAAATATAGGATTCAATATACAGCATATAGCTTTTAATTTTTACAAGTATTTCTCTTACACTCAGTTGACCTTTCTGTTGGATTTAAGTACTTTGCAACTTAACACCTAACTTTTTCTGTGATAGCACAGCAACGACTGGAAAAAGTTGAGACTTTTCTTGTCTATTATAAGGAAAGAGCAAAAAAAGGTAAAAGGCCTGCATAAGCATTTATAAATTGATACATTTAACTAGGACACTTTTTTTTTAGGTCTACCACTTCTCTCAATGAAATTAGATTCATTAGATTCAGCGTAGTCTCATTCAAAAGTCTAGAGAGAAATGTGCTCAGAAGAAAATCATTCCAGTGTAGGAACAACTAACTTGGAGTTCTTTGGGTAAAACAAAGAGAGAAAAAGGAAGGATATTTCACATCTTTGCAAAGATCCTAGCAAAGATCTAGTGGTATGTGAGTTTTACCTGCTGCCCTTAGCATGGCAATGTTAAAAAGCGATGACTGATGAAAACTGTTGTATGGTGAAATGCCTGACTGAAGAGGCACGTCTTGCAATGTCCTCATGTCTCACACGGCAGCTCACTGAAGCAATTGAACAGCCTTACTGTGGTTAGTTGACATTCTGAACTTGTGACCCTTCGGTGCATGCTCTGTCATAATTAAAAAAAGATTTTCAAACCGTTTCTACCACTGCATCCAAAGACTATATTGGCTACACAGTCAGTAGAAATTCTTCTCTCAGCCATCTCCAATCTTACTCCTCATAGGAAAAAGAAGAGTTTTTCTACAGTTTTAAAAGCAAATTTTCTGGGAGCATGGTATTTACAAAGCACCTTACTTTTAGAGATGGCAGTAAGTACCATTCATTATCAGTCTGTTAAATGTAATAGTTAAATGTGTCTTCAGGGGCAGAAATGATACTTGTAACAATTACAAGATTGGTCACCCTTTAAAGATGCCCCGTAATCCCAGTTGACTGTTTAATTTGACATGTGGGTCATATAAAGTTGGGGTTTTTTTCAATCCTGGGTTTACAGTCTTTGTATGCCTAGATAGGCACTAAAACCATGGTAGTGCAGATGAGGAATTTTTACTGATACAGCACTAATTATGATTTCCATTGGGGAACATCTGTACTTCCCATCTTGGTGGATCAGTATGGAAGGAGATCTGTCTGTTTACAGACACTTTCACCTTGTCCTCTAAGCATGATTCTGGGAGGACTTAATATTTTTATATAATCGTAAGAGCTCAATTCAACAGTTCTTATCCTGACAGCTTCTGTTGTACAACCAGAAATATCTATGTCCAGTTGATATGTACAAAAGAGCTGCAAGAAACAAGAGTTGAGGCAGAATGTCTCAGTTATGTTGTTTCCTTCCATTATATTATAAAATTGGGTTTGCAGCTTTTCACAATTCCTGTGCCAGTGCACCCCACTGGATAATGGGAGTTAAAACCCACTTTTAGACCACTGCTATTTTGAACATTAAAAGGATGACTGATAGTTTCCTTAATATTCTTAAGTGATTATGCACATTGACAGAGAGGTTACTCATCTGAGCTGTAAGGAGGTGAGACCAGCAATATATCTGTGGGGGGAGTTCTGTGCTAAAAAGCAATAGAAGCAGCATTTGTCTGCGTCTGAAAATGAGAGATAAGGGGCACATGAAGGCAATAAGAAAATCTCCTAACACTGCACAAAAGACAGCAGAATGTAGCAGGCAAACAACATGCAGAAAGAGAGGATATGTAGCTGAGAAGAGGAAGAAGGCTTTCATTCCTATTGCTTACCTACTGTCTTGGGGTGACTTTGTGATGTGTATCCCCTATCGCTGCCCCATGCCCAGAAAATAATTTTGTGCCTTTCTGTGCCTTTAAACTGAGCCCGAGAGGGGGGAGAGACAAAACAGAGGGAACTTTCTAAGCAGTTTGTTTTCATGTTTTCAAGGAGACAGAGACAGCGACAGCTCTGTGTTCAGCAGCAGCAGAGCGAGAGTGGGGAAAGTGCCCTGCTTGCTTTTGGCCAGTTTTTCAACTCCTTTTTCTTTCTCTGGAGAGAGATGGAGAGTTGAACTTTTGTTTTCCTGGGACTTTTTTTTCCCTTTTTTTTTCTCCGCTGGACAGTTTCAACATCAGAATACATTGGGAGGACTTTCCACCAAGGCCTTGACCCTGGAGGTGGGCACACCACCCTGTCCCAGCTCCAAGGAGGGGGAGAGAGACTACGAAAGGACTCTGAAATTTTCCCAGGTTTCTCTCAGCAGAGCGAGAGATTTTATTATTTAGCATCATTATCCTTTTCCTGTGTGTTTGTTAAATAAGTAGTTTTTATCTCTTTCTCTTTCATTTGAGGAAAATTTATTTTTTCCCTAACCTGGTGGGGGAGGGATGGTTGTAACCTGCCTTCTTTCAGAGGATATATTCTAAATTTGGCCAAACCGGAACACCTACGCTCTGTCCAAAAACTTTGCAACTCTTTGGAAAGATTCCTGATGACTTTTGGTTGCTCTTTTTTATGGGTTTTTTAAACAATTGGGATCTCTTGCTTTTACAGTAAGATGAATGCTAAGCCAGGCCACAGAGTCTCCATGTACCTTGAAGCAAGAGATTGAATCATCTGGCTGGTGCATGGAGTTTATTCCTTGGGACAGTGAGGAGCTGTAGGACACTCTGTATTTGCTGGACAAAGGTTTATGGTGTACTTCTGTGCTTACCACTCTACTTTTTGACTCCACAGTACAGCAGAGGGAATATTAATATCTGAGCTGTGGTTTTCACCATTCAATTATTGGAAAAAAGGTAAACACTTCTGACTGTTGTCTAAAACCATAGCAAAAGGGCATGTTGAATAATTTGTTGAAGTGCGGCTTCAGCTTGGGAGAGCTTTTCTCTGACAGTGGGCACAGGCTGTCACACAGCACAGGTGGCTTCAGGAGGCACTCCCTTATCATTTAAGGCAAGCAGCCGTGACCTTTGAAAGCCTGTGTCAATGGACTAAAAATATACACATTTAAATGGTTTCAAATGAGAACTGTAATACAATATTTATATGGAAGTAACTCCAAAGACACCAAAAGACCTAATTGTCAATAATTCCTAGGATCTGGAATTTAAACCAGACTTTCTGTGATGCAAAAGCATACTGAGCCACTTGGCTTTCTCTGTCTTCATAAAGCCCTTGAACCCCACGCCCCATAGGTATAATAACTTTGATTTCACTGAACATATGCTACCTAACTGTGATGTGCGTTAGGAGTTCCTAAGACAATGCTTAGAAGAAAGTTACAGACTGTTTATTAGAAAAAAATTCCTTTTGTCTTGGAACTGCCCATTGCAATTCTATCCTTGCTAGAACTGCCTAACAGTTTATTCAAAGATCACTCTTTATTAAATCCTATTTGTCATTTTTCCACTTGAGTCTTTAACTTCGTTCCTTCCATCTTTGACTTCTATGGGATTTTGTTTCAAAGAAAATGTCTTGTCTGTAGTTAGTCGAATGATAAGGTAGGAGGCAGCAAGCGTACAAGTGAAAAAAGATATCTTGGAAGTAAAAAAAAAAATATTGCTAAGTAGGGATCTGCTGGAGAGCTCTAATATGACCAGGAAAAGCACTGCTGGAAAAAATTCAGGGAAGGAGAAATAGGGACTGGTGCCAGGTACTGTAAGTGCAAAGATTTGGGATAGATGTGCAGCCAGTGAAGTGTCAGTGCCATTGGTGTGGAAAGTAGCCACTTAAAGCTGTGATGTGGCAGGGGATCAGAGACTACTGCTGCTGCAGCTCCATGCAGGGAAGAAGCTACATCACGTAAGAGTTGGAGTCTGTCACACAGGCTTGAAGACTTGCCTGGGTTGTCAATCAACCTTGCAAAAAAAATTCTCTGCTGCTAGATGACTGTACTCTCTTTAAAATCTGGAGGCATTTTTGAGGGATAACTCTGCCTTTTTGCTCACCACCCTGCCACCCCTCTTGCCTCTCCCCCACCAACAAAAATAAAAGGAAAACAGGAATGAGATGTCCATTTTAGTTTTCACAAAAATATTAACTTTGTTTTGATTGGATCATCAAAGAAGAGACATTGTTTAAGCCTATTTTAAAATGTGCATAGTTTTGTGTGGATTAGTGGAGCCCAGATGATGAAAATGTCTATTTGCATAGGCTTCCAAATGGCAGGATGTTTGTCCAGATTTGTTTATGGTAATCATTTCCGCTGACCTGTGGATTTGTATGCTTGAGCTTTTATTTAAAAGCCAAAGGCAGAAGCTGACTTTGTTGTCTTGGACAGCTGACTGGAACCATGAATTTTTTTCATAGTCAAACATCTCCAATGCCTCTCTCATCCTCATTTGGGGCTGAATTTCATTCTTCTGTCATTAAATGCCATGGAGAGGGCCAGCAGGGGTGGGGAAATGACTATACCCATCCTTTTATTACTTTGTTTATGAAATTACTCAAGACTGATTCAGATTTTTAAGGTTTTAAGGGCTTGAACATATAATATCATCATTGCTTATTTTCCAGTGAGGTCTATGGGAGCTTACAGAAGGTGCCAGGTTTCAGCTTTCACCCTAAGTAAGGATGATAATACGATTTCGAACCTACTCATCAGCATATGACAAGAGAAAAGAAGTACCTCAAACACATTCTTTACTGATATTGTACAGATATAAACATTTCAGTGTATGCATAAGAGTGACCACAAAATTTGGAGGCAAATTCAGATATTGGGAAGCAATACGAGGTTTGTGCATCTCTGGAAATAATCAAGAAATCAACTGAAATGCTTTTGTGAAAAAATCTGTTTAAATTGACAGGATTTAGAAAAGACCTTCAGGTTTTTGAAAGCCTGACTGAAAAACTGACTGACTAGAAGAATTCAACTTATTAGTTTATCCAGGGCAAGGTTGAAAAGTTCAGCAGGAATCTCTTGCAAAATATAATACATGACTCATAAACCTAGGAGAAAAAGGACAGTAGAGTTAAATTAACTCTCACTCACAGGAAAAAGGTTATCAACACTTTTAAAATTTAGCACTTGCTATTTAACTGGTGTTGGTTAAAAGCTGATACTAGATACTACTTAGGCATGATATATATAAATAAATACATAGATATACAAACAAACAAACAAATATACATATAAACATATATTTTTTGTAAAGAAGTATACATAGATGTGTCAATACATATCTGTATACCTAAACATTTAATCTTTAATTGATAATGCTGCAGACTTGTGGTGTTTAGGTGACATTGTCTCTGGAAGAATTATACGTCTACATTGTCCTTAGCACTCAACATAAGTAGTAGAGGTAAACATATATGTGAGATACTATTATGCTTAGGACAGATAATAGACAAAATTAATTAGCACGAACTAGTAGAACATGGGACTGCAGATGCTGCCTAGTTAGAAAGATAGCTGAAAAGTTACCACTATCTAAGCAATTTATTTTAGATATATTTTGCACTATAAGATCAAAATCTGTCTGCAGAAGATGTTTGATTCCTGTATATTGGGTTTTTTTCAGCTTAATTATTGGCAGCCATCTTCCTTTACCCCATATTTATCAAGTTTCAAACCAATGAGAAAGGGATTACGCAGTGCATATGGTTCAACTCCTGTTTTCCAATTCAGTATAACTGGGGAGAACTCAAAGAAGGAAAATATTGATTTCTAAAAGTTTTTCCTGTATTTTCAGTGCCAGATTATTGCAAGGGGGCTCCAGACACTTTTCTTTGTATTTTGACATTTGAGTTCAGAGCTGGTTACATACTTGAATGCCAAGAGCCAATAAAAACAACTAAATCTGGGATGCATTAAGACTATAAAGGCACAGGTACTGGAAAAGCTGCAGCCATTGTGCACAGCCATGATCTACTGTAGGTCTGGTTGTAAAATATTATGTTTATCATGAAGGGTATTATGTTAGTCACTATAAACCTGATAATTTATGGAATTAATTCAAAAGATATTCATTACTTATCCTAGAGAGAAGAGAATTTGTGATGTTTTTTCTTTAGATCTGAACCAGTTGAGATAATATTGCAATACTGATGTAGCTTCTGTCAGAAGGCACATTGCTTTACACTTAATACAGAATATTTATTTTCTCTATTCTATTTTTCCATATAATTTCAGAAAAAAAATCCTAATTCCTTTAATATCTATCATTGTGAGATGTGTATCTATCAAAGATGATTTTTCATGAATGTTTTATTACAATACTGGACGTGGTTTAATAATTTTTTTGAAATATCTCCTTTGTTTTTTGTAATATGTAGGTATGTATTTGTGTCATGTGTGCATGCAATAAAGCTCTTTAAAAGCACATTTCTCATTGTGTTAGTAAACCTGCCAAGTAGTTCAGCCTGGACAGCATTAAAAAACTCAAACAAGCACAGCTAATAAAAAAACAACCCCCAAGCAAAAACCCCAAAACCGCAACCCCCAAACAAACAAGCAAAAGCCACAACACATCTCCCAAGTAAAAAAACTCCCAACACTGTACTTCAGTCTTACCCTTAACAGACATTCTGCCTATGAATCGCTAACGATGCAACCCAAAACCTGTAGAAAACTGCTGTTGCCTCAGCAGCAAACTGTCTCTGAGCCCTGAGGGATATGTCATGAAGAGGACAGCAAATGCAAGAGCAGCTTCACAGAGATTAAATCATTGTATCTGGAATAAAAAAAAATCAGGTTACAAGCAAAGCTGTTGGTGTACTGTGTAACTCTCATGACTGTTCTTCTGGAGTGCCTTCAGAAATCAGTGTGCAATTAACACACCAAGCCTTTTGGTCGATTCCATATGGAAGGTCTTCCTGTCTTGTCCTTGACAGTGTAAGTATCTGGATAAATTCTAGGGAGATGCCTTAGACCCTTGTCAAATTTTTGGCCATCTGAACAGTGCTCTTGCAGGCTTGGTTATGCTGGTCTGGGTGTATGGTGCACATTGGACAATTAGCTGCACAAAGCCATTTTAAACAGGTAATGAAAATATGTTGAGGAGCTGGGAATCAGGACAGGGAAACAAAGAAGGGTGCAATCAGGGAATGTTGCATAGCATCGTGTTATTTATAAAGGGGAGATTATAGCTAGAGTATTTGCTATAACAAGAAACATGCGCTCTGAGAGTCTATAACCCCAAACCAAATTAATATTGTATTGGAAACAATAGTTGTGTCTATGCACTGCTAAGGTATTAAGAAAACTGGACAACTTCCTCAACAACTATATTGAAAAAGCTGAACTTCAGGCATCTTTGCGCACCTATTATTGTGAATGAAATTAAATGGAAGGTTTCTGCTAGAGGTTATGCTATCAAGGGGCTGTAGCATCACAAAGCTGGAGAACTCCATCCATTTATGAAGCAGGAAGCAATAGATTAATGATGTGTGTGTATGTGCTCCAAGAAGAAAATCTGGCTGAAACACTCCCCATCTGTGTCTTTCTTTAGTGATTTTCCTTGACAGAATCCTTACAGAGATTTGTGAAAAGAACATGCCTTCCCAACATTTAATCCACCCAGAAAAAGAAAAAAACCAACCTTATTAAATCAACACCCGCTTGAACACTGAATCTCTCCTTGTGTGCAGCAGAATTTCATCATTTTCAAACAGCTTCCCTTAATTTGACACTGTGTGTATTAAAATCAGTGATTAATTAATTTAATGTCTTTAAAAGCAAAAGAATTCTTTTGTTTTTAATTAGAACCTGCCTTTTTTAGATATTAGAATTTAGATCCTTCAGCTTTCTCTAATTTACCACTGTATTTTTGTATTTCTAAACATTTGCCAGTACATATATGGTCATGTCACTACCCTTCCTGGATTTGACATCTGTTTATATCACAGACTGTATGTTGCAGTTTTGTTATACTGGATGCAAAAGATATTTAACAAATTAATTTATTTCAGCTGTTCTAATGCCAGTTTTTCTTCATACAAGTACCCTGAAGTACTTTAAACAATACATGGGTCTAGTCCTTTCAGTCTAGTTCCAGCTGAATAATCCGTAAGAAAAAAGACAAGTTAGTTTTCCATTGTCTCAAGGATGTTTGAATAAGTAAGTCTATTGTGATTTGCATTTAAGATCAGGATTATACAAAAATATTAGATGCATTTTTTCACTTGAAAATAGCATACCAGAAAATTTTTCTACAGTGAGGCAAAGATTCAGAAAGATGTTTGGGCATATAATTCCTATTTCACAACCACAGGGTTACACCTATCAAGCACTTCAAGAATTCTGGCTACTATTCACTCTTAGTTACCCAGGACCCTGGTACCTGTTTGACATTTCAACTTTTCCTCTTTCTAGTCTCCCATTTTCCTTTACAACTACTCTAAGCTGAAACTTCAGTCTTGGTTTGTTTCCCCAGCTAGAGAAGTGCTCCTTTTCTCTGTAACTTCTAGTTTGGGTCATTGTCTTGACTCATGGAGAAAGAAAATATTAATTTATAAGTAACAAAATCCAATACACGTTATTGAGAATATGCAAAGAAATTAAAACCTTTCAACATTATTTCATTTCAAGAAAAGAAGATTTTTATGGTCCACTGTTGAAAGTGAGCAAAATCACAAAGACACTCTGGCTTTTCTATCTGGGTAATGGAATATCTTCCTGTACAAAAGTTTGTGATGTACTAACAATGTTTCAAGAAAACTTTAGAAGTGCATATATATATATGTAAGTGCTTTTTAGAAATACCTTTAAATAAAACATTGCGTAATTACTGGAAACAACAACTGCAATAGGCATTTCTAAGTATAATTCTCACTTCAAAACCATTCACTCAAATCCAATTGAATTTTGCACCATGTGATTAAGACCAAAAGAATCCTTGGTTCTAAGTTTTACAGGAAAACATAAACAAAACATAATTTTGCATGCCTAAGTCTACTACATAACAAACCATCTAATTAATTACATATCTAATGGAAAAACCATTTTGTATAGATCGGTGGGTTATCTGTTGAAACACCATTGCTTCTGTAGCATTTTTGGTTACAGCTTTATTTGGGTCTATATGAAATTTAATCTCTCAATCCAATTAGCTCCACATGCCTGCGATCCCTCCTGCTTCTTTGTTTACTGTTGTACAGTTTACCTGCTAGGTGGAAGATGGGCCACCTAAAGCTGATTGCCCTGAACCATGTCTAGGACGTGGACATGGAAAGCATCCATATTCAACTGGAGTTCATTGTGATTGTGTTCCTTAGTGGGAGATGTCCGTGCCCATGGCAGAGGGGGTTGAGACTAGATGATCTTTAAGGTCCCTTCCAACCTTTAACATTCTATGATTCATTCCATGATTGGGGTACTGCAGTTGTGTAATACTTAGTAAATACTTGGGAACGCCATAAACATTAACTTCATGTTATCATTCATCCAAACCTAGGATTAGTGTGATCCGAAACAGATGAATGAGGAAAACAGCTACTGTTTTAAATAGCTCAATTCTACATTTTCCAGGCAGAAGACAAACTAGCTGTAAATCACAGTTGGTCAGTTTAACGTGGCCTGCGTGGTCCCATCAGAGTAAAACCAAACTCTGGAATCATTAGAACATAATAACATTTTCCATGGGTGTGGTGTTAACCCAGTCACAGGAATGGAGAAGCACGCTCTATATGCAACTTTAAGTATCATTGCAGATGATTCCCATGTTTATTAGAATGTGAAATAGATGATTAGTTAAAAAGGTGATGATTGCTTCATATTGAAAAGGACTTAATAAAATAAATTACTCCCACATCATTAAGCATTGTATTCTAACGTACTCTGCGGCTATTTTGGAAAGAGGGTGATTGTATTTACACAGTTGATACCAGAAAACTCATGAAAGGCATTCTACTCTCACTGCTGTTGGTTTAATATTATTATAGTTATTTCACATTACCAAAGATAATGAAGACCTTTTCCACACAAAAACTACTTACGTTTATTTATTAAAAATTCATATATTTCCTTAAGACCTAAAAGAGTAATTTATTAATTGATTAATGGATTTTCGTTAATACCCACCAGTGAAACTCTTCTAGTTTTTTATACCTCTTTCTGAGATTAAGAATCAAAGCAAAGTCAGAATGCTGATAATATCAATTTATATAAAGGCTTTTTATTTTCAGTACTATCCTCCCCTACGTCCTTAACTTGCACCAGTATTTTATTTGGCTTTGGAGAGGCTTAGACTAGGTCTCCACTGATTTTGTAGGAGTATCAAAATTCTGTTTTTATAATTGCTTCACTTTTTTTTTCAGTATCTCATAAAGTTTACTGATCTATGTGTAGGAAATAGCACATAAATCCACAAACCACTGGGAGAGGCAGAGAAAAACTAATAGAAGAGTTGCCTGTTTTGGCTATTAACTAATTTTGTAGTTTGGTGGTTTTTTTAAAAAGTAAATAAAAATTGTGCAGATTAATTAATAGCAAGGCAGACTCTCCTGTGTGATTACCCTTGAAGCTCTTTTTCTGCATCTGCTTTTTTCCAAGATAAGTTTATGACCTGAATGCATGTGACATGACTGCGTCACATGGCACAGCTTTCTTTCGTCTTTTTCCCCCCCCTCTGTTCAGCTGTACTGTCCCATTTCCTTCAAAATACTTTCTATCCAGTAAGAGCTTAGCCATTGTCATCAACATTAGCCAAGGAAAAGGCAAAAATGAGAGAAAAAAATTTCTTGGTCTCAGTAGTGTTGTAGTAATTGTTCTAAGATGTGGCTTTTCCTCATAAAACTGCAGATCATAAAGAAAGATGGTATATCACATAGCCAAAAAAATAATCCAACATAAATATATGTACTCTATCAACCAACTTTGCTTTTATGCTCACGCTAGGAGTAGTAATGTAAAAAACATTGCTGGAAAATGCAGTTCTCTTGGAGGTTCCCTATTAAGTCCAATAGCTATCACTGAAAGTTTTGTGTCAGGATGCATTTCTGTCAGAAAACTGACATCAGCAGCAGATTTTCCCAGACTTTCTAAGAGATAATATTCTTTACTTTTCTCCATAGTTAACCAGAATAAGGTGCCTAACTCCACTGTTATTGTTCATAAATTATATTTAGGAACACATCCTTTGTTCATAGGGTCTTCTTTACAACTCTTGAGAAAGCTGTAGGTCTAGTAAATGAAATAGGATTTTGCCACTGTCTTTTATTGAGCCAAGATTCCACCCCCTGCATCAGCCTGTCAGGAAGGTCCTTTCAAATTTCTCTCTTATTTTAAAGGGGCTAAAGGTGAAGTCTGAGATGTTTGCACATGGTCAGAGTGCTGTCAAGGGGTTCTAAGTTATACAATGATTAGACCCTTAATAAACAGAGGATAAAAGAGGTAAAAATTTGTGTCTGGATCCTCAGCTGTGATAATTCCTTGTAGGTGTGTATATTTAACCTCATGAAGACTCTCTCACACCAGCTGAGGATCCAGACAAAATATATTTTGACAGTATTATTTTCTCAATATTTACTTATTTTTTAAAGCAGATGACTGAATGGTAAGATGTGAATATTATATTTATTTTAGTTTTGAAAAATTAAACCCCAAACTCTTTATATGTAGTAGTATAAGTCAGGGAGTAGATTCACAGATAAAACTGGTTTTGTCAGCTTTGTAAAACCTTTAGCAAAATGAAGAAGAGATTTTTTTTTTTAGGTTAGAGGTTTGAGGATGTTTTCATTGCAATAGATAAATATGAGTTTTAAAACAATTATATGCATGGTTTTATTTGATTTGTTTTGATTTTTATTCCTAGTGGTAGAACAGTGCAATAATGATATGGGTAAATGTCACCCCATTCTCACATACAATTATATTTATCCATCAAGCGGAGAAAGAAGTATTCTACTTCCTTTTGGCAAGCACACTGAAGAAGTTAAACAAATGAATCATATGTATAGAAGAATAAACTTGTGTTATTTCCATAATATAAAAAATTCGTAAGTACAACATAAAAGGTAGCAGTTACTATTTTACGTGTGATATCTAAACAAAGCTTGCATGAGGATCAGTCCTTGGGCAAGTATATATTTTGGGTTGTTATTTTTAAAAAAGCTGATTTTATAAAGATGAAGTAGAAAGTGTTGTATGTCTGCTAGGTAATGAGAACTTTTTGCAGGATACAAAGCTTAACATTTAAAGAGCATAACTAAATGCTAAAGAATTTACTGTATTAAGCTGTTTTCTAAACTGGATTTTTTTTAGATCACACAGTTTTATCATTGCATTTATATAAAAATGTTGATTAAATTTTTGCCATAGAAGAAAATTAATTTCAGTATTACATGAGGAGAGACTAATCTATGTTATTCCATATTTAGAAATAAACTAAAACCACAAATTAAAAAAAAAAAATCCTATAACATTGAAAACAGCTGTTAAATTGATGTGGATGAGTGTTAAAGAAAATCTGGGGCTCAATAAGTTCCAGAATAATTTCTTATGCCTTCAGGAATGCAAAATGCATACAAATACAAAAAGAAGATTAATTTTAACACATGAATTTTAAAGGAAAAGTAAAAAATATAGCTAATTTAACCAAATTACAGGCATGTGTCTGATTGATTTAGTATACCATTTCTTTTCTAGAAGTGAAATTTTTTATATGAAGGGGTAATAAACTTTAGGAAAAATATTAGATATAGTTTATACTCTGTATTGGGATAAATGATCCTCTTTTCAAGAAAGAAGAGTTAGAATTATTTACAGTCTTTAAGAATTTTATATGTAGTCCTTCGGTGTTCCAGAAGGGGGCCACTACGAATAATCTTTTATTATGTCCGTTCTGTCTTAAATAAACTTAAACTTTGACTACTGTAGCTACTTCCTGTTACAGTTTGCACCTGTTATTTAAGTACCTGCATCCTTCTGGAGAGATGCAGCATTTACTGGGAACATTTGCATTACCCATTAGTACAGACATTAAGTCTGGGTTTGTAGATAGAGGTTTTCAGGAAATTTTGCTTCAGACTAGTTCCAGTTCAGTCTAGTGGAAAACACATCCATCTATGGCGGGAGCTCATTTAATGCTCTCTTGGAGTGCATTTTTCAGTTCAATTTCAGAAGAAAGGAATCCAGTTTGCATGTTCTGAGACTTCTCAGTTCATTAACCAAGATTTTTCTTTAAATGTGTAGCTGTGATCATTATCATGGAATCAGAGAATGGTCTGGGTTGGAAGGGGTCTTAAAGATCATCAAGTTCCAACCTTCCTGCCATAGGCAGGGATGCCACTCACTATTCTGGGTTACTCAGAGCCCCATTTAATCTGGCCCTGAAGAGTTTCAGGGATCTGACATCCACAACCTCTCTGGACAATCTGTTCCAGTGCCTCACCACCCTCACAGTTAAGAATTTTTTCCTAATGTAATGTCTAATGCAAAATTACCTTCTTCCAGTTTGAAGCCATTCCTCTTGTCCTGTCACTATAGGCCCTTGTAAAATGTCTCTCTCCAGGTTTCTTGTCATCTGTCACACATTAAAACTGTGCTAAGGAAACTTCTAGAAATGAAACACGTCTGGATGACTCCACCTCAGTGTTTGAGTCTGTGTCATAGTTTTTTCTAAGTTACTAATAAAGGTGTGCCCCTCTATGCCCTGACCCCACAGAAATACCTAAAGATTCTTTGTTTTGCTTAAAATCACTAAGGAGAAAAGAATGACCTATTTACTTGTTTATTTATTTATCACAAAGGAGAAGATATTCCAGTTAACATTTTTATCGCTAATTTGTCTTTTTTTCTCAGAAAGATCAGTCTTCAGTACAGCCATCTTCAAATGTTCAAAAGTAATGTTTTTCTTATCATAGCACTTTTTATCTGTGCTAAGCCTGACCCTTTGGAAAGCCCCATTCTCCACTTTCTCATAATGAGTTTTCTCTCCTTGCCTTCTTTAAAGGTTGGCTGGTCAATTCATAGCCTGATCTACATGCCAGAATGAGAGTCTTTGGTTCCTGGCATCTGTGCTCAGAGAACAGAAGGCAGCATGGCAAATCTTAGAGGGTCACGGCTCAGAATGGGTGACTCATTTGGGATTTATTTTATTGTCTTCAAAGATTTCTTCAAAAAGTCTTGAGTAGGTTTTACTTTCTATTAGTCCAAAGAAGCACAGATGTCAGTGAGACCACACTTAATGAATATATATTCTGTGCATTTTTTTCCACACACTGCATGTAGTTTTGTCTATACAGGACATTTTCCTGTTACCAAACTGGGTTTTATGGAACAACAACTTGGTTTTGGAAACACTGATTGCTGACTGCTATAAGGCTGACTAAAGAAGAAAAGTGAATTATGAACTTTTAACGATGATATTTTTACACATCCCCAGGAATATATGGTCCTGTGTTTTTCATTACATTATTTCCCACTGAGATCTATTCACACCTTAATTTCCAGCCACATTCCATCAGATTTTCCTCCAAGTGAACAGTTATTTACTCTGGTGAAATGTGTTAACTCTTTTAAGTGGTATTATCACTTTGTACATGAGTCATCAATTAACACATAATCCTAGCTACTAAGGGTTTATTCAAGGGTTTCGTTCATTCTTTCTTTTAAGACTTTTTGTTAATGATATGACATCTCACTGATATGTTTATATAAAGGCAGTTTAGGCGACAGATTTCTCCTTAAACTTCCTCAGGAAAAAAAATTGCAGACCTCTATAATCACAGGCAACATCTACAATTAACCATGTCTGAGTTCTCATCTGAGGTCACCAGATGTGATTCCCTGCATAAGATCTTAGTTTGTCTGTGACACATGTTGCATCCAGTCTTGTTTTCCTACACCATTCCTTTAACATCATTATCACACTTTACTCATATGCATCACATGCACCTGTGATATTCCAGTATGTTTTCCATAAGGACCCCTACCTGCCACTCAATGTCCATGCTGAATTTGCTAGAAAATCATGTTGTTGGAAAAGAGAATTAAAGCCATCACCAGGAGCAGAAGTCACTGACACATTAGCTGTCTCTTTGATATGTCATTACTTACTCACCAGAAACTGTCAGACTGGACAGATTTCTAGCCAGTGAGAATTATTACTCAAGAGTGGACTGCTGTTGCCCTTGGCTGTGAACATGGATTCCCATACCACTAATCCTTATCCTTGATGGCCCTCACTGAGATTTGCCAGGAGGCTTGGCATACACTGCATATGGCTGATATTTTCAGTTATCCTTTTTCAAAATCATCCTAGTGCTAATCCTAACAGCCCTCTGCCCAACAGGGAATGACCACCACTAACCCCAGCTCTCTTCCTAGCTACAGTGATACAGTGTGAAGCTGGTGCAGCTGCACAGCAGTTAAGGACCATTGCCACTTGCCTCGTAGGTCAGCCAGTTGAGGGAATATTTTCAGCCAACTTACTTTTTGATTCCCAGGGAAGGCGGAAATTAACTCCCTGCAGTGAGGATTAATAACTATTCAAACACATTGTGACACTCAGAAAATGGCACAGTGTGCCTATAGGTCAGTAGCTATTGAAAACACCTAAGCAATCTGCAAATTGACAAACCTAGGGTCAAGTGACATTTCAGTAGATCTTGTCACTCTAGCAGACTCCAGGATCCTCTGCTGTTGCAAAGCTTATTTCATGGTCAGGTAAATTTTTTCTTAGATCTTCTATAAATTTAGTGCTCCAAGTAGTGTTCAGGGCCTTCTTACTTTTAGGAATAACAGTGCCTCCCACTGATTCTGTAAAATACGTTTGCAGTTTAAGGTGTACTTCAAAATATTTTAAGGAATCTCTGTCTAGAGGACCTTCAGACAAAACCATTTCAAGTCTTAATCTAATTCAGAAGTTTAACTCAAATATGTCTACCTCACCTTTCTCTCCAAAGTAAGACATTATAATTTATTTCCAAAAAATACTCCTCATCCTAAACTTGGGCTGGTACTGACTGTGATCAGTCAATATGTTGAATTTATGTTTTCTCACTGGAAGAATGAGTCCTGTTGCAATCAGAGTTAGGATTAGATTTGGATTAAATATTGGTAATATAAAAGCTTGAAGAAACCAGTTAATTCTTTTTTGCCTGCAAATTTTGGAATAGAGCTGTTGTCAATACTTTTTTTTAAAAAATGTGTATATAGTTCTTCTAATAATTACTCTTATGTTGGGGCTTGCAAATCTAAAACTTGAATCTAGTTTTTCTTTGAGATTGAGCAGCCTTCAGAGAGAAGACTGAAGAGAAGTCTGGAGTCAATTGAGGTCATCGGCTTATGCTCCCTTCACTGGATGGGTGGTTCCCTTGGCTAGAATTATTTTTGAGGTTAAGGTTTATTTGGGGGAATGCAATAACTGAAGAACCCATTTCAACATCTGGTCCCTTGCCCGCAGAATAGGGAAAAAGAGTTGTTTTAGGACAATACTTTTTGCTCTTTTTTTCTTATAATTTGTTCCATTATCCTGGTTAAGTTCAGCACTCGTGTTTGGGCTAGTGTTTGGGAATGTACAGATTGAAGAAGGCTACATGTCTCAAAATTTAAGAGGATATTAAGGATGACTGTTGCTTTTTGTCTGTCCTGTTTGCTGGAGAGCTGCAATCCCTGACCATTGCTAGGTTTAGAGTTAGGGCTGGACTCATGGTTTGAGAGCTGGAAAGTGAAGAGCTCCTTTGAATACTTGAAGCTGCACACTCTTCAGCATTATGCAAAGGAGTTGTAATGCCTGTGTGTTGTGTCTTTTTAAAGTTTTTTTTTTCAGTCTTGTTTTCTTGTTGGTTTTCATTACTGGGCAGCAGCAGTTAAGTTAGATTCAGGAAATGGTAGCTTGAGGTGAATATTCATTGTCTGGCTTGGATTTGTCTCAGGTTGAGGCTAGAGTGGTTTGAGAATTTAAATGTTGCATATCTCATTTTGTTTCTGAAGGATTTGGGAAATTAGGGATCAAAAAGTGACTTGTGTGGGATCTAAATGTTTTGTTCACGTGTTTTCAGTGACTGACAGCCAAGGTAAAAGTAGGTTTAGACTGGAAAACCTAAGGACTGAAGTTGCTGCTCAGATTGTGTGGTCCTAATACCTGTAAGTAATAGGCATGGGCTAGAATTATTAGAATTAGGGTAGACAGCATAAATTATGAAGAGCCATACTGTTTATGATATAACATAGGAACTTCAGAGATTGGTGTCTATCATTAAATATCATTAGATTATTTTCTTTGTTGTAGTTAGATACGGTTTAGTTTAGATTTAGGCATAAAAGCTGAATAGATCTCTGGTGACTCTCCTGTCTCACGTCCATGTGTATTTTCTTCTCTCTCACCTGTAGAGATTAATTCCCTAAGTTATTAAAAAGTAGCTGTTTGGTACTGGTACTTTTATATTTGTGTGATGTAAATAAAGACATGTTTTGTCAAACAGTTTCCTTTGTATCCTGCACATATGCTAATTCACTTTTGTGATCCTTTTGGGAGGCTAGCTACCCATGTCTCTTTGAAGAGAGTTCAGTTCCAAAGATACGTATCTCTGCAATTTGATATTGATCTGTACATTTTGTTAAAGATAAGATGGGTAAGTTTGGGCAAGATTTGTCTCCTTCTGTTCTACACACCCCTCAGATTCCCTCATGAATTCTTCAGTTCTTGAAACACAAATTCTCATTGTTCTAGAAAAAACAGTGCTTTCCTCATCACGTTGCAGGGCTCACTTTATTTCCTTTTTTCTTTCCTGTGCAGTTTTTATTCCCTCTGGTACCCGTGCACAGGGATAGATACCCAAAGACACATCTAGCACTGTAGAGTTCATAAAAAAAAATTATTTCCAAGAAATATCATAGAATCATAAAATCTTAAGGGGTTGGAATGGATCTTTAAGATCATCTAGTCCCAACCTCCCCTCCCAAAGGCAGAGGCATCTCCCACTAGACCAGGTTGTTCAAGGCTTTATCCAGCCTGGCTTTGAACACTGCCAGGGTTAGGATGTCCCCAGTTTCTCTGGGCAATCTGTTCCAGTGTCTCACCACCCTCTCAGTAAAGAATTTCTTCCTAATATCTAACCTAAATTTCCCCTCTTTCAATTTATACCTATTACTCCTTGTTTTATCGCTACAGTTCCTGACAAAGAGCTCCTCTCTGTCTTCCCTGCAGGCCCCCTTCAGATATTGGAAGGTTGCTATGACGTCTCCACACAACCTTCTGTTCTACAGGTGAACAGTCCCAGCTTTCTCAGCCTATCTTCTATACATCTGTGTGTTACAAGACTTCCTATTCTGTACAACACTTGTTGACTGTCTGGAGTGTTCTTGGTTCCTTTCATGCAGTGCCTCAACATCCAGGGCTATGTTTATGAATAAATGTCTTGATTTCTGGCTCCCAGTGCAAGTAGCACAGCACCAGTCACAGTCATAGAGTTAAGTCTTCCCACTCTTGCCCCACAGGGTAATGCAGCAGTCCCTGCCCCACATTAACCTCTGAGTTGTATTCACACATTATTTGCAATAACAGGGGATATAGTACAGGAAAGCTCCATGACTGTTAAGTATTACATAAAATGGGCAATTTCATACAAGCACTCTATCCATGCCTTATCCTTTCTTAGCTTATTAGCATAGACACAGCCCAGATGTCCTTTTCCCACAAGGAAAAAATGAGTTTCATCTTACCATTACTCACTGGAAATATGTCAGTGGAAATAGACATCATGTATAAAGTTGTGATAATTGCTTTAAGAAATAGCTGTAAAAAAACTGAGAACTTAAAAATGGAATTTAGAAAGGGAAAAAATCCTTTCAACAGAAGCAGGTACAGACAGTGGCATAAGTGCTAAGATTGTCAGCAATTTCAAGTCCCAGTGCAAACTAGTCCATGATCCATGAATTGTACTCAAGATGAATCAAAGTGACCCATGCAGGCAAAGGAAGGCTTTGCTTTATTTTATTGCAAGTTAACAAGGTCTCCGAATTAGTAACAAAGGATTTTTTGGAATGGTTTCAAGCACTAAAAACAAAGCAAATCTTGGATCCAAAAGTCTATCCATGGTAAGAGTGGTCAGAATACTAAAGGCAATTTCTTTCTCTGCATTCTGATAAAATTCGTGGTAAGGAGGTGTTTTGATTTGAAAATAGCAGCTGTTTATCTACAGAACTGCAAATGAAGACTTTCAAAATGTCGGGACCCAAATGTATTCTTTGGAGAGATTAGTGTGGGGTTTATGGTGTAACAGGGAAGTTTATTTCGCCACTGCATTTCTTTGATCTTGCGAGTGCTTTCACAACCCCTTTTCTCTTTTTCTTTCGTTCAGTCATGAGGCTGTAAACCCAGATTTATGATGGTATTAGTGTTTTGCCACAGAATGATTGGTATTTCCCAGATTCAGCCTTGTGGGATAAACAAGAGCAACTAAGAAAAAAATTGTCTGAAATGGATGTAATCTTTTTTAAAAGAAAAAATTTAAATAATATTGAAATGGCAAAAATTCAAATCAAGCCAGGTGGGATGTTTGAAAATACTATTTATATTGAACATTCTAAGTTTTATTTTTGATGAGGATAATTCTGCAAGATTGTTAATTTTTCATTTTTATTTCTGAAAGATTTTATTGAGAATTTAGTAAACTTGAGACTGTACTGAGAAATTTATACAAGAGGACAGCAATGAAGCCTCATTTATTTTAACTGCACTGTTATTCATGTACCTTTATGTTCAGTGATGATATTGTTTGTACATACCTAAATTGGAATCCTCAAGAAAAAAAAAAGAAATTTTGGAATTCTAATGGAATATTTGAAAACTTGTGTTCCCATGAACAATATGTAACAACATTTTCAAAATCATATTCTGTGAAATGGACAAGTTCCAGAAAGTTTTTCAGTTAATTTAAGATAGAAAACCAAATCTCTGGAATAAGGTATAGGAATTATGCTGGACTATAGTATAGGAAGCCCTGCCTTCTTTGAGTGACAACACATATATAAAAACTGATTAATAAGTCCATCTGAATAAACACTTGAGTGTCTTTCAAAGGTGAGGAAGACTGCTAATAATGTTTCTTGCAGTGAATTTAACCTTACATTTATCTTTACCTTTAAATTTATAAATATAGATATTTATATATAAAATGTTGGTTCATAATATCTTTTTGTTTCCTGGGATGTTTGAAAAATATGTGGCTTGAACTCTGATTCAAAATAGTATTTGTTTTTGAAATTATTTTTTACTTCATTGCAGGAGGGAAATTCCAAATTCAACCAATGCTGTAATACTGTTTTGTCCTTCTCTTAGATATACTTTACTTTTGGCTCATCTGCATCCCTTCCAGTATTAATGGAACCAAAGACAGTGTGAATTATTGATGTTTCATATTCTTTGTCTTGAATTCTTAGCAGTTATACACATATGAAAAGACTGATGATGGCTGTGAAGTCAGGGACAAGATTTTTTTTTTTCCCCAAGACTCATTTGCCAAAGAAAACACTCAGAAATCCCTGCTCTGCTGAATGGGAATGGTACTAGATCAGGAAATTAACAAATATGTAAAAAATGTTTTTTAAAAGAAAATAAATGGATTTCATGCACTTTTTGGAATTGTACAAAGTAAAAATGAATGTAACCACTTGTCTGAGTACTGATAAATCTACTAACAGTCTGCCCGATCTCTTGGACACTTACTTTCCTACAGTTAGACTGGAGTACACACCTACAGTCACTCCAGGGGTTATCACCCAATGTCTGCCATGAAGATGGCTCATAAAAGCAGCTACTCAGAATTCATAATTTCCATCCAGTAGGAAATCCCACAATTAACCAGAAGATGTGATAAAAAAACCCCCAAACAAACCTAAACACCTAAGTATTTATTTTACACAGCATTAAACTTAGATATGAGTAATATACCATTCCAGAACGGTGGAAGAAAAATAATTTTACCAATATGTTTTTTATGTTTTTCATAAATGAGATGTTATTTTCCTAGCATTTTATTTTTAATAGGCAAGCATTTTCCTGTGGACAAGTATTTAATCAGCTTCACTCATGAGAAACAGTTTCTGAGAAATATAAATCTCATAACATTTTTTGATTGATGATGACATTTTAAATGACAGCTAAAATAAAATTAATTAAAGGTAATTCCAAAATCACAGTGCAATAACCTGCAGGTGAGGGTGAGTGCTGAATAAACAAGTATGTGTCTTCCATCATATCATATCATATCATACCATATCATTTCACATCATATCTAAACTTTTTAAGACACATTTTGATAGGTGAGATGTATATTATACCAGCTAATTGTAACTAGGTTTTAAATCCCAAATAAAAATCTTAGCAAGTAAAGAGAATAAAAAATAACCCTAATATTACTGTTCTAAAGGAAAACAATAACAAGTGAGTATCAACTAAGATCATCTGTCTTAGCCAAAAAGTATCTAAGCCAGAAGAATCTCATCAGTGGTAAGTAAAGGGGAAATCTAAAGAGCAGGATTTGTAAAGGCATTAAAAATACCAGAAATGATACCCTCAATTCTGAATTTAGGGTAACTTAACTTTAAATTAACTTAAAGTTCACTCTCAAAAATGAAAAGGCCCACATGAACATGCACACTAACAATCCACTCACTCCTAAAATAATTTTCGGGTGTAATTGCAGAGAGAAACAAGGGCATTACACATTTAGTTAATCAATAATCCAGAAGATGCTTGTAGAGTACAAAGATCATAAGTTAAAGTAGGCCTCACAGATATTGCTTGTGTTGCAGGTTTTAAGTCAGACTAGTATTTCAACCAACTGAAATATGTGCCTAGATATATGGTCCTGTGACAATGTCAGTAGGCAAAGATTACAAATAAATGAAAGAGTAGCAATAGTTCTGCACAAATGAAAACCAGCATGGTTTGTTCTTTACAAAAAACCAGTTTTTGCAAGAACATAGAAATTCTGTGTACGAAGCTAAACTGAAAAAAAGATTGGATTTCAACATCTGAAGACAATCTGATTTTATCCACATGGATTTTTTTTTTAAATATCAGACGATTTGAAATATATATGGTCAATTGCACAGAAGGAAAGTATCCTCAGATGATAGATCAGAAAATGTAAAACAATAAAGAAACTTCAGCTAATGTTTCAAACTAGCAAATTTCTTATGTTACCCTTTTACTAGAACTCACCTCTGTAACTAAACTTAAAAAAATTATATTTTCTATTTATTTTTTTTAGACCCAAACACTCACATGTACTTATGTCTGCTTAGGACTTCAGGAAATTTTCAGCCAATAGAATGTATTTAATAAATTATTTAACTTAAATGAAGCATCAGAAATGCTCCAAGTTCACAAAAGCCTATTCCATTCAAATGTTCACTTTAGAGCCAGCAATGCTTGCTAGAGCCTAGGCATTTCCTCTTTCATTAACATTTTCCTTTCTGCGGCATTCAGTGTAGAATTTCTAACTACTGTTCCTCATATTTTCTTGGCCTGCTTCTTGTATTTAATTTTCATTTGCTGCTAAATCATTCAGCTTTTTACTACTGCTGTATAAATATGTGTTCAACCTTTCTGCTTGCAGTCGGTGGAAACATGTATTACTGAAATGCTATCTGAAACACATCATGTTTTCCCCATATGTACCCTTGCATCCTGCTAGTTTTAGACCTCTGTAAGGCTGAAATTTTGTTCAAAGTTTGGGTTAGGATCTGGGTTTATTTTTAGGTAAAAGTATAATTCAGGCAAACACTGTGGTTGTTTTGGAAACATCTGTTAGTGTCTTCTGTGGACCTTTCTGTTAGACACAGTGCTGTCTCTGCCTGAAGAACATCAGAAGTACATTCCCAAAAGACTAGTATGTGTAAGTGGTGTATGAATAACTTGGAGGCTTTCTGTGACAACAAGGGATTATGCTAACTTGTCTCATGGCTAATTCTTGCTTGCCAGCAGAGCACTACTGTTTGCCCATATGGGAATAATTTTTCCCTGAAGCCTGTCAGCTACCAGTGCTCAAACTGAACCTAGAATATTGGTGGGAAAGACACATGACCTTCTGTGAAGTGAGAATTTGTTTCACATCTCAGACACTTAAAGGACTTGTGTATATACAATAACTCTTTAAACCTGTTATTTCTGGAGAAACAGAGTACCCTCTCCTTCTAAAACTTGGCAGTTTTGCTTTTAGTAGACAAAATTAATGGAGAGTTAAAAAGCAAAGGCTTAGTTTTCTATTACAGAACTGGGGAAAATGTTACAGAAAAAACCAGGAGCAGGATCATTAACACACTGGGTTAGAATATACTTGCAACACTTCACCTGTCTTTCACTTGGGGCTTTTCCTAGATATGCCTTAGTCAGCATAGAGCAGGAATCACTGTGTTCTAGAGATATATTCACTCACATCAAATACCCTAACCCTGAAAATCTGTCTCTTTCGTATGTCTAATAGTTATCTCATTACTCTTGAACACACATGAAGATTCAGTGTACCCTGGGAGCTGTATTTCCCCTTAAATTATGATTTAGGGAAATGAATCATAAGGTAACTTTGATTATTAATTCATATTATGAGAAGGAACATATAACTTCTTTTTCGTTTGATTAGTTGACTTCCTATGATATGCAAGAAGCTGTTTGGAACATTAATTTCTCATCTGTTTTACATTCTTGCTTAGGAATTCAACTGAATTAGGGTGTTAGCTGTCTCCTCCCTTCCCAAACAATGTGATGTCCAGTGTGGAAACATTTCTACTTGGCTCTGTAAGACCTTGAAAAATGTGCAGAAGGAAAAATATTAATTATTCAACTACTCAGTTACACCACAGATTGTGACACATCTTTGTTTTCTCATAGCAATCCTTTAAAGCAGACAAATAATACGGATCAACTATTTAACACATGAATTACTTTTTCCAGATTACTCCCTCTCCTCTGCCTTTTTATTGACTGGGTTAATCCCAAAATTGCATCCTGTTAGTTCTTGAAAGGGATAGGCAAAGCATGCAAATTTTTACCTTGGCATTAGCATGAGGAGTAGGTACTTCTAAAAGCAAGAAAGATTAAGTGATACTCATAATCTTATACAAAATGTAGAACATTTCACTTACTTAGAACTTCAAATACTAAAAAATCAAAAATCCAACAAAAAGTAGACAGGAAGGAAACAGTTATGTACCTAGGACATTATGAATGTGTTTTAAAATATTTGGCACTGGAGTTTTCTTATTCCATGTCCCTGCTTATAGAATAACTTACAAAGAGCTACTAATTCTTCATCAAGTATAAAAAGTACTTCCATATATGGGTGTCTCTTGCCATGCCCCCTGAAAAGGGAGCTTGGTCATCTGATAAATAGAAAAAAAAATGAGCTTGAAAAGGGCTTCTGGTTATTTGTACTTCATGAACACCTGAAAGATGTAATACTGGATTTGCATAATGCTCTGTGTAAAAGGCAAGTTCATGTGTTCATGGCAAGTACCATGAGAAGATACCCTGGAATGGGATCATATGGAGAGGTGGTTTATATAGGACCACTGCTTTCTTGCTGTGCTCCTTTAAGTGAATATTTCTTAATGAATATTTATATAAAGATGAGACAGTTATATATGTATGTTTTCTCCACTTGTGTCAGAAATCTGTGATCTCTGATATTCTCAGAAGTCCCTAATAGCTGCCCTAGTCAGCAGCTTTTCTTCCTATTTGTTTCCTGCTGCAATGGTTGTAACTACAGGTTTGTACTTGAAAAGGAGTAAAATCATTTACAAACCGGTGGGACAAGAGCTCAAGTTAAGCCCTGTGTTTTGCCTGATGGAGTTCATTCAGTCTGACAGCTCATTAGCAAAAACTAGTCATTGAACTAGATCTGTCATCTGGAACTTCTACTGGGAATGGCAGGCAAAGACTTTGGGAAAAAGAACTATAAAAGAATGTTTTAGTACCAGAGGAATATGTCTTCTGAGTAGTTTGTTGCTTGTAAATGGAAAGAGGAGAGCAGGTAATAGCTCTACTAGATAGAACAATAGATAGTGTTCACTAGCTCTGACTAGAAAGTCCTATAAATCTTGGCTTGTGGAAATCTCTGAGAGATTATTTGTAGGCAGCAAGTTTTATGAAAGGTTATAGACTGCAACTACATGGCATTAGATCTGATCACATAATTTCTTAACTTAAAAAGAGCTACCCACCAATTTTTTTTTCATTTTATGTAGCTAATTCTTCCAAAATTTGGCAAGGTTTAACAGAAAGATGAGAATGTCAAAACCATGGCTTATTGCACTAAACTTAGGATACCTCAGAATCACAAACACTTCACTAAAAAAATTGTGGGATAAAGTGAAATGCTGAAAGTTATCTAAATTTCTGTAACAATATCACCAGAGGTGCACCAAAGCATTATAGTTCCTTTATGACAAAATTTAATGTGGATTGAGTCCTGTGATGTAGAAAATATTTTTGTATTTTTAAATTCAGCTTTAATGTCTTGGGTTACATGGATTCAATTTTTTCTATCACACACAATTATTCAATTTGCCCACCTCAGATCATTAGCAAGTGGTCCCCAGAAGATTACACTAAAGTTATAGAGGTACTAAATCCGAACTGTGTGCCTTCGGTTGACTTGATTTAGGAGCATACCATGCTGCTCTCACTCTTCAGGTGAACAGCAGTGCCACCCTTTGCCCCAGGGCAGTCCCAGCAGTCACACACTCTGCTCCTTCAGATTTTTCCCTGCCATCCCCAGACAGTTTCTGACCCTGGTTCACCTCACTGATCCTGACCCCCACCTGTAGGCTGATGTCCTGACCAAGCCTTGGCTTGTCCTCATCCCCAGGGAACTTCCTGATGGCTGGGGCTACCCCTGTGGCCCTGGGTGCCCTGCTCCTGTCTAGGCCTTTGGGACAGAGCCCTCTGATGTCCCAGGGGAAGCCCTGCCACCATCTTCCCCACACGGAGCCCAAGGCCTCTGGATGAGAAAAACAGACATATGAAAAATGTTAAATTCCATTTCAATCTTCTCTGCACATTCAGTGGGGATCCTTGTAGGAGATATTCCTTGTGCCCTGGTTTAGAAGTTTGCCATCTAGAGTAATAAAAATCCAGACATATATTTTAGCCAAAATGAATTTTATAGGAAATAGGAGGAATAAAACTAAACCTAAAATACAGAGTTGTCCATGAATCTTATCTAATTTGTTCAAAATAAGTGTTTTACTATAAACTGCACTAAAAATATCTATGTCTAATCAAAACCAGAAAAGCTTTAACTTCCTTACTTAAAAGAGGTTGACTGTCTTGATGAAAATTAATGAATATCACAGAATCCCAGAATATCCTGAGTTGGAAGGGACCCACAAGGATCATCAAAGACCTGCTCCTGTCCCTGCACAGGATTATCCCTGAGAGTCACACCACATGCTCAAGAGCATTGTCCAAATGCTTCTTGAACTCTGTCAGGCTTGGGGCTGTGACCACTTCCCTTGGGAGCCTGTTCCAGTGCCCAAACACCCTCAAAAGGGTGAAGAACGTTTTTCTGATATCAAACCTAAACCTCCCCTGACACAACTTCAGGCATTCCCTTGGATCCTGTCACTGGTCACCAGAGAGAAGAGATCAGTGCCTGTCCCTCCTCTTCCTCTCATGAGGAAGTTGTAACTGCAGTGAGGACTCCCCTCAGTCTCCTCTTCTCCAGGCTGAACAGACCAAGTGCCCTCAGCTGCTCCTCACACGGCTTCCCCTCAAGGCCCTTCACCATCTTTGTTGCCCTCCTTTGGACACTCTCTAACAGTTTAATGTCTTTCTAACATTGTGGCACCCAAAACTGCCCCCAGCACTCGAGATGAGGCCACCCCCGTGCAGAGCAGAGCGGGACAATCCCCTCCCTTGCCCAGCTGGGGATGCTGTGCCTGATGCACCCCAGGACACACTTGGCCCTCCTGGCTGCCAGGGCACTGCTGACTCATGTTCAACTTGCCATCTGTGGATATAAAAATGCTGCTAGCAAGGATTTTCTTGCTATTTTCTAAGTCCGTGAGAGACTTTTCTCTTTCACGAAGATAGTAGCAGAGTTCTGTAAACAATGAAACACCTGCAGCCTTGAAAAGTCTTGTTTATGGTATAGTAGAAAAATATTTTGACAATGGATGTTTTAGGACTGTAGCCAATCACCCCAAGGGGTGTCTGATCCTTTGTCCAATTAGACTATGAAGAAAAAAGTCTATAAAAGAGTTTGTAAAATAGTTAAATGAATCAATCTTGCTGCACAATTCCTGCCTGCTGGATCTTCTCTCCTCCTGCCTACGACTGCGGGACATGGTGATATACCCTAGGGCTTTTTTAATACCATCGACTAGGTCCCTTTCCATGGCACTGCTTTCCAGCATCTCATTCCCCAGTCTGTCTGTACATCCAGGGTTGTCCCATCCCAGGTGCAGAATCCAGCACTTTCGCTTGTTGAACTTCATGTGTTTGGTAATTCCCCAGTCCTCTGATTTGTGGAAGTCTCTCTGCAGGGCCTTTCTGCCTTTAAGGGAGTCAAAACTCTTCCCAGTTTTGTATCATCTGTGAACTTGCTTAGTATCTCTTCCAGCCCTGCCTCCAAGTCCTTTTTGAAGGTGTTGAAGAGCACAGGGCTCTTCCAGGAGCCCTGTGGAACCCCACCAGTGACAGGTCACGAGTCTGATGTCACCCCATTCACTGTAACTCTTTCTGCCCAACCCATGAGCCAGCTGCTCACCCATTCCACGATGTGTTTATCCAGCTGTGTGCTGGACATTTTGTCCAGAAGGATCCTGTGAGAGACAGCATTGAAAGCTTTACTGAAATCCAAAAAGATTACATCAGCTGGGTTCCCTTCATCAACAAGGTGGCTTACTTTATCATAAAACGAATTGTACATTCAATTTAATGCTTCTACCCTCTTCCTGTAAGGAATTTTATTTTCTTTACCTTGTCCAGGACAACTACATTTTTTATTCTGGAGCTTGGGTTGGTCCATATGCCAACTGCTATTGCTCTTCCTGGGTTCAGCCCATTTGTGACTTGGATCTCTCCAGCTCCTGCGACACAGTTTCCAAATACATTTCCAATACAGCATTGCAGTAGCAGCCACCTCATTTACGGACTGAAGAATTTTATAGAATTTCCATGGCCATAATGGGCCGTATGGTATCAAGGCCAGGTAATGGGCCATGGCACTGTTTGCTCTGGAGGGTTATTTCTGCTGAGGCTGAAATCAGAAGTCTTTTACTCAGTATAGTGCTTAGGGCAGGATCTTATATTCAAGTGGTAGAACAAGAGGACTGGTTTTAACTATTTTTATGCTTGCAGAAAAGAAGTGACTAAATATGTATTTTCAGTGTCAGAAGTGTAAAGAAATAGGCTAAAAATATTATGCAGTACTTCTGATAAAACCTATATTCTTAAATGATTGCTTGAAACCTGTTCCCAGAAAATTGACATGAAACACAGCTAGCGTTTTTTTGTATCTCCTGTCAAAGTCATTATTAGTGCAGAGTCAATATTATGTACACTAGAAACATGTAGCATACTATAAAAATAATTTTGTACCATCTCTCCACCTTATGTATTTAGAGTCCCCTTGTTGTGGAGTAGTGCTAGATACAAGCTATATTCCTCAAACTTATTTTTTGTTTGTTTGCTTGTTTTCATAAGGAAGAGTAATAGAAATCTTTAGAAAATCCCAAAATTTTAAAATTATGATCAGTGTTCAATATTTTCTTTCATCTTTCATTTTAAAAATATGATTTCCATTCAGGCCACTCTCCTCGCAGGGTCTCCTGCAACATTCTTTGTAGTTCCTGTTATGGGGAGAGGCAAAACCAAAAAATATCAGGTTAGATCCATTATTTTAAAGGGAGAGACTGATCCCATAAATCCTTATTCATAAAAATACAAATTATTACTTCAATTTTGCCCCTTCATATAAATAAAGATAGCATAAGGGTAAAGGGTTGAAATATCATAAAAAGATCTAGAAATATATCTGAGGCTTAAATACTCTTAGAGAATAATTTGCCCTTAATTATTTTCCCTCAAAGCCTCTGACCCGTAGATGAACAAAAACACACCCAGGAAGAATGGCTGCTGTGATGGCATCCCATCCCAAGCAGAAAGTTCACATTTCAAGAACACTTTTGCAGAAGAAGAGATGGACAGAAATAAAAAATTCTGTTTGCAACAACTGTTGAGGTCTTAAATCTTTTCTTCTTAGAACAAATCCAAACCTTTCAAATATTTTCAGGAAAGGAAATTGTGGTGAAACATATGTTTTCTGATCAGAAAGGTCAGCTTTTAAGTTCATGTCTTTTGGCACTGGAAACAATCCAAGAATCTATCCTGGACACTTGAAATTTCCCACTGTAAATGTTGTCAAAATGAATATTTCTCTAAAAGACATCCTGCTGGCTTTGATGCAGCTGCTTGTTTTGACCAAAACTAAAGAAACAAGTTGTCAGACCTGTGGACTAGTTGGAAACAAACTAGGTGGAAAAGATGGGGGGGACAAGAACTTTGATTTTAGCAGTGTGGCTTAACTATTCCCCACAAGAAAGTGTGTAAGTGGGGAGCCGGGGCCATAGACAACAGAGACCATCCAGGGTCAAATTCCATAATCACTGCAGATTACTTCCTACTCTTCATGCTGCTTCTAATGAATAATAATTCACTTTTAAGCTTTATAAGATACACATACTAACACTTGGTAATTCATATTTATTGTTGTAATTGGGTCATACATACAACAGAGACTTTAATAAATTTAAAGCAGAATGTGTCAAGGACCAGGGCAACTAGCTAGAGCTGAATATGCTCTTTTTATTTCTTTAGAATAAATGCGCTATGAAATTTTACTGACAAAAAAGTAAAACTAGATTTTATAGAGTCCTCAGTGGGGAACACATTCTTGGATTTTACTGGAGCCTTACATTGTCCTCAGCTTCTCAGACAGTATGTTTCAGTTACCACCATATTATTCCAAATAACTACTATGAACAGATTCTGGTGAAGACTTATATAACATTTATAGTTCTCAGCAAACCAGTATTCCCAACAGAATTTCTCAGTTTTTCCACATTTAAAATTCCTTTGTGCTTCAGTAAATGTTGAGTCAGTTCTACTTAGGCTAAGCAAGAGATTTTATGAGAAAGCATATGCATTGAGCTAACTAAATCTCAGCACTTGATTAGAGGCAGAGATCAAGATTATAATTCAATTTATTCTGATAAATGTTAATGCTACATATTGTAGCCTTTACTAGTTCCTCGTATGAGCATATTCTCCCTCATTCTAAAGTACTGTAAGTGATACCATCTCACTTGAATCAGGAATACCTGAGTTTTTTGCAATACCAAGCACTGTGCTTTTGGTACATGCCATTCTAAGTATTGTCAATATTGTATAATGCTTTTCAGAGGACTTTGTTTCTCAGTGTCCCTGCTGATGTGTGCAATAAGGCTGAACAGGTTGGCAAGACACAGTGTTTCAGCTGGCCCTGGGAAATGAGGTACAGCTGTTCCCAAGCTTTATGAGTTTCTGAGTTATGCAAGCAATTTTTCATGACACACATAACTTCATGGTTTGCTTTTTGTATGACCCTGCTGAAGCTGAAATGAAGTTGTTAGGGACCTGGATGATTTTGGCTGCTGCTGGCAGGCATAAGGGAGTGACTCAAGATAAAGTGGCAACTATCATGAGGAGCATATCATAACCAAATGCCAGGCAAAAGACAGGAACTAATCCATAGGTACAGGCCTGCTCAAAAGCATGTGCAGAGCCCAGTCTTCCCCCTAGCACTCTTCTCCTGCTTTGTCTGAGAGTTTTTTCTATGATCTGTGAGGAGGCAAAGCAGAGAGGAGATGAGGATGGTGTTAAATCCTAATGTGATAGATATGTTTGTTGCATCTTGTATTATGTATGTTTCCCGAAGAAACAGTTCTGTGAGTCCTTACACAAGCTGAAGTTTTGCAATAAATTCAAATACGCATGAATAGAGATCTGTGACACTAGACTGCTCTGTGCGTCTCTGTCCTCTTAGCAGATGGTAGGAGGAGCTGTGCTTGTCGTGGCCTGTAGGGTACTGTGACATTTTCTTTACACTTTGTAAATGTACTGTTATACTGGCACTGCATTAATGCTCTTCAAACCTCCATGGAGCCTCCTTCTCCTGCAGTCTCTGACAGGCATTCTGCTGGAACAATGCCTATGGCATTATAAAGGGTAAAAAGTAGACTCAGACTCGCTCTTTCTGTAGAAAGAAGGAGATGTGTTTTGCCTAATGGAGTTTATCACAGGCAGTGCTGTGTAACAAGAGAAACATATCTAACTTTCCCCCTTCTATTACATTTTCAAAATACACAACTTTTTGCACTGAAGCCATTTAAATTCTAGTTAAAGGAATTCCCCTTAGCTCAGCTTGACCTAAGAGATGCTTGTTACTCTTCCTTCACATTATTTTCCATTTCCCAACTGTTCTTCTATGTGAAGCACCAAGACGATCTTCTGGTTGTTAGGTTGCAGGGGGTGAGGAGGAGGAAAATGAGGCAGAGGCAAGGGAGGAGAGGAAGTCACTTGACTTTGTGAGATAGGGATGATTTTGATCCAGCAGCTGGTGGAAACTCTTAGCTTCTGAGCCAGTCTTGCTGCTGAGACAGCCTCACGTGCTTTTTCTTTACCGTACACATGGTTTGCCAAGGACATGTGGCTTTACTTCCAAGACACATTTTCGTTCTTTCAGCTTGTGTTAAATGTTACCAGTGAAAATGGAAGTAAATAGAAGGTTTGTATTAACTCTTTAAGGAGAAAATTGTATTTAAAAAAGCCCAAATAGATTTTATGTTTTTCTCTGTTTATGTAAGAAAACATTCATTAGTTTATTTTTAACATATTTCTAAAGCAACCAAACAGTAGTTTGTCTTTGGAAAGACCTGATAAACAATTAAGGAAAACTTTCATAAATTAAATTCTTTGACTGAGATTAAATGGAAGATGCTGTGCTCCTGACACAGCTTTGTTTGCTCAACAGGTTTCTGTATTGTGGTTCAATATTGAGTTTGTGGAGACTATCACCCAGATAGGGGGACAATTTAAAGAAAATAGAAATATTTGCAGAAAAGCCCATTTTTGCAATGTAATATATGAGAGCCAGCCTCAATTCTTTCTCATAAGAAAATATCACAGAAAAGTTAAGGTCACAGATGAAACCACAGGTATACATTTGTGGTGTGTTCTAGGCAGATATGAGTTGGTTCAGGAGAACAGCAGCCAGACATCACGTACAAATACCAGTTCAGCCCAAGCCCCAGGTAATACGTGCTGCCTGACAGCAATGGCCTGACGGGAGCTTCAGAGTTACCAGTCTACTGTGGGCTCCACATGCAAATGACTTGCCATATGTCAAAGTGACCTTGCAGAACAGCAGATCAATGTGCTCTTACTGCAGGCCACTGTGGATCGTACTATCTGAGATTCTGAACCTGTAACCCATATTCTACCGTCAGCTGGACACTTAGAAGTTCCTTTTAGATTTAAAAGGCTGCTGAGCTCTGTTTCTGCATGATGTGTTTTTGGATAAAATACTGGGCTTCAGTGGACTGTCAAAAGAGAGGTCTCTCTCCTCCTTATCTACCCTTTAAAATATTCTCCTAGTGTCTGCTGAGTTCCTATTAAAGTTTCAGCCCAATTTTTTTGCCATTTCAAATTTACTAAATTTCGCTTTTGGAAAATAGCTGTTTGAGAACCTCAGTTGTGCTTTCCTTCTCCCAGAAATCTTAATGTTATTCTCCTTTATACTTTATGTGCCTTTATACTCTGTCTTTCTGTTAGGCTGCAGAAGACAGAAAAGTCTCTGCAGATATGTAGGACTTCATGCTTGTGTCTGAGGATAGCTGGGATTCCTACATACCACTATCTTAAAAATAAATACCAGACACTCCTACAGGATTTTCCTGACAATATATTGCTTCAGTTGCCCCTAGACTATCTTACTTAATGCATAGCTTATCAACATGTAAAAACTGTTTGGAAATTATTTGTAGTCTTGTCTTTGCCCTAATTTTAAATCCCCTTTAGTCATGCTATACCACTAGCAAAAATATGTTCCTCATCCTGTGCTGTCATTTTCAGTACAGAACCTCTTTCAGAATTATTGCTCTGGGCTTTTTTTGATTTCCGTAGTTCTAATTAGGTTGTTTTGTCTTTTCTTACCAACTGATAAAAGCCATTAAATATGCCATTTCTACTTGAAAATGGCAGTTGATCTCTTTGTTACACTGTCCTCTTTACTGCTTAAACAACGAGGCTAAGGAATAGTTTAAGCCCCAGGCAACATGATTATTATTTACATAGTGCTTCATTTTGAAAAGTCTCATTCTCCACTGTTCACTGTTTTTTTCCATGCCAACCCGTACATTACTGACAGGAACCTGCATCTCTCTACGAACAGCATATTTTATTTAACCACTCTGCAGTTTCCTCTATTTATCATTGTCCTTTATGCAATAACATTTGGTTTCAACTGGAATATTTTAAATCCTATTCAAATTACCCTTTCCTCTCTCATCAGCCTGAAAACAGAAATATGCCACAGCCCAATAAATTGTTCCATGCAGCTGGGCTCAGAGATGCTTAAAAAAACACCATGTGTTTGTCAGCATCTTCATGTGCATAGTGAGTTGAACCCTCACAACACAGTGTATGGCTGGTGCCAGTGTCTCAGGCAGGAAACAAGACAGTTTCAAAAAGGAATAAAAGAGTCTCTTTAATATAAAATTATAAATAAATAAATAAATATATACTTATACCAATATGGTAGGGCAGGACTTTGGCTCCTGGACCTGGACTCATCCTCCCCCTCCAAGCTGACTGTGGCTGCCACTGTCATGAGCCAGACAGGAGCAAGGGACAAGCCTGGTCTCAGGCTTAACTGGCTGTACCCTGGGGGCAGGACCCTGGCATGGCTGCTATCTCTCTCACTCCCTGCTTTGGGAGTCGGCACAGTCTGAGGCTGTTCCCAACGGGCAGTTTGGGCACCGTCACAGTGTTTTGGAATCTAAGTGTTTGACCATGTAGATGTGGCCAACTCGTACCCTGTGGCCAAAGGATGGACTCTGGAACTACTTAGGCTGTAGAGTTGTGTTCCTCTTCTTTTTGTTGCATTTTTTTTCCCAATCTGCTTTTCAGCTCTCAGTGAAGAAGGAAACGCAAATCAGCTTTCTGTTTATTTTCAATCCTGTTCCTTTGCCACCAGGCTATTTGTCTTTCGGCTAGATAAAATGATACATGTGGCTTCCATATATATTGCATACACATACAGTTATGTAAAATTTATAGATGATTTGCTTTCAATGCCTTTGAGTATCCATGCAAATCTGCTGGGTTATTAGAAAGTAATGAATTTTGCAGCTGGAATATTTATTTACAGCATAACAAACACTGAAGTATAGCTGTGATATCACAGTACTTGGAACAAATCACCCATTAATCAAGAAAGCAACCTGATCTTCTCTATTTGCATGGTATTCTTGTCCATGAGGCTCCTTTATTTCCATTTGCAAGTCCCAGTTACTGACATTTTAGCCTAAAAACTGTAGCTATAATTATGGAGAAAAGTAGATGGACTATAAAAAAAGCACTTAATCGAACATAATCCTTCTTTTTAACAACTGTACTTAAGAAGTTGATGGTTGAATGTCATTCCTATTGCACATGCAGTCATAGTAAATGATAGCTTAAAATGTAGACAATTTTGGAGTGCATTAGTAGTAGATGCTCATGACTGGAAAAGATATTTATCATGATAGTTGGTAATCTATAGAAAAAAAGGAGCACCAATATGGGATTCATGCATGATAGCTGCTTCCAAGGCAGAGCAATCATCATATTTCTACCCCTGGAGCTAGAACACAAGAAACCTGAATACAAAATGAGAGAGCAGGAGGAAGTGTGATTTTGCTCCAGGCTTCTGTTTGGACAGGACCCGTTCATGTTTACCTATTGCCTTGCTTAATTCTATTCCTTTTGTTTACCTCTGTTTATTTTTTGTAGAACTAGTAGCCCTTTGGGTCAGAAATTTTCATTAACAGTGAGACAAGGGGAGTTTCTGTGTGGTGGGAACCTTGGAAAAAATTTTCATTTTCACATTTTTTGGTGCTGAAAATCATCTCTATGAACTGAGACAATATAAATGTTGATTCATGTATATGAATGAATGAATGAATGAATGAAGACAAGCCAAATGAAAATAAACAAACAGAAAAAGACTAGAATAGACAAAAATATAATGACAAAGCATACATCACCCATCCTTTCATCAATGCAATTTCCTTAGGCTATTCTTCCTCTGTACTAAGATCTTATAAGACTATCAACAAAACTTTTAATGCATCAGAATACATAATATTTTTGTATGTAAACTCGACTTAGCCTAGATATCTTCTCTTCCATACAGTCATTTTTTTTAAACTCAAAACATTACTCAATGCAAAAATAATCCCATTTAAGAGGAGCTATACAAAATGTACCTGCATTTTATGGAAATATGGATTATTTTAAGTTACCTAGTGTGATGGCATTGGAGATGAGTTGTAAGGATTCTTTCAAGGCTTCTAAAACTAAAGTGAAATCTGACAAAGACTTGCTGTGAGACGGAGTTGGACAGCCAAATCTGTAGCCTGTCCTTGGTAGAAATTGTGATTCTGTGGCTGATAATTCCTTCCTTCCTTCTTTCCTTCTTTCCTTCCTTCCTTACAATTTACTGAATTGAAAGAATTGTCTCCTCTAGAAGCTTAACAGTAATTTGGAACTTTTTACCTTCCATTACTCTGTCAGCCATCATAACTCTTCCACTACTGTAATTGAAGCTCTCTTTTGCTCAGGAGAGTGTATGAAATACAGCCTGCAGCTCAAGGGGGAAAGTACTGCTCTTCAGTTTATTACAAGAATGTCAGTGCTCAATCAGGCCTGCCTCAATAATTTGTCCCTGAAGAGAAGAAATGTATCTTCTCTTTCCAGTTTTATCTTCCCATCTGCAAAATGCATTCATTGAATTGTCATTTTTACTCTTATTTAGACAAGGAAGCTCAAATATAGCACATAATCTTTGTTGTTGAAAAAAAATAGGGTAAGGATCCAGAAATATGAAAAATAGAGTTTTTTCTGGTTCTTATGTTTTTATATTTAAAATGCTGCTTTATTCTTTGTAGATAATTTGTGTGCAATCATTTATGCTTTGAGACACATATCATACAGTCTTCTGACAGATCTTTATACCAGACTTCTTCATTAGTACATCTGTCTCAGTAGCACAGTGTAAAATCATTGTTGTTTGTGAAATCTGCACCAGAGAATCAAACCTGGGAAGAATAAAAAGGAGGAGGGGTTTTCTAAAGTTTTTTCCTACTGTAGTGGCTTCATACAATATAATGGGTCACATAAAAAATCCCCTTCATTTACAAAAGGATACAACATAAAATACGTAACAGAATGTGTTCCTTTGTTTGGTCCAAAAAATGACATGTCATGAAATAGACATTCATTGGGAGATACAGTTTGAGTCTGTTGAGATAACACATGAATTTAAAAACCACAGAAATTAGACCCTTAATTTGGTGAAACATGTAAAAGAATGCAGGCTAGAGAATCAAGCTTTTCAGGAACTATTCATATGGCTTTGCAAAAAGACAGCCCATCAAAAAACATCAGTAGGCTGATGTTTTCTGTAATAGCCAATGAAAAACAGCCACATGTGCAGGTAGAGAAGAAAGAATCATAATAGATGTGGAAAATTACCCCGATAAAATGCATGGTGTGCTTTTCTTTGAAGTAGCATAATAATTCATACTTGTTCATAAGTATTTCTTGTTCTTCCCATTACTTAGGTGTTGCTGCTTCTTTTTCTTTGCTTGTTATAGACAAATTAAAACCAGGACATATTGTCTCCCTTTTTACATTTACTGTTGTTAATAACTTGTACAATGATGGGGAATAGCACAAGAGAAGCAAACACTGATAATCATTTCACCATGATTTAGACAAACCCATCATTACCTTGTTGGTTTCTTTGGCTTGTCCTCTCTATTTGCTTGCTAAATCTGTGAACAGGCACTCAGAAAAAATAGTATTCTTCTGAGAAGATTTCAATAACAAAAAAAAGGTCTCTTGGCTTTTGTTTGATGATATTTGAAAAAAATTTTCCCACCCTAAAGACACATCCAGGGAGCTTAAAGAGCTGCTCCTAAAATACATGAAGTTAATACTGGCAAGTGTGGCCAATTTAGAGCTGAGCTGGAGGGTGGAGACAAGGTTTGCAGGACTGGTAGTGAACACACCTGCTGTGTGCCAATGGCTCGGGAAGATATTAGCTGGAGAGCTCCTATGCTTCTACCTAAGCACAGAAAAACATTCTAAGACCTTCTGGCATGGTGTTCTCACACAGGACCTAACCTTTGAGAGTACTTTACTACTTGGTTCACTATAAACAACTTCCCTCTGGAGCATACCAGTCTGACTGTAATAGTTTTATTTTCAGCACATGAAAGAGCTTGTAGAACAAAAAAAAAAGTATTTAAATTGCATTTTTTTCTCATAAAGTAAATTTACCTTGTCGGCTTCATAGAAAATAACTATAACAAGTGTTTGGCCTCAACAAGGAAAAGAAAAAATGAATTGGATCTAGTTTCATTATGTTCACTTCTTCTGGAAACTTCACCTAGTAATAAATAGTATGTTTTTTAAAAAAAAATTCTTTCCGATTTCTGTTATTCTGATCTGGTCCCAGCTGAAGCCTTATTACTTTCCTGTTGAAGGAGGCTCAAAGCTAAAGCATGCTCTTCTGGGGAAAAACAGTGTCTCCTCTATGTGTAGTACTACAAAATATCCTCCCCCTATTCTGACTTCCAAGTCAGGTTTACCCTCAAGCCAAAGTCCCATGTATGTTCAAACACCTGTCCTGGATTCTTGCCCTTCGTTGTGATGATTTCAAGAAATTACCTCTAGAAAAAAATTGAGTCCAGTGGAATTTTGGTGTTTTAGTACAGTTGGCCAGTGGTTCAAAATCACGATCAGTTATCGATCTGCCAGTCAGCTCTGAATATATTAATGAATCATGGGTGAGATGCTTGTATGGAAAAACACCTGGTTAAGGTCATCAGCAAAGCATTCCAGAACCAGTAGCACATCAAAAAGGGGAAAAAAATATTATATTAACAGCAATGTCAGATTCCTTCTTTTCAATAATACTTTTAACAAGATAAACTGTCAATAAATAGATAGCATTACGTCATAAAAACCCTCTAAATTTATGGCTACATTACAAGCAGCCAGGATGCATTGCCAAACAGTATATTAACTTTTTAACTGCAAATCAACTTTATAGTTTGCATGTGTTAAAACCATTCCTTTTATACTGCAAGTAACACTTGAAATGTCCCCCTTCGGCATTAACAAGGGATGATATTCTACCCAGAGAACACTGGGCCCAGCAAGCAAGTTCTGAAGTACATTTTATATTTCACAAAGGCTCAGCTGAAGAGAAAGTGGTTAAAGTGTCCAAAGACAGGACACTCATGACTTTGTTTGCTTTGCAGTTAATATGCTTGCTTTCCAATAGTCCAATAGTTTCAACGCAGAAATTGTTTCAGTCTAAAAGCAATAAGCTTGATAAGCTTAAAAATGAAGATGAAAGGAAGGTTTACATCTCCTCTGGACCCCACAGACTGAATATAACTTGTTTACTTGTGTGGAAAGATAATTTTTTGGATCACCTTATTGAATGGAAAAAAATATATAAAAATATATGTAAAAACCTGAATGCTAAAGAATGGGCTTTTGTACAATATTTGTAAGTAAGAGTTGCTTCTTAATTCAATTAGATATTTTTCAGTTCGTTAGAAATCTGCTATACAGATTTCCAATTTTAACAGTGGGTGTTTAGAATCTAAGTTTCAATATCTTAGTTTCCTAGGGGAAAATTTAAATAAATTGTTGTAATTTACAAAACAATACAAAATGGCAATGAATTAGCTTTTAAATTTAACTTTTCTTAGTATATAAACATAACAGCTTTTGACAGAGAAATGGAAAATGAAAGCTGTGTACAAATTCTTTGAGGAAGAAAATTTAACAGAACTTGTCTTTGTAGAAGATGGCTTAGCAGACACATAAAAGACACTCTTCAGAGAAATCTGTCTCATTATTCTTTATTATGAGTGTGAAAAACAACAAAAAAGACCACCAAGAACTGTGTCTTCCTTCATGAAAATGTAACTAGCGATATAAAAATTAGAGAAAATAAGAGAGTGAGTAATTTCTGAAAAGAAACATTTTCAAAGTCTTCCATTGTGTATGAATGAGTCTTGAAGATGGCTTTTCTATGTGGTTTTGCTTTTGGCAGTAATACATCTGTGCTTGATAATGGGTGAATTAATATGTTTAACTCTTGTTGAAAAACTGTAGAAAGTTTAATAAAAAGTTCTGTAATATGCTAAGAGAGCAGTGTTCTGACAGAAATCCAGAAAAAAATTAATTAAATGAATAAGGCTTTGTACATGGGGACTAATTCAGGAAGATATAACCTAGGGGTCCTTAAAACAGTATTATTGTATTTTTAGGCATCATTGATAGTAAGATAATTACAGATACTTAAGGGCTGTTTCTGGATTATTTCATAGTCTAAGAGTAAACTGTTTGTGATTTTGAACTATGACTCCTTCCCCTGCATTTATAGATTTTTCAAACACCTTGAAGTTCTTGAACAAAATTTGCATATTTTTTCTGTAAAACTCAAGGTAGTCAGGCTCAAGACAGGTTAAGACTGTCTTTGAGAGCTTTGACAGGCATTTGATGGGTGTCTGAGGTTCTGCAGTTCTTAAGAAATGAAGAAACATGTAAATTCAGAAATACTTGTATGAGCCAGAATACAGGAGAGAATTGAAATTTGAACTATGGCCATCAGTGTTTCCAACTTCACATCTGAACAGGCAGCTGACTGGGAGCCAAACTCAGAGAAGATTCAAATAAAGTTCCAGAGCAAGGTCTATCTTCTGTTGCATCACAGTCCTAGAATGTTTTTTTTAGTATTTTGATTTGGGATTAAATTCACTAGGTTTTCATCATTACAGATGAAAAAATAAACATCTATCTAGCAGAATGTGGGGTATTAACTATTGCAACTGAAAGAATCTTACTCTCTTGCCTCTGTGCAAGTTAAGACATTGTGAAACTGTCTATTAAAATGTGAGTCATCTCATCATAAATAACTAGTTAGTCAGGCTTGATTTATCCTAGGTAAATTCATATTCATCTTCCAAATCACTCTTTGGAAAATGTGTGTTTGAAAATGTCTTTCCAGAGGACTTTGTCCCCAGTCTTCCTGGGGTTAGGCTGAGTATCTTCTTGATTTTCACCCTTGCTTTTCTGGAAGACAGATATATTTGCCTTCTTTATGGTTGATAGGAAAATTCTGTAATTGCTATCACCTTTCAGAAATTACTTACGGTGGCTTTCTGATGATATCTGCAGGAACCCACAGGGATGCATCTTCTCTAATCATGTTCATGTCCAGATGGCTTAAGCATTCCCTGTTACCTTGTGACTGATACTGTATTCCCACAGACTCCGCAGTGCTACTGCATCTCATCATTTCCAGTAATGTCACAGACATCTGACAGTGCATGGACTCTAAATTTCTCCTACTTATTTTTCATGTGCATGTATTTGGGTATAAACACTTGAGATAGGCTCTAGCTATTCACCACCTGAAGTGGAGTGAGAGAGATGGCCCTGTCCTTTGTTTCTTCTCTATGTTCCCTTCACCCACTTTCCTTTGGACACCATCCTTGATGCACCTAGTTTAGAATCATAGAACAGTTTGGGTTGAAAGGGAACCTAAAGGTCATCTAGAGCCAATCCCCCTGCCATGGACAGGGATGTCACTCACTAGACCAGGTTGCTCAGTGCCCCATCCAAACAGGCTTTCAACACTTACAGGGATAGGGCATCCAGAACCTCTCTGGGAAACCTGTTTCAGTAACTCATTATGCTCTGAGTAAAAAATTTCTTCCTAACATCTAATCTAAACCTGCTCTCTTGCAGTTTGAAACCACTGCCCCTTGTCCTGTCACTATCTGCCCATATTAAAAAATCTCTCTTCCTCCTTGGTAAAAATTCCTTCAGGTACTGGAAGGCCACAATGAGGTCTCCCCGAAACCTTCTCTTTTCCGTGCTGAGCAACTCCAGCTCTCTCAGCCTGTCTAACTGCAGGATGGTTGGCACATTAAAGTCTTGTTTCTCCTCACAGACCATCTACTCCTATCATTGTTGCAAGAGGAAACAGTTTCACTCTAGCATGATTTTAACTGTATGTCCCCTGCTAGATTTCCTAACAGCAGGTAAATTTCACCCTTTCCTCTTTTGTATACAACTGGCATGGACATCTTGCAAATCTCTTTGATTATGTTATGTTTGATTATGTTTGTTGGGTTTTTTTTCCCAAAATCTGTGTGAAGAAAAAGTATAAATATTTTCTAATTAGAATTTGTTTAGAGTTCCTTATGGCACCTTAAGAAACTAGAGATCCAAAATTCTGTCATATCCATAATTACTGCCTGAAATACTGAAAAAAAAATCGATTTCAGGATTCATGTATTTTGCAAACAAAGGAAAACTAGAAGAATGAGCCAAACAAGAAAACAGCTAGCAGATGCTAGGCTTATGGTGTACAACATGCAAATATTTTCCTTCTGAGGGCACATCTATTATTTACAAAAGAAAGTTTAGAAAATAAGTGGTGGCAAGCTGCTGGGTTGCTAAGAATTCCTAAAGACTGAGCTAAAGATTTTAGTTTAGCTCACATAGCAACTATTTGGAGGGGACCTCACCTTTCTTGCAGTCATCCTAATTAGGAATTTACTTCACTAAAGGTAAAAAGTCCAATGTAAGAAATATGAAATATATTCCTACTAAGAATGACCTTAAAAATGATAACAGGTTTTATGTTGCTATAAAGCTTTTTTTAATAGGAATATTTTCATGTTTAGCCCCAGGTTTCTACAAACTTACTGTGTCAAAGCTTCTCTAGGATTCACAAAAGACCAAATTCCAACTGTGCTGACAAAGAAGCTTCCCTGTGCTTCTCTGTGCAATTGATAGCAATTATCTGTGGCTCTGCCAATCTACAGTAATTTCTGGAAGAGTAAAAAGAGTGGCAAAGAAGCAAAAAATATTCATTTAATTTGTGTCTTTCCCCTCTTTTTAACATATTTGTAAAAGAAAAAAAAATAATAGTCCATAATCATTCAGGATCATTACAGTAAATAACAGGCCAGAAGGCCAGATACTGAGCTGCAAAACCTAGAATGTGTAGCAGTATGTTCCAGGACTTTTAAGGGGTTGGCCTGTATATATGTAGAGCCTTTTGGACAATTAACAAATCTGTGTGAATTCAGGAAAACAAATCTATGTGGATTCAGGAACATGAGAGCACAGCCAAAAATACAGGTGGAACAGCTATATGGCAATTGGAGGAAAGGTCTTTGGAAGCTGTTTGGGAAATGCATTTCCATGCATGCAGCTGAATATTGATAAACATACACATCCCATTTACATCCTTGCAAATAGTGCATGGGGGAGAAGGCCAGTGACAAAATCCTAGAACAAACATTATTCTGTTTTGGCTGTGGAAGAACAGTTACAGGCATGGAAAAGAGTCTGCTCTGACACCACTGATGTGAAAATGAATCCAGGAACATGTTAGCTGGAGGATTTTCCACGTCTGAAACATCCCACAGCTGCAGCATTTGTTTAAACAGACACTTGTTTTCTGAGTGAAATTACTTAGTTAAAAAGGCTGTGAAAACAACAAAGGCAAGTAAGTTTATTCCAGAGATTTGTAGCCAGGGTTCTTTACATAGCTGAGCATCCACAAATGTGACAGCAGTCAAGTGCACCAGATTTTCTTTTCCTGTGTTAATTGTTGTGATGAAATTGTTTCTAAAGTTTGGAGAAGTCAGTACAAAACAACTGGGAATAACGAAACTGTTTACAGACTCCTGGCAATTAATAAAACAGAGCTGAAGTGTAAACAGCATGGTGTAGGTAGAAGAATTTCTTGCTAATCTTTCTGTTATTCTTTAGTAAAATAGCCTTTTTCCCAGGGTAATGGTCTGAGGTAATGAGTTTAGAAGTGCGTTTCCAAGTCCTAATGCATCAGACTGGAGACACATGGGCTTGTAGGATAACTGATGAAGGAGACAATTGACACACTGGTGATGGCCATGCTGGATGGCTGAAACATCGGTGCATGAGCTCACCATGAAACAGGTGGGAGAAAGAGTTCTGAGAGTCCTGAAATCTACTTTCTTCTAAAGATAACTAGCTTTCTTTTTGCCTGAATGCTAGTATTAATCTGACAGCTCATGCAAGTAGGAAGAAAGACCAAAGAATGTCAGTGAAATGACCAAAAGGGTCATAGGGAATTACAAAAACCATTGTTTTTGAAGTAATTCTCTTTCTTTTTTTGCTATCAGCAGTGTTTCTCCATGTTTTCACCTTTTTTTTCTTCTTCAGTAGTCCTAGTGTTGGTCCTACTGTAAACACAGTTTATTGCATAGAGGTGTATTATGTGCTCCATGATGACAGAAACTGTGGTAGAAATAAACCCATCTCCTCAAATATCCAGTGCTTTCCAACAGGAATTTTCTGTTCTCCCATACGTGTGTTGTACCAGAGCACACCACATGTCCTCTCTCAGGTGGCAAGGACTGCAGATAAGCACAGACCTGCTCAACTTCCTTTTCTCAGTCTCCTGCAGCCTGAGACGCATCCTCTTATTTGCTGCCATGTTTCTAGGAGCTTGGGCAATCTAACTCTTAGCACAGATAGAGACCACAATTTTGGGTTAGCTTTGCCAATTAATTGATTTAATTCTTTCAATTGTTCTTAGTCTTTAAAAACTTTGTTTCACAAATCCACCTATGTCTATTACTAGAATTTTTTATATATTCACAATTTATTTCCTTGTAACTTTATGTATCTCTGGAATATTTTCTTTTTTTTTTCTTTGCTTGTTTACTGGCATTTTCTGAGAACGACTTGCTATTTGTCTCCCTTACCTTTTTGTTTTTCCAAACTGTTTCTGCCTGTTTCCTAACATTCTTTCTACATCGTTGTCTATGCCTGATGTGTCACCTTCTCTATTTTCCTTTCCACTGGTCGTAATGTTATTGCCAAAGCTTATCAGCAATGATTTAGTATGATAATTATCTGTAATTGTGGAAATGCTGTATATAATTTGCTTTATGAAATGCTCTAGGGCCTCAGGTTTAGTACCAGTCCCTATGATACTATAGTAGAAATTCACTGAATCATTTGAAATATATTTATGATTAATTTTGTTCCACTTTTAATAATAATGGTTATATTTGGGAGTGTTGTAATTTGAGCAAAATAATTTTCCTTAACCAAGTTTCATGTCTTTATCTGAGAGACATAAAAAGGCAATTGGGATCCTCTGTCTGTAAATTCTCAGTGATGCAAAGCCAGTTCATTTTTGCATCATTAAGCAAGAAAGATGAGGTGTTGATTTCCCAGGTCAGCTGCACTACCCTTGTCTCTTTATTCCAATATTGTAAAAAATCTTCAGCCAGCTGTAAAGGAGGGAAGAGACTGAGATGTTTCCAAGTGTAAAGGAATCCCAGGCTAGAAGAAAGTCATCTTTATGCCATTGATCCTTCACTACTATTACAGAAGGTGCTTTGGGCAAGGCAAAAAAGGAGCACACTGCATTCCTCCAGCCTTCAGCAAAAGAGAAATGCCTGTGTGATATTCCCAGCAGAACATTTTTTAGTCACCTTTACAATCAAAAGTGAACCAAGCTGGTGCTGAATCTTCTCTCTCACATTGCTTTTTCCCTTGTTATTATCCAGGGAAGAACTTGATCATTATGCTTGTTTTTGAAGAGGGCGAGTTCAGCGCTACTTATTAGCATTTAAAATATATAAATATTACTAATAAAGTTGTGTAATGGACTGAACATTATTCTAGTTAATTGTCTTTGAGATATTTAGTTATTATTTTCTTTATATTTTCATCTGACAAATTTTATACTTATCTTGTTTGATTTTTGCATCATAATTTCCTCCTGTAGTATTTTGGAAATGAAAAAGACATAGATATTCAGCTCCATGAAAAATAAGAAACTCACCTAAGTAAATATGACCTTACAGAATTATGGAAAATCCTAATTCCAGGGAGTCTGCTTCAGTAAAACATGACAACCTTTTACCTTGCATGTGCTGACTCTTTTTCTCAAAACACAGCACTGTAACAGCTACTGGGAAGAAATTAACTGACCCTAGCTGAAACCAGGACAGTAGTGTTAAAGCCTGGGATATCATCAGAACCTACATTGTTCTCTGCATCTGGCCTCTGACTTACTGTAAGTATAGGCTTTGTTATATTGTAGAATAAAGATCAAAACCTACTACCATTTCATGTTAGAGACTGCAATATAGACTGTAAATGTTCATATATATATATTTATATAAAATCAGTGTTTTCCAAATGTTTTTAATTTTACTGGTGTCAGTTGTAAAACCTTCTTCCTTCCCATAGTGCATGATCAATATTACAGATCAGTCATAAAGGGTGGAGATTGTGCAAAAATCACGTACATACATAGTTCTCTAGATCTGAGCACCTGAAACTGTTCACTGGTAATTACATTTATATTTAATGGTTTTAAATGGCTAAGCAGCCAATTCAATGCTCACAGGAGTCAGAAAAAACTACACTGAAGCAGTACAGAAACACTGAAAGGAGAAGCTCTTTACACAGCTCTTATTTCTTTGAAATGTTACACTAACGTCTTACCAAAAATTGGCAGCAAGGTAAAAAAAGAATATTAGTAGATTAAATTTATCATGAAGGAAAAACCAAAACCCCAAACAAAAGTGCAGATTCAGGCAAATCCTGTTTTAAATTGTTCAACTCTGCCTTCAGATTCTTTTCAGAAACATTTCCTCTCAAGACTGCAAATAATTTTGCAATTATATTGTCTTTCTTGTGAAATAATGAAATCACCTTAAATGAACTCAGCTCAACACCAGCATGGTGCTGTTGGGCCCAGTTTGGAATTCTTACAGGGAGGGAGGGAGGCTCTACCCACCTCTTCACCCTTGAGAATTCTGCTTGGTGTCTCAAGGGCTACAAGCAAGTTGATACTTCCTTAGTGCATACTTGATGAAACAGATCTTTTTTTAGGGAGGTTATGCTACTCTTTAAAATACTCTCAGTAGGGCTGTTCTGTTATGAGTATGGCCAAAACAACCAGTGGCTTAAAAGGAAAGCTTTGATAGGAAAAAAACCCTTGGAACTTCTTCCATGAACTCTGCCAGTAAATTTGTCTTTTTTTAAAAAAACTCTTTCTTGTTAAAATTCTCTTAAAAATAAAAGGTAGAATCTACAGCAACAAAGTCATCACATCTTTTCCTACAGAGAGAAAATTATAGTGTATTAGGCCTTATAGAAAGCAAATGTGGTCATCTAAATGCACACCCAGTAATTTTCATATTCTTTAATTCATTGCTACTAATAATTGTGTTCCTACCAAGGCCATCTAGGAAGAAAAATGATTGTATCAAGTAGGGTTTCTAGAGAAAAGGGACACTGAGATGAAGAATTTCTGTTAATACAATTTATGGAGAGATAGGTTTTGCAGGTGTTCCATGTTATACATTTAGATTTCCAAGTCTTCACCTAATATTTTTTCTTTCCATAGTGGTTATGGTAGACTAATCTTTATCCAAATATCCTTAAAAAGAACATTATGATTTACCTTGCCAAAATTGCATATGAATTTTGAAACCGAGAAAATGTTCATGTTTGCTGTAAGAATTGGCACCCATCCTGTATCACTTCAAGAATGGTTCCTGCACTACTAGGCTGAGGAAAGGAAGAAACTTAGTTTTAAAGTAAAATCCATTTATAAAAGGTGATATTTATTTATTTTTTAATGCTTATTAAGCAGAAGTGGCTCTCTCCTTCTCCACTGAAATTATTTTTTTCATTCATACTTGTCTACTAGTGCCAAAAAATATATATATATTGGTTTTGGCACCCTTTATCCTCACTCTGTAGCTCGTGGAGGAGAGCATAAGCCAAATTCAGGCATGGTATGTATGATATAAGCAGCTCCCTGAAATCCAGTGTATTTGCCTGAGTGTAACATGATGGGCTGTACATGCAAAGGCTACAGAAGATCAGGCTGATTGCAAGAAAAAAAGTCAAGAAAAGGTTTCTATTAATTTTACAGCAAGTCGTTCTGGCTTTTGAGGTACTAAATAATCTTGCCCCTTCAGCAGTGTTTAGATGTATACTGGCTCTTATTGCTCAGAGTGTGGTCAGCTTGGTCCCCTGGAAGCAAGGGCTCCCAACCATGGGAGTGATCGTGAGTTCAGCCAGAAGGAAGAGTGAGGACCATGCCTCCTGTCAGTAGGGTGTGCACCATCCAGAACTGGCATGAGAGACTGTGGGTTTGCCTCATGATAAAAGGAAATGGGCTTGATGAGAGACATGGACCATCTGAGAGATGTATTTTTATGGCAGATCTTCTGTATATTACTTCATGTCAGCAGTGGGATTAATAGGATCAAAGACAGCATTTCTAATATGTTTTAAAGGCACATTAAGGTTGTGCAAATAACACTAAGAAGCTGTGTAGCAGATACTTGCTACCTATTATTACTATTATTACTATTATTATATACTAGTTTTATAGTATCTCCTAGAAAGTGGCAAAATAGAACTGGCAAATTGGTGTTTTGTTTCTTTTTTTTTTTTCCCTCCTTTTTTCCTTTTATTTTTTAAATGTCATGAAATAAAGAAGTCAAATCAAATAATCAAAAACTCAATAGCAAAAAAAGCATTCCTAAAAAAAGAACTCTGGGAAATTAAGTCATCTTTATGGAAGCTTCCTGTTTACTCTGCCACATTAATTCTTCTGACTTTGACTGAAAATTCATGGTACATTTTTGATGTTTATTATACTTGACATCACTTATAGCATTACTGGTATTATGCACTTCACTCAGTTCCACTGTTCCACCACATTCTGTTTTTTATTGTTTTCCTCTCAGTTCTTTTCACTTGTGAAAAATATATAACTTTATGTGTTCATGTATAAACACATTATATGGGGCACTCTATTGTATGATTTTCTAAGTATGTGCATGGTGAAGAATGATTTCTCCCTCTCAATGTGTTTATTTCTGAAAAGAACAATTTACTAAAGAATTTAATAATGTTTGGGGGAAGTGATACTAGCTGAAAAAAATTTTATGCTAGTGAAAGCTGAATAAAGCTGAGTCTCTAACTAAGTTTAGGTACTACTTCAATTTAGGGCTATGAACTATCAATAATAGGATTCTCTTAAAATTTCCGTGAAACAATATTGAATTGTGCAAATATGTAAAGATTTTCATTTAGGTTGTAAAATCCCGAGATTATAACTCCCCTCTTACGCTTTTGTCACTTAGGATATCTTTAGTAAAATCAGAAACACAGCCTACTCTGAGTACTCTAGTTCATACTCCTTCAGCCAAGATACATTGTATGAGTAATTGGCTACTTGTGTTAAATGCACCATGTCCATTTTAGATCAGACATTTCTCAACCCCATATTAACTGTCAAAATAGTTTGGAAAGCCAGTTACCAGTAATGGTGTGTTTGGCAGCTAACAACAATTGCATAATCAGCTTTCATTTTCCATTGTCCAGTGTTCTAAGAGAAAAAGCATTACATACCATAGGATGTGGGATTTTTTTCCTTATAACTATTTCCAATTTGTTATTTGGTGCCCTAGAGCAAATGTAATAAATAACAATGTTCTCAGGTATTCACTTGAATGCAGTCAGTAAAAACACATGTTTATAAACTATTCCCCAGTTTGTGTCAGAATCCTAATTTTTTACAAGTCACACATGACCACGTTGCTCTACAGACAGGGATAAATATTTTTATGGAATAAGAAGACTTCTCTGGCAGCTTTGTGCCTAGCCTGTGTTTCAGACGAGGTATGGGTTGTTTCCCAAGATTGTTACTAGTGTTCATAAACATAGCCAATATAAACATGGTAGATGGGAATATTCAAGGACTGGGAAATCTAACTGATGTTCACAGTACAACCAACTGTCAGAGAAACCTACAGAGGGAGAAAGGCATGGAAGAGTTCTTTGCATGTGGTTTGCAGGTGCTTTATGATGTATTCTTTGTGAAATTTCTGTTTTACTCTAGTAGTCACTCATGTATACCTTTTATATTTCTGCTTATTCTTTCACTTTCCACCACACTATTATTTTGTATATCATGCTTCCCCTTCAAATAACATTTTTTTTGGTCACCCTTCTCTAAATTAATTTGGTCACAGTCAGCTAGGTTTCTCATTCTATATTTTCACACTGAGATCTGTCTCTCCTGAGGAAACAACAAACCTGTGTTAACCCTGAAACAACTATAAAGGTTAAATATATTTTTAAAATATTTTACAAGCAAGCCCAAACTTGTACATACTTCAACCTCTAAGACATAATATATAGTGGAAATACTCTTGTTAGTTTAAAAGTTAACACAAAGAAAAATATAATGCACTCACAAAAATAAATAATAATTTGTTATTTATGGGCAAGAAACTGGGAGACAATAGTGATTTGATAAGTAGGTATACTATTCTGGAGGAAGGTTATGAAGGGATTTTAATTTAACATTGTCATTAATGATGATTGAATTCTATATATCTACCTGTAGATACTATCAGTAAGAAAGTGACCATCATAAACACAGGAGGAACTGAATAGTTTTGAGAATAAAAATGTGTGATGTAAGGATAACAAAAGCAAATTAATTTATATTAAAAAAATGAATAATTCTGACCTCAAATATTAAGAAAACATACTCAGCTTAAAAACTGAGTATCTGTAGAATGGATTAGTAGATAATTTAACAAATAGAGAGTACAGACCAAGTGGAGAAAAATAATTTGGGGTTTTTTAACAGGTCAAAATAAAGATGGAGAGCAGATGTTACTTTTCATAAACATAATTAGAGCAAACACTGAGGAATGGAAAAAGTAAAGGGTTTTGGGTAGGTTTTTCAGTGTAATTAACATAATATTCCAGAAATACTGAAATGTTTTGGTTACTGCAAGCTGGAATCAAAGCCATGTGAACAATCAAAATTTATATTAAAACAAGTTCACATCACTTGCACTCCAATTTCCTGTTCAATTTCTCTTCACTCTTTAACATCAAATATCAAAAGTCCATTTTGTTCTTTTGCAACAGAGAGATGTCCAAAAGTTGACTTCCACACTGGAGAGCTTTTCAAGGATTATGAGTATATATTTAAGTATATATACATATACTCATATATGTGTATGTATATTAGTAAAGACTAGTAAATGTATTATATGAAAAAAGCTTTCTGCACAACCACCAAGGAGCACAGAAAGCCCGTGGCAGGAACAGGAGCCCAAATATTACCTTGGTGTGTCTCTCCCAGGCTCATAACTGGAGCCATCAGGCAGAGTTAGAGGAAACACCAAAATCAGAACTCAGAGGAGAGGACACCCTGTCTGGAGAGACCCTCCAGAGTTGTCTCGGGATAACCTCAGCCCGAGTGTCCAAGTGGGACATGGGTTAGCTCCCGTGGGTTAGCAACAGAGCACCTTTTGGATGGAACAGTCTCTATGGTGTGGTACACATCACCCGGTGCAGGGGAAGAGCACTCAGGGTAGCACAGGGCTGTGGGATGTTTGGGGGAGGAAAGACGTGGATTAAGGTGATCTGTACATGCAGATACAGTTATTTGTCCTTTCACAGTGTAGCAAGTATGGTTCACAATAATAAAATAATGACATCTGTAAGTATGAAAGCAAGCTAGACTATTTTGAAAGAAACACCGATTCAGAGACAGATTAGTTTTGGGGAAAAAATGAGTGTAATGTGTTAGGTGAAGTGAAGATGGTTCAAAAAAGCCTGCTCACAGATGTGAGAGATGTCAACACTGGGGATGATAGGCTGGGAAAACATTCATTTGGTGGAAGTTACTAGTGAAAACAAAAAGTCAGTGGAATTAGGTCCAAGTCATTTTAATAAGAAACAAACTGCTATTCATGATAGTGCTTTGCTCTGTATGCTATCTCTTTTTTTGTCCCAAAAGCTATAGTAAGAAATCATTGCAGATCCTGGAAATGTCTTGAAACCAAATTCTAGTCTTATACTGACATAAATGTCCACCATTTGGAGTACAAAGCTGAAATCAATTTTCTTTAAATAGCATAGTGTTTCAGCTGAAAAATGAAAAAAGTAAAATTTTGTCTAGTGGTGCTAAGCAGTAGGTGTTACAAAATTATGTCCATTTCCTGGTTTATCCACTTTCTAAATTTTCTTTAGGTGTATCTTGATTTTACTTGATTTGGCAAAGGGTAAGATTTACACCTGGTGTATATGTAAACTTGCTGGATCAGAATGCATATGTTGTAAACTTGATAGACAATATCTTGTCTCATTTATGAAAAGAAAAAACCCTAACTGTTAATAGAGCTATTTTGCCTTGATGTATCAGATTTTTATGGCAGTTAGTAAGAAAATATTATAACCTATTTCTCTGATGCATAGTGCTGTTCTTTGATGGTTGACAAAAGCAAAACATGATCCTCTGAAAGTGCAACAACATGCACTGAAGGAAAATTAGGTTCATTGCATACTGTGCTATGGAGCATTTATTGAAACTTTATTTCAGAAGCTTTTTAATGTTGAATGATTATTTTAAGAAAAGAAAAAAAAAAGAAAAAAAACCACATGAGAAACAAAGCAGTGGGCTGCTTTCACTTAAAGATCCTTTTTTAAGAACTTTGGAATCAGTGAAATACTCTGAGTTTTGTAACTTCCTTTCCTTTCCATTTATAGTACCTCCATTTTCCCTAACCATTGATGCATATTGTGGTGTTTCTGTAAAATTACATCAGCTGGAACTTGGTGATTATTTTGGTGGGATAGCATGAGCCATAAATGAAGGACAAGCATAAAAATTAATCTAAATTCTTTATTGTTTTCAGTATTCATCTGTAGATATCATCAGTCTTTACATAAAACCTTCAACATAATTTAGCTCTTCATTGCTCTTAAACATCAGATAAGTCTTTGTAGAAGAAGATCCATGCTGCTTCTTGCTTTTCTTTATTCCAGCAATGTCCATTTTGTTAATTCTTTAATTCCCCTACCTTTCTTTTAGATCACGCAGTCTAATGATACCACAATAGCCCTATGCTCACCTTGTTGCTGTAGTCTACATTTTCATCTGTTGCAACATTCTTGAAGATATTAAATGTAAATTTTGTGCTGCTGTTAACCCACTCCTGATACAAACATGACCGCGGTATGTTTAGTCTTGGAGATTAAATAACGTTAGGACACATAACCCTGAAACTATGAGGCTTTTCAAATTAAAGCTATTTTGGATTATATTAAAAAAAAACCCCTCTGGCTACTGAGGCCATAATTTTCAGATTGTCTTTGAAATCATAGTCTTCGAAGTACAATGACCTCATCATGACATAAAGACTCATTTGCAATCACTGCACTCAAGAGTCTTTAGGGATCATAAATGCTGTGAAAGTCAGGATTAAATTGCCAGTGCTCATGATGCTGTAGCTGCCTGTAATAAACAACATCTAAGCACAGTAATATACATTTTAGTATACATAAAACTCTTGGCATTGCACAGGATAAGAGCAGTGAAAGGAGAAAGGGCTTAGCAGAACTGCAGCAGGCTGTCAGGGCTCCCAGAGCTTTTGGGAGCCATCCAGATGTGGGCAGTATGTGGTAAAATGACACATTCAGGAGGAGGCATTGCAGCATGCTGCTGGGTTACAGAGAATTGGCAGGAATGAATGACTCTAGGGAAGGACATATTCATGAAGCATTGAAGGCAGAGAACAAACAACTTCCAAAAGGTTACTTAAGAGAAAATATTTGCATAATTTAACAACTGAATTTTGGTATCTATCCAAACTAAATTATAGAGTGGAATTTTCTGCAGTCAGCCCATCAAAAGCTTGATTCCCCCCTATGCTATTATAGATGTCTCCATGTCATCGAAGTGTCGTGTTGAAAACAAATTGATGGCTTCAGATGAAAATAAACAGAATTCATACTTTTAAAGCAACAATCTTTGATGATAACTGATGTAGGTAAGCATTTGAAACACAGCCTATCAAAATAATTTTTCTCAAAATTAATTTCTCAAATTTTGCAGGAAACATCTTTCAATAGGTTAAATAGAAACTAGATTTTAGTACAAGGCTTTCTTGTTCTAAAAGGTGGTGACTAAAAATAGATCTCCAATTGCCTACCTTTTCCTGAGTTCATAATGGACTTTTGTCTGTGTATTTTCCCCTCATTCCATGTAAGGAATAGCTGGAACCCTAACACTTAAAACTTTACTTTTATGCTTTATTAGTGGACATTTCTTTTTGCTGCTGAGAGACAGCTGGAATAATACCTGAGCTTCTATCACTGTGGAAACTTCTTAGCTAATTTTTTTACTGACAAAAGATTTTTTTCTTCCCTGCAAAGTATTATGGGACACTTTCATGTTGACTTCTCTCTATTTCTTTACCTGTCCTTCAGATTCTTTTATACTCCATTGTTTTTTGCAAGAGGAGAAGACTTTCTTCTGATGTTCTCTTTCATCACAAATATTCTGTCTTCCAGTTGTTTTCCGAGGCCTGATGGATGCAGCATTAAGACCAATGTGTTTGGAAAATGTTGAAGGTCACTGAAGAGAACTGACTGCAGCTCTGGAGCGTTCATTGTTTGGATGGGGAAGCGAGTACTTGGATGCTTCACTCCAGCTCCCACTGCACGCCAGTGCCTTCCTGGGTGTCCTAAGGATGAGCTGTATAAAGTGAGAGTGCCAACTCATGCCTGGGACAGTGAAGTGGCATTCAGAATTATAGCCTTTGTGTAAAGGTGTTGGGGTCTCCTCCCCTGCCATGGAGCCCTGGGAGATGGGCCCTGGGGGGGAGACACGGGGTTTCCCTGCCCCTGGTCAGTCTCATTTCCCATTGGTTGGTTTGTGTTCCCCGGGGTGGCCAAGGACCCTCGGGTCCCGTGACTGCGGAGTTCCCGAGCAGAGCCCCGGCCATATGGCTGGAGAAATAAACATCTCTGAAACATCTACCACGAATCTGTCCATATATACTTCGTTTCCATGGGACTCCTAGTTTGAAATATGCTTGTTGCAGTAATCCCCGCTGCAACAAACTCTCACCCGTTTTATTTTAATAAAAGGAGAATGAAAACAACTGGATAACAAGCACAGTTTCAAGACAAAACAAGCCACTCTCCTGAATCTTTAAATGTCCAAACAGATTCTGTGGAACGTCTTAGGGCTGACAGAAGGGAGACAGAACTCTCCGGGCATGCCTTGTGGGGAAACTGATGCAGGAGAGGGTTTAATTTCTTCCCTCCCTCTTTTCATCCCCCCCTCGGCATCGGAGAGGAATTGTAGGGAAATGGAATTGTATAGGGAAGCCATGGGGTGAAAAATGGATTAGGAATAAACTGGGGATAGGGTAAACTTAGGAAGGGGTTCATATTGGGTATAGGGTAAAAGGGGGAAGTAGGCTGTGGGTAGGGAAATTGCAGGGATGGATATTGTTTATAATTTTGTGCATAACGGCTGCCTTTGATGGGAATATCTCCAGGCCCAGTAACATTTGCTGCTTGTAAACCCTTCTTTCCTTGCACTATATCAAACTGTACAACTTCCCCATCTCCTACACTTTGCAGGTAATTTTTAGGGTTATTCCTTTTAATGGCAGTTCTATGGATGAATAAATCTTCTCCTGTATCATCTCGTGTTATAAATCCATAGTTGTTTTTGACATTGTACCATTTCACAGTTCCTGTGACTTTCGTGGCTACAACTCCTCCTATCACGTGCTTGCGTGTTCGTCGTGGCTGCTGGTCCCACGTGGCCGCCGCGTCGCCGACTCCGGCGTCTCGGCTGGGCCCCCGCGTTGCGGCTGCTCCGCGCTCTCTGAGCGGCACTGCTCCGGCGCGTGTCTGGGCTCTGTGGGGCCCTGCGTTGCCATCGCCGCTGGCTCCGTGCCCTGTGAGCGGTTCCGCTCCGCAGACTCCACGCTGCTTTGAGTGCGGCCTCGTTCCGGCTCGGCGCTGCGCTGTGCGGCTTCTCGTGTCGCTGTGGAAACCGCCGCTTCTTCCTCCGCAGGGCTCTCCGAGCCGTGTGCTCAGAGCGGCCTGCCACGCTGATGCCTGGTTCCTGGCTGCTTGTGACCCACGGCATCCACGGCGCCTGCGGCATCGCTCCCTCACTCGCGGCCGCGTGGCTGGGGACCCCGAGACAGGGATGGGGTCCGCGATAAGGCGCGTGCTCCTGAGGGGGCCGGGCGCATCCAGCGCAGGCACCTCCGCCGGCACGGCTGAAGTCATGTGCTCCCGGGATGGCGGCCGCGCGGTCTCGGCCACGGGATAAGTATGATCCTCTGCTTTAGGGGTAATGGGACCATACAAATGCTCCTCAAGAGCTTCCCTGATTATAAGGTATGCACGGAAAGCTTCTCTTTGATCCCATACTTTATCCCATATCTCGTCCCAGAAACACCCCTCACAAGATACAGGAGGTTTGATATCAAAAAGTAAGTCTCGAGAAATATAGGAGAACCTTTTGAAAAGCCAGATGAAAAAATGTTCTAGATCTCCCAGTTGCATTACTTTTTTGTTTTGTTGTTCAAGGATTCCTTTTACTTCTAGATACATTTTTTTCTGTGACTCAGAGAGCCCCATTTCCCACGATTCTTCCATAGTCCAGAGAGAATATCCAAACCAAGATGAGAAGAGAGAGGTCTAGAGTGGTTATTTTACTCACAAATCTTCCTCTGGGATTGGTGTCTTGCCCGCATTCCTCCACCAGTTTGTTGCAGTGGGGATTACTGCAACAAGCATATTTCAAACTAGGAGTCCCATGGAAACGAAGTATATATGGACAGATTCGTGGTAGATGTTTCAGAGATGTTTATTTCTCCAGCCGCATGGCCGGGGCTCTGCTCAGGAACTCCGCAGTCACGGGACCCGAGGGTCCTTGGCCACCCCGGGGAACACAAACCAACCAATGGGAAATGAGACTGACCAGGGGCAGGGAAACCCCGTGTCTCCCCCCCAGGGCCCCTCTCCCAGGGCTCCATGGCAGGGGAGGAGACCCCAACATGAAGGGTATGAAAAACCAGACAAATGGTGGAAGCTCTGAAAGTGCAACAATCCGAAAGATTCTTGCTCCACTTGCTGCCCCACAAAGTCTTTCAATGGATATTTTGAGGCACACAACTAAAATGGCATATATAATCACATAATCATTGATTTGCAGCACAGTTTCTGTATGTTCCTCTTTCCTACCTTTTTTTCACTTTTTCAGCTAAACATCTCCTTCTACTGCTCCAAGCCATAACCCAATTTGCAGGTTTCTGTGTCCCATGCAAACAAATCTATCAGATATGCATCATGTATATGCTTGATTCTTAAATATATTCTTGTGTTCAAACCTTGGGTTTTGCATGAAAATGTATCTGTCCTATTCAAGAATGATTTTTTGTGTATTGAACATTATGTATAGCAACAAGCATTGATATGTGTATGTTTTCTTTTATTTTTTAATTTTTTTTTCTGTGAAATCAGCAAAAGATACACTTTAGGAGAACAGTAAATCTCTGTGGCAGTCCTGAGCCCTGAATGTATTTATTTTGCCTACAGGGAACAGCAATAGCAACATCCAAGCCACTAGAAATTGGAGCTGAATATAAATACATTAAATGGCCATGACACTTTCATAATGTAATTTAAACTCTCTGAGGACTGCAAATATGTCCTTTTTTTTTGCAAATTTCAACAAAGGAAGGCTGTGTATGAGAGAGTTATTTTCATTTGAGGATAAAAGAAACTCTTGTCTTGGTAAAAGGAACATAAAAGTTATGAGATAGTATAAAAGTAAGAATAAAAATATCATATTTAAATCTCCCTTAGAACATATTACTTATTTCTCCAAAATATAATGACAATGATAAAAAATAATTAGTATTCTACACTAAACTTCTCTTGAGGCTCAAGACTTCCTTTTGTATTATATTATTCTACAATAAAAGTCATAATTTTGGAGTTACTTGTTTTGGGCCATACCTTATAGAAAGGGCCTACCTGCCTTCTAAATTTGCAGCATATGCAGCTTTGGTGAAATGGCTTTGGATCCTGGTTGAGGCGAGTCAATTGACTAAAAAAGACAAAACCAAAGTTTTCCATCCCACATTTTCAAATGCTACAGCCACAAATTGATTCTCGCCCCAGAAATGATTATTGAGGAGTCAACACAAGAAAAGTACCAAAAAATGTAGTAAGAGACACTCATACTCCTCCCTGGAAGCTCTACTCTGTATTTTCCTTTTTTTTTTTTTTTTTTTTTAATGGAAGCCAGGGGAAATAGGTCATGGAAATTCACTATAGTGACAGTAGAGATGTTAGAACAAGTTCACAGGGTTTGGGTATTTCTATCTTTTCAGTGATGCATATACAGAGGATCGCTGTCTAGATATATAATCCTGCTGTTCGCTTATCTGCTCAAAGCAGTTCTTTCCCCCTATCTGCAAATCCAGGCAAGTTTCTGCTTCTCTTACTGTTAACTACATAATTAATAGTGATAGAGATATAGTTTGAAACAATGAGTATCGTCCTGGGACTTTCAATTTGGTGCTGATATTTGGCCATCAAAGTATACTTAGCACAGATGGTGCAAAAATGAAGCTAATCAGGACATAGCATGAAAAAGGATATTCTCATGAAGTTCCTAAAAATCAAGGTAACGAGGGGAAATGCAGAAACCACTTAACCAGTCCAATGTTTCTTGAAACTGAAATTCAAGAACAATGGTAGAAATAATCAAGGCTACAATTTTGGAATCTTGAATCTGATTTTTTAGTTTAATTTGTTCTATTTTCCCAGGTTTTCGTTTCCTTTTGTTGTTTGCTTTTGCTTTCCCTTTGACATTAACTCTTTTTCTTCAATCATTTCAGGAGACACTTATTTTTGTTAACACAAATTTTCTTTTAATAGAAAGCTTTTCCCAATAAACCTGTTAAAGTGTCAAACCATAAATCACTGGATTTGTCAATAGGTTTGAAGAGCTCCATGTGTTGTGTTTGGGAACTCGTTTGGTGTTTATTTAACTATATAAGGAATTAAAGAACAAATGTCTGCAAATGTAAGGAAGAAGAAAAATAGAGGCAGAAGGCATAGACTTTTTTCCCTCCTGTATGGTCTGTGCTTTTGCAGCTCAGAAATAATAAAAATTACCAAAAAAAAAATCACTGAGAGGACAATCAAAAGGGCGGAGTTTATGGACTGAGCCTGGAACCACTGAAGTTCCCTAGCTATTTAGCTCACAGGGAGAGAAAAATCTACAGATTGCCTACACCAAACATTAAGAACCAGTTCTGCAATCCACTCTATTCACTATCCGTGGGTCAGTAAGCTCTTCTGTATTAGTTTGAAAGCAAACAAGTGAGAGATTCCAAGTCAAAACTACAATTTAATAGGAAAATTGAAATAAATGCAGTAGTACAGAAACACTGACAGAGCCAGAGTACACCTGACATCCTGTTGGTCAGGGTGGTGGTAGCAGTCCGATTAAATGGTGGCTACAATCCTGTTGAAGTGATAGATATGGTTCTGTCAAAGCGGTGACACTGTAGAAGGGTCTGGTCCTCCTCAGTGATGGTTATGCAGCTCTTGTCCTCTGGGAATCCAGTAGATAAGGCCAGCTGTGGTGTTCCAAACCTCGGATTTTATCCAGGTAAGAATGCTTGGTTCCTCCCCCTGGGTGGAGCATCTCACAATGGGATGATGCAATTCTATGAGTCATGCAGTGAGGCCTTGATGGCCCATTTGGCAGAGATAGATCCCGGAGGGAGTTATCAGGGATGAGTCATAGCGAGGATAAAGAACACTGCCTCACTTATCTTAACAGCTTACATAGACAGTAATAGAATACATACCTTTTGGTTACATCTTACATTGTAACCTAAGCCATTTTCTGTGTGACTTACGGCAGCAGTAGAACTTAGATCAGTTTATTTCTACTCTAATACTGGAATATTACAAACTGAGCCTTAATTTTTTGTACTACAGCTACTCTATATTAGGCTGGTGATTCATATCAAACCTAGCTCCATAACTCCTTTGACAACATTTTTTATGGTTTTTATTAGTGCACTAATGAAAGTCTAGACTAATTGTAGCAACAGTAGTGGAGTTTCTCATATTGTATTGTGCATCCATGTGGGCTGGCAGGCTGAAGCTTGAGCAAGAAGGGCCATTGCTCCCCAGAGACTTGAAAATGGTCTTGCCACAGATGCTGAGGGAAATCATGAAAAACAGAGAGTGCAAGAGATGGCTAAAGTGGGGGAATACACAGGCAGAAACAAGACCAAATTTCACACAGTTTGGCAATGACATATGACCCTTCCATTAAAAACACTTCTGTTTGAAGTTGAGGGAGTGAATGGTGACATTAATAATCAGGTTGTGAAAACATAGGCAAATGATTTGCAGAGAGCCTGGGGTGAGGGTTTGCAGTATGATAGATTCAGCCTGGTCTGAGGGAAAACTGCACAAAGAATTCTGAGAATAATTTTTTTGGAAAAAAGAGAAAATACTCCATTCTGAACAAATCAGCTCTGGCATGGATGCTGAATGGATTGTGCCTATTCATGCCTTCTTTCTTGGGAGATGAAATACTGCCAGAGGCTTCTGTGTAGTGTAAGGAATGGCTTAGCAAGCCAGGTAGCAGCCGAGCAGGAGTCCAGCCAGCAGAGTGGATGTTAAAGCAATGTGTTGAATCTAATTTTAATGACTGTAAAAGGCTATGGCCAGTGAGGATGATTAGGGTAAAGATGAGGAATACCAGAAAACTAAGACAGAGATGACTGGTGGGGACTGGTGAAGGGGACCAACCACCTGCAGCAAATTTGAGCAAGAATAGCAAATAGTTTATCAGCCATATAGTGAGGCTCTCCCCTCCCTGAAGCCTCAAATGGGGCAGACTGCTGATGTCTTCCAAAACTCAGCCTCTTCCCTTCCTTGGGACAGCCAGTGAGTGAGCTGGAAGGGGGAAAGGGTGGAGCAAACAGCTGCCCAGTCATGGAGATTTCAGAGAGGCACTTGCCTTTAAACAACTACCAAGTATCTTTGTTGCAGTTGGTAGTAATTTGCCACTTGTGAATTTTTGCTTTATGTTTTTCATTCCTTTCTGCCCTCCATAGACCAAATGAATTCTTACTTAAGTCCATCTGTTGAATTCCCTGCCTCACCGAGCATCTAGATGATTTAATTTCCTAGGTCTTTGGCAGAAACTCAAGCCAGTGACATTTTTAGCAAGGACTTCTTGAGATATGAAGACTATCAAAGGCAAATAGGAAAAAAATACCATATTTATATGGTATGGCATTTTTAAGAATGTGAAGTTTATTTCTCCTTGGTTTTGCAGTTCAAGAATACCCTATTTCATAAAGTTACTTTTACCACACTAGTATGACATATAGAAAGATGATCTTAATTAAATCAGAAGTTCTTAACTGGTTATCTTTATCTTACCATCTGTAAGGAGACCCATGTTAAACTGTTAATCACTGAGTCTTTATAACATTTTATTTCCAATAAAAAATGTCATGCTTTTTTTTTTTTTGATCCAGATTCAACAAGCACTTTTTCCCCAAGCTAAACCCTGAATTGTCATTATGGTTGCTGATACATTTGTTTGCATAGAAGCATGCTTTTGTTATGGCTGCACAGAATGTTTCTTTTCTGTTTCAAACAGCAAACTGTTGCTGCACTCTCTTTCATATGGAGCTGAATTCCAGTGCCAGTGAAATAATCAAAATGCAACTACTATCTAAGTCTGCAGCATGCACAACACCACTTCTCTATCCTGGTTGAGTCTATTTCTACAACATCCAGTGCTTCAAAAGTGCTCTGGGGCCAGAGAAATAGCAACATAGGAGTATATGCCATCATCACCTTGAGGACAAATTTCTAAACTAGCGTGAGAGAATATAGATTCAAATAAAATTGTTTTTCATACTGAGTAGAGAAGGAATTTAAGCATGACTAAAAAAAGGCAGAGATTCATTTATGGTTTCAAAAATCAAAAGATCGGCTAGCTTAAATACCTCAGTATGAAACCGATTATTAAAAATAGATGAATTGAGAAGACTGATTGACCTTGCATGCTTTTATAGCAGCTCACAGACACGTGAAGTATTTCTTTTCACTCATGTTACAAGCATACAATTTGGTAATCATTATATGCAAACTTCAGAGTCTGATTATCACATTTCTGTAGAAGTTAATGTCTTCTGCAGAAGGCAAACTGTTAAAGTCAATTATTCAGTGTCCTTAGAAACTGTATTTTCTTTTGAAGATCTTGGGGCAAATTTCCACACTCCTTACCATTAAACTAATCTGAGCTGCAAAGAAATCTTTCCACAGTTGAGCAAATGATGACAGCATAATGTTACTCTTTAGTCTATACACTATAGTATTACGCTGTAGTCACAAGTCGTCGAAACAGACTTGAAAGAGCATTTTATGCCACTTCTGGAGCTGAACAGAAGTTCTCAAATGAAACTTTACATCTCGGAAAACATAAATTGAGAGAAACCAGAACTTTTGCTATGCTGCATCTTTTTAGATGGCGAAACCAGCTGCAGATGCAATACTTGTCTCCAGACAGAACAGCTGGTCAAAAGATCCATCTGAAAAATGACATGGCACGGGAGACTGAAGGGCTAGGTAGAAGTCCTTTGGTCATTTAATACAGTAGGATGATATAACTGGGAAAAGAAAAACAAACAAAAAAAACCCAAACAAAAACCCTTACCCCAAAGCAGACAAAGCAGAGCCTTGTCATGAGCTATGTATGGCTTTAGGCAGGGCCCCACCCCCTGTGTAATCAGGTCATGAATGATGTGACTCTTATATCTTGTTTATTCAGTTTCCTTCAGACAGGAAAAGAAAAAAATAACAGACATGGAATATTTTCACCAAATGAAATTCTTATTTTCTGAATACTTCTGGTGCTTCGCTGAAGAATCTAATCACACACTGGGAGATCATGGAGACCAGAAAATCACAGAACTGTTGGCTGGAAATTCAGCTCATCTACTTACTGCCTCGACAGAGTTAGTTTTGTCTCTGCTAGTCCTGTCAGGTGCTGGAAATGTTCCTAAACATTCCTGATACTGAAGACCCCACAGCATGCCCAGGTTTTATCTACACTTTTAACTCCCTTTTTCCTGTTGCTGTTGAAGACCATTACTTCTTAAACTGTTAGTAGCCAAGAAACATGTTTAGAGAAATTAGGTTCTTTATTTCACATTAGTATTCATGACATAAAAAGCCAAACCATTAAACTTTCTCTGCAAGTGGAATCCTGGTTTGGGTTATACATTAGGACTTTCTACTTCTGAAATTTAGTCCCTGTGTTTCTTGCACTGGAATAAAGGCATTTCTGATTTGCAGCTGATGCACCATCACAGTTTTTCTTTTGAACCTTTCGTAAAAAATGTTGTCCCACTACCTTTTAAGCTTCTCTCCTGTTTATTCTTATCTGAAGGAATTTGTTCTTTATCCCCTAAATCCTAATTTAAAACATTATTCAATGCATTTGCAACGGTGCAAAGATACTCTTTGTCTTTTTTCCAGGGGAGCCCATCCTCCCTCAGTAGCTACAGAATATCATCCTGTGATCAAGGAAAGCAAAACCCTGCTGCTGACACTACTGACATTGCATTATTTACCCTCAGTCTTTACTTGTCCCCATGTGAACCCTGGGTTTTTTTCCTGGGAGGGTTGATGAGAGTAGCACTTGCCACTGCTAGAGCACTGTGGTCTGTTTAGGTTCAATCTGGCCTATGTGTTGATCTGTGCATGAAGGAGGATGTGTACCAGGAGCTCAGATGTATCCCCTCTGGCTGTCAATAACATTTTGGATAGCTGTTACCAGAGCTGGGAGGCAGGTGGGTCTCTCCACCGCCAGCAGGGGGAGGTCACCAACTACTTTTAAGTTTTGGCATTCTTGAGAATGAGGGTAGTGAGTCTGCCAGTATTTCGGGTTTTTGACTTTTGTTTCTCTGCCACTGGCATTCCATCTTCCTGTTGTGCTACCCTAGATGCATATTTATTTGTGGAAGAATCAGAAAGGAATAGAAGCCCTCCTCTGAAGAGACAAAGTAGTAATTTCTAGGTGGTGTCACAGCAGTTTTGCCTAAATTTTGCTTTTGTGGCTGAATTTTAGGCAGTGTTCTAGCTCAAAATGGAGACTTAAAAGGTCTGCAGTATCTCCTTGAAAGTAAACCTGACTCCTGTTTTTGGACTATGAATGAAGTATTTGATTCTTACCCTGTATTCACAGACCGTGTACTACTTCCATATTACCGTGTTCTGCTGGGGAAATACAAATACCTCTTGGTGATCATACATAATCTAAAATGTTGCTAATGAAACTTTGCCACTTCAAATTTAAGTGGAAGCAAAATAAAGAAGCATAAGTGCTAGTTTCTGTAGATTTTTGATTTTTTTTTTTCTTACTGATTTTTTCATGTTGAATATATATTGATGGCATTCTTAGACATTGAAGCAATATTGATTTACTGCAATAGTGCTACCCAGGAGATCAAGATATTTGAATAGCACTGACAATGGAAAGGGGATATTTGTGTGAGTATACATGAAGATATTGCTGCACATTTGCAACAGTCCATAATTTGATCATGACTGTTCACATAATTATGAAGGTATTCATAAGAATATGGCTTTTTCACACATAATTATAAATTGACTGAAATTTTTTCTCAGAAATAATTTTTTTCTTACCTATTAACTCAAAAAGCAGGAGTAGTATGTGATTGATTAGTCATACTTTACTCGAAATCAATCACATGCAAGTGAATTGACTTTATGAGTCAAGAAACCTGAAAGTTGAAATGAGTTAGCAGGAAGCAGTATTTTAAATTAAGCACTCAAAATATATGACATATGATCACCAGCAAGAAAGGATTTGCTGACACAAAACAACACAGCTGATTTCTTTTTGCCTGATGTGGTCATTATTAATAATAATTGTATTTTGTCTTTTGCCATGTTGCATTTTTGCTATTGAGAAGGGATTTGAAATTAATACTTCTAGTCTCTTTAATTTTTTCTTCTTTAGAATGTTTTTCAGCACTGGTATAACAATGTTTGCAAGATAAACACCCAGTAAAAAAAAACCTCAAACAATTTTGTGACTATATATTGAAAATCTTAATTGAGCAAAACCAGACAGCTGAAGAGAGAAATCAATTTTTTCTAATGGTCCTGAGAATGCTTCTTGAGAATACACGACACTGGTAAATCTGCTTAACTGCTGTGATAGAATTTTCACACTGGAAAATTATAGGTTTGTTTATTGAAAGAATATACTTTTCAGAACAGTACAGAAAGGGTAAAAGGAAGTGCAGAAAGCATTTTTTCATTATATGCAGAGTTCTCTGTTGTCTTGGAGATCCAGGCTCATATCAAAAGTTCATGCAAAAGTAGGTGGGGGGTCACCGTTTTCAGCTGTTTGCCTTGTGTGGAAAAAAAGAGTTGCTATGCTATGTAGCAAGGCTTCTCTGGGTCATTTATATAAACCACGTGCTGGGATTTCTCAAACACTAAAGGCTGGCACGCAAAATATTAAAGCTCTGGAGGCAATCAGATAGGATTCAGGGACTCCGTTACTACAATGCCTATACAGCTAATGTTTCTAAATCCATATATTTGGAGCAAGCTTTTAGGAGGATACTTAACTGCACCTACACAAATAAGTTAGTTTAAGGCTATGAGGCCCATATATTTGCTTAAATATAAGTACCTTCTTGAGTGTTTTCCTGTTACTGAATAGCGAGTTATTCAGTTCAAGAGTTAAAACTCAAGGTGTTTGGACTGACTGGCTTCCCATGCTAAGCCACCCTCCTGAGGCACATCCCTGCCACCAGGTTCAACAGGGACACAAGTCACGTCACAGCCTGGCAGCCCAGGGTCTCACAAAAATAAAAATGGACCTTGTTGAAAAATGAAAAATAAAGATGGACCTTGTTGTCTCTGCACTAATCAGAAGGGTCTATTCAGAAAATTGAGACAAGAACACCTACATGGGGGCTGGTTTGGAAATTTCACTCAGCATTATTATTTGATTTGTCTGGGAATGTTTTGCAATAAACCATAGATGTGAGCTCCTTCTCAATGTTAAAATCTGTCACAGTCCTTAACTATAATATTTTGTTTCAGAATTACCTCAGTTTCTGATTCAGAGGAAACAAAAGAAAGAACAAACAGGTATTTAATATCCTATATGACTGTGACATTCCAGGACAAACGGTGGTGTAAGGCAGAGTGATCAATATTTGTCTTCAATCAATTTCACTTCAGTTTCATCTCTTGTTGAGTACTGACAAAAAAAGCAGCCAGCACAGCCAATCTCATATGTTGGTTTAAATGAGTCACTCATACTTTTTGCATAGCAGGTCAGCTAATTGGTCAGTTTATCAGCATCTTATTTCTTTGAAGTAGCAATGAATGTAAATAAATTTTGAGGCAGTGCAAGGAGATAATCTGCAGTGTCAATGTCATGTGCTTCATACAGCTTGCAGGAATCTTGCTTTGCTTTCTGCCGGTGACTAAATCCGTGTGTTTCAGATGGACTGCTATTTGCAATGATTTTGACAATTGGGAATAAATACCAGGAGCAAATATTTTTTTGGCACCACACAGTTGTGATTTAAGCAAAGATTGTCATGATTTTCTTACATTCTTGTGGTTTTCATCCTTTGAGTTCAACATGATCTGAACCTCCCTGCCAAAAAAAAAAAAAAAAAAGGACAAAAAACGAAAAAGGGCAGGGCAGGGCAGTGCAAGTGAGCTTACTTTTGTAAGCCTAAAATTTAATAATTAAATATAAGATAAAATACATCCTACCTTTTCACCAGAAGATACAATAAATATACATATATATTTTATAGTTCTTTAAAGGGGAGATGAGAGTTGTTGAAATCCTGCAGGAGAGGTCATTATAACTCCTTGTGGTAGTGGGAATGCAGGAGTGATGCTGTGGCCAGCCCTGTGGCTCAGATCAGCTGAGCAGAAATCTACTGAAATTGCTGATGACTGCAGGCCTCTGTTACACAAGACATGGACCATATGGACATCTGAGCTTCTACAGATTCAGCATTTTAAGCTAAAGTTGCATCATGGGAGATACTGGATCGCCCACAACGGGTCTGTGATAGTCTGGGTACCGATGAGGCATACGGTGGAATGCTGAGGATGACGAAGGCTTGCAGGAAGAGTCAAAGCAATCTTCAGTTGCAGGATAGCAGCTGAACAGGAAACTTTGGAGCAGAAGACAGAAAACACCTGATGTGGTTCGTGGGATAGCAGGAAGGAACTGCCCTCCCTCAGTGTCACTGCTGGCACCTGGTGCAGCAGATGAACAGCAGTGCATCCCCAAGGCTGTCATCCCCCCAAAAAGCAGGTCAGGCAGTTTGGTGATCGTAAGATTTATCTCCTCTGTTGTTCCTTTCCCATCTCTTCTTAAAGACTTTGTAAGATTCATGCTGAAAAAGTAATACTGCACAAACTTAATCATTACTTGGATGAGGGACATCACAGAAAAGAAGCAGGCCCTTTCCTATATTTAAGGTTCATGGCCTTAAAACTCTGCTTTATTATCTATGAGTGCAATAAAACTTATTGTTCCATATTCCATTTTTTTCTTCTGAGTAGAAACAGCTAGACCACTTCTAAATTCTGGTTATTAAATTTGACAGTATTACTGCCTTCCAAAATATTCAGTGCATGACTTGTCCTTTAGAGCAAAAGACTTGTGTATTTTTCAAGTACTGTATGAAAAACAGAGTGAAATTTATGCTGTGCCCACCACATAGGCCCCATTGTCCTGGACCTGAAAGAAGAAAATAAGATGGAAGGATGTGGTTTATTTAGGTCACACATTTATTAACTGAACTTGGCCAGGAATTTACAGCAGTAACCTTCACATTTGGGATCATATTTCTTTACAGAGCTGTTTCTGCTTGATAAATAGCTGCCTTTCCCCCATTCCAACAGGGCCTCTAACACCTTTCCTCTCACAGGCACAATGGGGCATCCTAACTTGTTCTGGGGATGTATCCCTCTTAATCTCTTTTCATCTTAATTTTACAAGGAGGTTGAGCCCTTTCTGAAAGCTGAACCTGTATAATATCCCTGAAACCCATGTCAGCAACTGGACAAGTGCCTCTTTGTCTCTCCTGCTTTGTCCTTGGTGTTATGAAGAACAGAAAAACCTCATACTGTGTTGTCTCAGTGACATGGAAAAATAATAATTTCTGATTTCTCCAGAAAGACAGTAAAACCATCTCTGCAATAGTTCTCAATATCATGTTTCTATATTAAACACAGGCTGAGTAACAAACCTGGGTTTGACAGGGTTATTTAGGATGGTAAAACCCACTTCAGAACCTTCTCAAAGTCCAGCAGAAACCATAGAATAATGGAATCATAGAATAGACTGAGTTGGAAGGGACCCACAGGGATCATCTAGTACAGCTCCTGGCCCTGCACAGGACAGCCCCAAGAGTCACACCATGTGCCTGAAAGCACTGTCCAAATGCTTCTTGAACTCTGCCAGGCTTGGTTCTGTGACCACTGCCCTGGGGAGCCTGTTCGGTGCCCAACCTCCCTCTGGGCGAAGAACCTTTTCTTGATATCCAACGTAAACCCCCCCGACACAGCTTCAGGCCATTCCCTTGGGTCCTGTCACTGGTCACCACAGAGAGGAGATCAATGCCTGCCCCTCTTCTTCCCCTTGTGAAGGAATCTCAGGTGCCATGAATCCAATAGCTTGAGTTGGACTTCATCTCCAGTTCAAATTAAAAAAAGTGAGTGCTAAAGAGAGATTTTTTCTCCTGTCTAGAAAATCTGCTAATGTTTAACCTTGTGACACTTATATTTATTTTTCTGTGATGAAATTCTACTCCTCGAAACTTGCTTCACTTTGGTGTGCTGGGTGTTTGCACAATGTGGTTATTGAATGTGAATATATACTTACTCATGTTCTCTGTAGAAGAACGTTGTGATAATTGGATTTTTTCTTTGAGAGAAGCATAGTCTTTGCTCATGCTCTTTGCAATCAGATTTTAGACATGTATGTCCCAAGTAAAGGACCAAAGATTGGTCTCATAAAGTTTGAATCAGCATAATTTAAAACCTGTTGTGCTTATATCTATTATTTGTTTTTTACTGTAAGTGTGAAGAAGTCTGTACATATATAAGTTAAATATAGGAGGAAAAAGACCTTAGTATTATCCCTGTAAATATCCCATTTTTCCAAGACGCAAATAAAATAAAACAATTACATTTACACTGGAAACAGAATGCTCATCTTTTTAAATCCTGTACTGTAATTTCCATAAGCTGGTCAGTGGCGAATGGCTGGCTCTCTTCTGGAATGCTGATGGGGCTGCTGCTGTCAGAAGCCTTTCCTAATAAGGTAAATCACACAGTGTTTGGTCAATCAGCTAAATCCAGGGACTGAAGTCCAGCTTAAGCTCCTTGTGCAAAAAGACACTACCAACCACAGGTTAAAGTTCATGTCTGCCAATAACATGTTGCTAATCCAACCACAAATGCAATCAGGATGTAGTTGTTACCTCTGACAAAAACTATATTATTATATTTAAACGACAGCTTTTCTTTAAAGCAGTAATTTTTCTGTCATCTGAGAAGGCTGATCTGAAACAGCTGGAAAATAGACTCACTGTTCTTTTCGGAGATTTTCTTTATTTGATTTTATTTTGTTTCTTAGGCATTGAACTAAGCAGCCTGATTTTAGCTTGTTATAAACAAGAAGGAAATGGCATGGCTTCTGCATAATAGTCTGTCCTTGTAAGTCTGTCCCATTGATTCTCTGGTATTTCTTGACATTGTTCCAAAGCACTGTGCCAAATAGTTTTATTGTATGCTCTTTTCAAAATTTTATTGGTAATTTATACTTAAGTAAGAGTGGGTGACAAATCTTATTCTCTATAAGAATATATACCCATGTACAAGGTAATCTACATTATGTAGAAATGAATATTCCAAACTTGGGTCATGCGTAGTATATACATGGCTCAATAGAGATAGAGATATGATAGAGAATGGATATAGGGCTCCTAGGCCAGCAGTGTTCTGGGTCCTTAAGAAAGATTGCAGAGACATAAAATATAGAGTAGTGTGTGACCTTAATGCACTCAGATATTGATACTTGAATTAAAACTCTTAAGACTATTATTAATATGCTAGCAATTAACACCATATTTAGCATAATTGCTGTAAAGTTAATGCAAGTACATTGATTTCCACACCAGGTTCACTATGCTTATGATGAATAAACCAAAATAATTCCTTTGCATGCTAGATGGAAAAGAAATCTTCTAATATATTTGTACTACTTGCCACCCAATCCTAATGAATGGGGAAGTTCTACTTTGAGGCTCCAAACAATTTGATAAAAGAAACTTTAATGAAATCTGTGAATTCCAAACCACATGAGAAGTGGAATAGTCTGAAGAGACAGTGATTCAAATGATGAAACAGGACAAAGTAATACCTATATGCATACAGTGCTGAGGTTGGGCCCCTTACATGTCATACTGTGGCTATCTCTACAAGTCTCAAAAATTATGAGTGATTTTATTAATTTAAGCCTGAAATATCTGACTGAGTTCTCAGTTGAATAAATCATACATGATAATATTTTTGGTCCTTCCATTGCAATTTTCACTGAAAAAGATACTGTCTTCTTGAAATTGGTATATTCAACAAAAACTTTCTGCAGGAATATGACTAACTTCACAAGAAGTCAGAACACATGTAAACATGGAAACAAAATATTTGTAGTAACTCTTTCTGGGACACAGTATTAAGATGTTTATGGAATCTAAAACAGGACAAAGATTGAAATAATTTGATCTTTTTGACCATCACCCTTTAGGATCAATCCTATGGTGTGGTTCAGCTGGAGTTGAAAACCTGTGCAGTAGCAGGGATGACACAGCAGGAAAAGGAGCCAACACTCAGTACTTCATCAGCTGTCTGTCCTAAACACCAGTTTTCTCTCTGCTTCTGTGGGATGCACCCATGAGAAAGGCCCTGGTGCACTGAATGGATCTGTGGATGTGGTTCATGTTGCAAATTTATGTCCAAGTAGTTAAACAGAAACAAATCTGCAACTTTCCTTTGAAACAGAATTTCAATTTTATGTGTCATCTACACTACTTGCTTTGCTTAAGTGTGAAAAAGATCTTACAGCTTCCTCTCCTAGAACAGATGTCAAGAGTAGACAACTTGGTCAAAGGTAGAGATATACACTGGGGCTGGAATGAGAGGGTGGATGCTGCTCCTTGATAACAGGAATCTGAGCTTCAGGCTTTTTCAAATGCATATAAGGGTCTCTCAGCTTTCTGAACAATGATCTAAACAGAGAAATAAGGAAAAACATGATTAAGTACCAGAACTGAGCATGGTATTATGATTTCCTTTGAAATCATATGGTATATTTGCCAGCTATGTAAATACAGATTCAGTTCATATTGTTCATTTGTTAATCATGCATCAAGCAGACATGCCAAAACTATCACAAATTTAACATTTGTGACATCTTAAGACTGTGATCTTAACAGCTATGCAGAAGGCAAAATATTCAACACAAGGAGGAAGTAAGCATGGATCTTTAAAAAATCCATTGGAATTTGGCAAATATATGATAGTATCTTTTCCTTATTATCAGACACTAACAACGTGTCTTTAACCAACTTTTCCATAAATCCTTCATCTGTATTACTTTTATCTATTATTGGCCTGAGTACATTTTTTGTTTTGACATTTCTAAATACAGAGTTGTATATCTTCTTTACCACAGTACCCTTTGTTTACATAGCTTGTGGTTGCCTGTCATATCTGGGAATTCAGTTCAGCCTGGGAGGAGCCTTCCAGTCCATATAAATTGGGCTGCCATTGGGCTTCACTGGCCATTGATGACAGAGAACCAGGAAGACTTTTTTTAGTATAAAGTGTTAACTGGCCATTCATGATGGTAATATGTAGTCATCTGCAGACCAGTGCACAATTTGACTATGATTAGGCAATCACAAGGAAACTCTGTCGCATCATTTTCATGTGGCCTTTTCACATTTAAATGAGGGGTAAGATTCAAATTCAGTGTAGAAAACTCGAAATTTTGTAAACTCAATTCCCATTGGCTCCTATATCACAGATCTATCTAATGGGTTGATACAGTTTTCTTTTTCTTCTTTTTGTCGAGGAAGGCAGCTTAACTGTGGTGTACTGCATTTTGGGTCTTCTTGGGACTTCTACTGACACAACTGTGCTTCCTGCCAAAGACTCACCTCTGAGTCTCCCCAACAGAGCAGGCGCAGTGGACACAGCCCACAGCTGCTGCTCTGCTCATGCTACTGGGCTTAGGAAGATCGTAACATCCACCCTGATTGGTCTAAGGGGGCTAATTCTCTCTTTGCCAGGTGTGGGTACCAGAGGGGTTTCATACTAAACTCCTCAGGCACAACTCCTGGGTGCAGGGGGAAAGTCAGGTGAGACAAAAGGCTGTGGATGGGCTGGATGGTGGCTGCCACTGCTGCTGAAACTGGTGTGTGAGGGCACAGGGGAGAAACTACGGCCAAGTGCAAAGGGGAGAACATTCCCAGGAAAAGTCGTCCCACGAAGATTTCCTTCCCAACCTCCAAGGAGCAATGAGCCCAAATGACCTACCTCCAGTCAGGCAGTTTCTTTGCTTTTTCCCATGTGATGAATATTTGCCCTGCCATCTTGAACTGACAAAATTTGATTTTGTTTATGCTGTTGAGAAGGCTTAAATTGAATGTGAAAAGTCCAATTATTTTTTACCAACAATAGTACAGTGTAAATGAAGTGGAATTACTTGGCTTTTCTCTTCATCTAAAATTCTAGATGGCAGAATCACAGAATCAGCTAGGTTGGAAAAGAGCTTTGAGGTCATCAAATCCAACCTGTGACTGAACACTACCTTGTCAAATAGACCATGGCCCTGAGTGCCACATCCAGTCTTTCCTTAAACATCTCCAGGATGGTGACTTCACCACCTCCCTGAGCAGGCCATTCCAATGCCCAATCACCCTTTCTGTGAAGAATTTCTTCCTTATGTCCAACCTAAACTATCCCTGGCACAGTTTAAAACTGTGTCCTCTTGTCCTGTCACTGGCTGCCTGAGAGAAGAGACCGACCCTTGCCCAGTTACACCCCCCTTTCAGGGAATTGTAGAGAGGCATAAGGTCTCCCTCGAGCCTCGTTTTCTCCAGCGTGAACAACCCCAGCTCCCTCAGCAGCTCCTGAAAGGACTTATGTTCCAGACCCCTCAGTAGCTCCACTGCCCTTCTCCGGACACGCTCCAGCACCTCAATGTCCTTCTTGAATTGAGGGGCTCAGAACTGGACACAGGACTCAAGGTGCAGCCTCACCAGTGCCAAGTACACGAGAAGAATCGCTGCCCTGGTCCTGCTGCCCACACTATTGCTGATACAGGCCAGGATGCCATTGGCCTTCTTAGCCACCTGGGCACACTGTTGGCTCATGTTCCACCATCTGTCAAGCAGTACCCCCAGGTCCCTTTCTGCCTGGCTGCTTTCCAGCCACTCTGTCCCCAACCTGTAGAGCTGCATGGGATTGTTGTGGCAAGATGTCATAAAACTTGAGTGTCTTTGGAAAAATTTTCTAAAAACATTTTTTAAAAAATGATTCTGTTGTTATGGGGCCTTTCTTTTCTTTTTTTCTTTTTTTTTTTTTTTTAAGAAATAAGAACTCTTCCTTGGCATGCTTCAAGCTGTTCAGTCGTCTTTACAGACCACAGTCCATCTGACACTGTGTTACATAAACTGCAGACCACGGAGGGAAGAGGCACAAAAAGGGAATACAAATTTCTCTGCAATATTTTTCAGCACTTGTTTGCAGTTGTCAGAGCTTTACCTGCTTTTTATTCTTACTTCCCTGGAAAAACCCTTTTAAGAGTGGAGGCATTTGTCAAAAAACAAGAAAGGCAATGCATTACCAAGACATTTTGATTTATCACAGCCAGTCAGTTCAGATTGTATGTAAATGAGGTAGTTACACAGTGAAGTAATAACCTTTTCAAATGACTGATCATAGCGCAAATTCTTGGAACAGCCCTGTTGTATGAAGAGAAGTAAATCAAACTGCAAAACAAGACAACAAGCATGACAAATAGTGTCCAGTCGATCACAGTCCATTCCTCATGAAAATACTTCCATTAATGCAAATAGAAGTATAATTTAATATTGAAAACTTCCAGAAGGGTAAAAAGCAAATAAAGGACAAACTGTACCAGGAAAATATGACTGGATGATTTGACAACATTACAGAAATACTCAGATTAAGAGAACATTCCATTCGAAGAACCATTACTAAGTGATCTGATTCATACTTTGTTTTTGTTTTGTTTTTCTTTCATAACAATTAGGTGAAAAGGGATCACTGGAAAATCCAGCTCATCATCTTGTTTCCAAAGAGATTTTACATTTCACTCAAAAGCTTACATGTAAAATCCCTTGTATTTTCTCTTTTTTTTTTTGGTGCATCTCCTGTATTTGACTGATGTGTATTCAGATTTAAATTCAGTCTTGAGCTCAAGAACCCCAGGAGGGGTTATTCCACTGTCCCCCTTGAGAGTTCCTCTCAATGGTTTGTCATTTTCTCTCAAAAATATCGACACCAATTTTTTGACCTTGACTTTAACCGATGTCATAATTAGATTTTTCTGAAGTGTTTAACATTGGAATAATTTTTTAGAGAATCTGGATTACAGTTCTTGATAAAATCTGATATTTTGATGTTTGTTAGGAATGACTTCTTTCTGCCTTCTGAGCAATTTTTTCTTTCCAAACAAATCTTCTCGAGTCTTGTGCAATATCTCCTTTAATTTTCACATGATGTTCTGAATCTTAAACTCAGGTTATGTTTCATCCGGTCTCACAAGCCAGTTTCAAATTGCAAGTTCAAGGCAATACCTGTGCCCTATGCTCTCATTGGCTAAGAATTTATGAAAAGGGTGAGATGCTATATCCAAATTGGTAAGCAGTCTCCTGGCATCTGAGAGATTAAATCCATGTTGTACTTTATTCAGCTGAGAAACTGGGAGTCCGACATCTTGTAGTTCAAACTTGCCTGCTCTAATGATTGGCTTTTTATAAACCAGCTGCCTTGTTTCTGTCTTTTGTAGTGGTTTCAGTATCCAAACATGATTTTAAGTAAGCCCTGATGTCAAGACTGGATCTTAGCTCTCCCACATGGCAGAGAAGTGCACCAGCTGAAGTGCACCAGCTGTCAGCACCTTGTTACTCCTTTTTCTATAGCAAAAAATAATCTTGGAGTACAGATGTTTCATCACATGCAATTAAATTATTTCACCTTAGTGAGTTATCCTCTTGCCAGAATGTGGTGTTGGAGAGTCCCAGTTGTGAGTGAAAATGCAGTAGTTTAAATGACAGCGGAGATGAGATAGACTCATAAATTTCACCTCACACCTAAGATAAGCAAAGAAGGAAGCCCTGAAATGACCTTGCAGTAAACTAGGAAAAGGTAACCTCTCAAACCATTGGAAATGGAGCAGGGTTGATTACATATCTATGCACCAGGTTTCAGTCCTACTAGAGAAAATAAAATTTTATGGAAGTTGAAAGGTTTTACAGGACAGTGAATTTGCTTTCACATAGTCTTACCACACATTTTTTTTCTCTACTTAATTACATTTTTCTCAGAGTTCCATTCAAATATCAGATGTAAAAACAATTTAAAGCCTTGTTTTAAAGCTTTTGTACTTGATTTCTTAGTTTCTAATGAAGGCATAGCCTTGGAAATAGCTTGGCCCACGTTGTGGAACTGTCAACTACAAGCACCTGGTTCAAATTTAGATTAAGAGTTAATCAGTAATTGAATAATTCTTTGTAGCAGCGAATAATTTTGTATTCATTGCTTATTGACAGAACTGCCAGGTGCTATACTGAACAATGAGAAACTTATTTTCTCTAACCATCCCACCCCCAGGTACAGTCTGAACCCAAATATTGGCTCCAGATACTGCCACATTCTTTCAGGAGGGGGAAAAAAATGTAATTTTGGATTGAATCAGTATTGCCAAAGCCAATCCAATGAGCAGTCTGATATTCTTACTAAAAGAGATGTTCTAGCTCATATCAGAGTTTCTGTGTGCTCACACATTGTGACAGATGGTGTAAAGGTTTCATTTGTGCTCGGTTTGCTGTATGCACACCATATGTTCCAGCGTACTAAAGACGTTGTTGGGCAAGGCCTTATCCCATCTGCCCTGCTCCAGGTCAGGTAGAAACATGTGGTGGGAGGGGAGAAACCTCTACTCCTTGCTGGGGATCAGCCCAGTGATGGAAGAGAGAAGCCACACACCCAGCAAAGAGGGAGATGGCAATGTTCATCAGGGCTGGGAGGCTACTGGGTCACAGGCAGGATGCAGAAAAACAACCAGGCATTGGAGATGCCTGGAAAAAATCACCCCATGGCTCAGGTGAACGCTGACATTCAACATGAATACTGACACAGCTCAGGAAGGTGCTGAAAGTCTGGGGTGAAGGGCCAGTCCTGAATGGCGGAGTACATCCCACAGAAGGAAGACTGGTTTTCTAACCTTATTGCTTGCCCAGATGAGATGAGCTTTCTCTGTTTCAAGTTCTGAGTTGGAGGGTTGTAGGGATTTAGTGCCATTTGGGTGCATTGGTCATTATGAAAATAAAGTGTGGAGGGTCTGCCTTAAAGCTCTACCAGACATGTACAGAGTCTGTACTTCATGTAGCCCACAGACCATTAAAAGAATTTTTAAAAAATATTTTCCTCAGATAATCCTCACTGACTATAACCTGAAGTAGGAGGGAGCAGCATCAAACAAAGTTTTGAGATTAAGTTTCCATTGTACTTCAACATGTCTAACTAGTTCAATTAAGTTATATAATGCCTTTGTTTTTTTTCGTCCCACAGATAAGCACTGAGTAGTAGGTCTGAATAAATAAGTCAGGAAAGACCCATAGTTTGTGTTACACATATGGTAGGACTAAGTGATGAAAATGGTCCTCTTTCAGCTCCTGAGTCTGCTATCATGAAGTTTTGCAGCTATCCAAGGTGGGAACTTGTCTGAAACCTCCATTTAAAACAAGAACATAAAAAAGGAAGTGGCCTGGAAATATTTTGTTGCTCTTTGCTTTTTCCCACAATTCCTTTGCTATTTCTATCTAATAACAGAAGGTATTAAGGAGTTGTGTGGCTTGATCTAATATGGAAGTTACATTTTATTGAACAAGGTTGGAGAAAGAGACCTGCAAATTTCCTGTTCAACCCAAATTATTTTCTGATTCTATAACTCATATTGTCCTCATCCAGTGAATTTACTATTTCTTACCTCCATTTCACAGAATGAAAAAAAAAACAAAAGAAAAGCCACAGTTGACCCAAAACAAAAAAGTATTTCTTAAAGACTGTAGAGAGCTGTGTCACTTCAAACAAGTGTAATAATGCTTTTTCATTATTAGAATTCCAGTTAATATCTGCTGCTGAAAGGAATCAAAGACGAAAGAAATCTTAAAAATCTTTGGGTTGATCATATATTTACTTTGATGCTGTGTTATTTTACTGATGTAGATTCACCACACAATGAAGTGCACATTCTCATATTGTCACTGCTCAGAATCCAGCAACACATCTGTGATTTTGTATGTTAATTACAGGAGGAGAAGCCCATGAGATTACCTGATCTGTACTGTTTCAACCAATCAGTTTGAAGGTTTTATGCTATTCTGCGGCAAATGTTATTTCCAGCATCTGGGAATTAAGATGCATAATATGTGTTATACCTCTTATATACCAAAGAAGTTTCTTCTGTCGATTCACTTTTGCTACCAGGTTGCCAAATCTCTCATTTGATTGACAAACCTCTAGATTTTAATACATAGCAATAGAAAATATCCTATATAAAATGCTGAAGGAAAAGCTTTTGTTTTCAGTATGATCCAGTTTTTCACTTTATGTTAAAAAAATATTACAACATGTGAAGGATAATAATCCAATTAATACTTGCAACTGCACTATTTGCTTCACCTGTGACTCATGCCACTTTGTCACAGTAATTTCCTTTGACATCCACGATGAATTAACTTTTTTTCCATGAACTATATGATGCCCCTAAAGCCGTTTTATTAGTATAAAAGTTCTTTAGGTACTTTTAATTCTTCAAATTTTTTGTGGCATTAGCAATATGTGAAACTGTAGCCTTATATGCCCTTTCTTCTTAATTCTGAGCACACAGCCAAATAATCAAAATTCCCATCCAAAGGTCCAGATTTAATTGCATGCATTGCTTCTTGTGCTGTTTTGATCAAACATTTGATCAGTGTGCTAGGATTTAAATAATTTGGTTACAGTTTCTAGAAGTAAGTAATTGAAATGGAAACAACTAAAAATACCCAACCCTCAACCAAAGACAAAAATCAACATGAACTTCATTGCCTGAACATTTTATATATATGAATATATATTAATCACCGCATATGCTTATCACCTTGTGGAATAAAATATTCTCACTGTCATGGTGAAAATTGTCTTTTTGAGGGCTGTAATTCAGGTAGATATAAACCACAATGAAGCATAAATGAATTTTGGAACTTAACTAATGAATCTCAGACTACAATATTAAAGAACATTCTCTATAATTTCATTCTGCCTCTTATGACATGCACGGTTCCTGTTCTAACTAGCACACAAGTGTATCTTGTAATGACTTAAGGCAGAAATAAAAGGCAGTACAGAAAGATAACATTGATTTTACTAAACATGCAAGACTTTGACAGAAATGTTTAAACTGTACTAAGTTTTTCTTGATTTTCAAATCTTAAAAAGCCCTTGTAAATCATTAAAGGTTTTTCCTAGTAGCAGTTGATTGTATGTTAGGTTAATTCAAATACTTCATATTTTTATTCCTGAAGAAAAAGGTCACTAAAAAAAAAAAATAGAATTAACTTATTCTTATTCTGCATGATATAAGTTAATTAATGCTAGGTAAAGTAAGAAAACAACCAATTCAGTGCAAGTTATTTTAAAATAAAAAAGAAGTTCATTTGAAATATTCATTTACTCAACATTTGAGCAAATTAGTATACATGTGGGATAATGGGGTACAATGCTTTAGGGAAATCAGTAATAATGGATGTGTATAGAGAGAGGAAAATTAACTAAATATATCCTAAATACCTAAACTAGCTACCTACATACACATACACATATACCCACACACATATATAGATAATTCATGATGTGCTCTGAATTAGAGATTATAATTCAGTAAAAATAGCACAGATTTATAATTCATACTTCTATGAATAATTCAGTAGCAGCCATGGAAACAGTCCGAGTAGTAGGAGTTCAAGGGGAAGGCACTGAAAGAAAGAGTGAAAAAAAACCAGTTCCACTGTGTGACTGAGTCTGCAGTGCAGCCCCATCTTTACTACATGGTACTGTCATCTTCATATCTCAGCAGTGGTAAGATAGAATTGAAAAGGATTCAGAGGAAGGATACAAGGGTCACAAAGACCTGAAAAGCTACCATGGAATGAATGATCAGGCACAGCATTGCCAGCCTGTCAAAGGAGGGATTGTCCCACTCTGCTCTGCACAGGGATGGCCTCATCTCAAGTGCTGGGGGCAGTTTTGGGTGCCACAATGTAAGAAAGACATTAAACTGTTAGAGAGTGTCCAAAGGAGGGCAACAAAGATGGTGAAGGGCCTTGAGGGGAAGCCGTGTGAGGAGCAGCTGAGGGCACTTGGTCTGTTCAGCCTGGAGAAGAGGAGACTGAGGAGAGACCTCACTGCAGTTACAACTTCCTCATGAGGGGAAGAGGAGGGACAGGCACTGATCTCCTCTCTGTGGTGACCAGTGACAGGACCCAAGGGAATGCCTGAAGTTGTGTCAGGGGAGGTTTAGGTTGGATAATAGGAAAAGGTTCTTCACCCAGAGGGTGGTTAAACACTGGAAAAGTCTCCCCTGGGAAGTGGTCACAGGGCCAAGACTGACAGAATTCAAGAAGCATTTGGACAATGTTCTCAGGCACATGGTGTGACTCTTGGGGATGGATTTGTGCAGGGCCAAGAATTGGACTCGATGATCCTTTTGGGTCCCTTCCAGCTCAGCATATTCTGTGATTCTGTGATTCTGCAAAGTATTTCACACAACAATAGAAGATGAAGTACTCTTGTGTGGGAATGAAATTTCAGAAGATAGGTAGATGGATCAGTTGATCAATCTGAATGGTACAGACTGAGGAATCAAAAAATCCCCAAATCTATACCAAAAATCTGTAGCCTTGTAGCCCAGTGAATAGTGGTTGCCATTGCTTGCAACATGCCACAGATTTTTGCAAATTGCTTAATGACAGAGATATATATTATTCTTATCTAATTTAATCCTCACCTTCATAGAAACTAATTTTATGCACTTTTTTCATTATTAATTTTAAGACTGTGACTTTTTTTCCTATCCTGTCAAAGATGTCCCACCATCTGCAAACAGAAGATATTGCAACAAAATAACAGACCAAACTATTTTAAGCACTCATACTTTCACTGTTGTCTTTTATATTTCTTCTATGTTTATCATCATCTATAATCACCCCTTCTGATTTGACACACCTTTACATAGACCTTGAAATAGGAATTAACTTTTGGCACTTTGACAGATTTTGTAGAAGAAAGTGTTATCTTGTCACCCTTTTTCAAACATATGTACATATGCTAGGTAGAATAAAAATGATCCATTTTGTTTTGTTTCATTTACTTGTTATTATTAAGAGAGTAAAATTTGGCAGCAGAATGAGGAGCTCTTGCTTCTTTTTGTATGGTGTAACAAGAGAAATAAAACCCTGGTGAAAGGGTAAGATGTTTTAATACTTTTGAAACTAAGAACCCTGCACTCATGCCAACATTTCCTGAGCCCAGAAGATGCATACAAGTTTGGATAGTGAAACCACTACAAAATAGCTCAAAATGGATTGAATCAGTCTCAAACTCAGCCAAAACAAACTGCCTGGGTTTAATGATTTTTACCAAATAATGGTCAGAAGTATTCTTGGGAGAGTCCATCAGAGAGAGAGGGCAAGTGTTAGCATTAGGGTCCCACATTAGTTTAAAAACTTCCTATGTCATATTTCTGTGCATGTGGAAGAAGGGGCTACAACTGGGGGAATCTGTTTGTTTTTCCATTTAAGTAGAATACTTTCTCAGAATTGTAAATTTGGAGAGCAGCAATAGAACTTGGCTTGGAAACTTCACGCTTGCTTGAATTTCTCTGGAAACATTTATGCTACGCTTCTGAAAGAAAACCACGTACTTGGCCTACTGATAGCCTTGGGCTAAGACTGGAAGCACCAGTGAGGCTGATTTTTGGGCTGCTCAGTGGAGCCACTGCCCTCTCTTTCATTTCCTTGTGATGTTCTAATAAATCCATGTCTCCCAAAATCTGATGCTGCTTAGAAGCTGCAGAATGATGGTATTACAGAAGGTGCTCTAGGACGCTGAATTTTTTGAAACATTTTCACTATTTAGGACAGTAAAAGGGAAAAATAAATTGAGAACTCTTCAGAAACATCCCCTATCTCCTGAAGAGTTATTTTGGGGAAAAAAACCTCTGAAAACAGCAGTCTCTTTCCTACTAATTTCCTTGTAATTCCTACTACATTTCAAGTTATTTTTAAGAGATACAGCAGTAATATCTATCTGTGATGTTAGAAGCTGAAAAATTACTTTATTCTTTGCATAAATTGTGTATTAGAATTCTAAAAGGGTCCCACATGTATCCGACACCTAGTTAAATTTAAGGAACAATATTTCTCAGTTGCTTTTTATTCTGACATTTCTAAGATGTTTCTGAGGGTGGTTGAAGATTTCCATCACAATAACCAGAATATGTCTGATTTGTAAGATTAAGCTGTTATTTGGTTATCTCAGAACATTATAATGATACTTATAAAAATGATCTCATACAGAATGATTAGTGTGGCTGTCTATTATGCATCACTTGTTCCATAAAAGTGGCCTTAAAAACGTTTTGTGCTCACTTAAACAAGATTAACAGTTTCTTAATATGGTAATGTTGTCATTGTAGAGAAATTCTTTATGTTGCTAAAGATTCAGTCTTCATTAGTTGTACCAATTTTAGGAGAAAAAGATTGTGAGGATGTATTATAAACTTAAATAATTACCATAATTCAAATGTTCTGAAGACAAATGTTAATGTCACACTAGAGGAATGTAATGTAATTGAAATATTACTTGAATATTACATATTGAAATATGTATCTAATTCTTTATCCTCATTCTAGCTGGTCTTCCTTTTACATGAATCACAAATTGCAATGCTACTCTCAGAATGTAAAGTGACAAAAGAAGGGAAATAAAAAGCATATGTCATTAACAGATTATAACTGCTGGACACAGAACGCCTGTGCTTTCTGAAAGAACCAGACTTACTCACTGTCTCACCTGTTACTTATATAAAAAGATGAGACTGCCCTCCATTTCCACAACAAAATGTCCTTAAAGTTTTGCCTATGCTTTATATTAGAGTTATGGGACTCTGTGACTGATACTGCTAGTCTCTATTCCGAATTAAGAGGACAATATCTGGATGAGCATATTAAGTGTCAGTAACTTTTAATGCACACTGTTTATTTAGGAAAAAGTTTATTTTTATTATTCTAAACCATCTCTCATTAAAATCCCTAGCTACAGTGAAACTTCAGCAATGAAAGCAGCACTCATTTTCTAGCAAGAGAAAAGAGACATTTCCCTAGAATAAGATGACATTTTAGAGCCCCATTTAAATAAAGCTACCTATGTTGCATACTTATCTCATTAGGATTAAGGGGAAAATTTTCAGAATTTGTAACATGAGCTGTAAGCAAATAACTCTTAAGGAAAAGTGATACATACGTGTACTTAGTCCAACATAAATTAAACACTGCAGTTATTTAACTTTCCTAGGAGTAATCTGTAGGATAAATTGCTTGACTTACTTCAGAGATTTATAACTGCATTACAGGTGACAGACCATGCCACACAAACAATCCAGCAGAACTATGCAAGCAGTTTGCAATATGTGTAGTGTGTGTAGTAGTATAAGGATTTTGATATTAATCATTCTATGTCATTTAGAAACCATAAAGGAATGAGAAGAAAACCTTACATCTTTGCTGTGCTGTTTTCAGTGATAAGGACAAAGCACTTCTTTCATATAGAGAGATAATCAAAGGCAGATTTTTAGAAAATGAAAATAAAAATCTGTGCAAAAATGGAAACAATGTTATGCATAAGCTATAAACTATTTCTTCAGTGGATAAGACTTCAAAATAAAAATTGGCTAGCTGCTTTCTTTCCACCCATTGATGTTTATCTGTGTACATCAGTCCTTTAGTGCACTTGGGATTTAAGAACAGCTCACTTGTAGCGACAATCTTTCAAGCAGTGCATTTGAAGAAGCATATAAACCCCTCCACATTAATATCAAGTGCTCTCTATGCCTCAAGCTTAGAACAAATACTTGTTTTCAAACAAACTTACTACCTCTGTTCCTACCAGAGGTATGGCTAGAAATCTCTTGTCTCCATGCATTCACAGGACATGAATTCACATACTTTTTTTTGCTGCTGGAAAATGGTAACGTAGATGCAAGTGTAGTCAGAATAGAGGATTTTCTCTAGGTTCACTGACAGTTTAAGTGGATTTTTATTTAAAGCTATCAAAACAATATGAAGCTTTTTAGATTTAGAGCCCTCAATACTTGCAACCTGTTATTTAGCCTCCATGGCATGTCTAGTTTGATAAACGTGGACCTAACAGCTGCAGACAATGACATCAGCACTATGCCTTCCTCTGTTGTTCCTGGCTGGGCTTCAGCAGGAAGAACAGTAGTAAGCTTTTATTCTATACACAACTTAGTGAAGATCACTGAAGTTTTAGCCTGTCAGGCCAAAGCAAAGACCTTTTGCTCTGGCCAGTCACACAAACTTAGTCCAGATTTAGCTACTTAGATAACATACACAGCTATTTGAAGCAGTGTATTTGCATAATAATTAAAAACTTAGCTTTGTGAAAATTCAGTTGTAGCCTGTTGTGCTACTTGTTAGAGACTTTACATTGATGCCTAGGCACCCATTAAAATATTATTTTCATCACACAACCACTGGGTTTACACTTTCTTTACTTATAAGTGTTTGAAAACAATTGTCAACAGCTTCAGAAGTCCCTCCATGATTCTAATGGAATTAAGTTGTTTTATTTTCTCCAGGCCAAATGCATGTTGGCTGAACACACTCTCATATACTCTTTCAATATTATTCTGAATTGCAAGCTGCCTTCTTTTGCCTCCTGTATGCCATTCACCCAGATTAAGGAATGGGGATTTTTGATCTAGATACTGGATTTGATCATTCTGATGCCATCACAGTAAGACTGAAAAAACTTCCACAGCTTTCAACACCCAAGTTAGAGGTAATGCACGCTTCAAAGAACATTTTAAGAGTAATTGAGTGTGAATTCATATTCTATAAACTAGGTCCTCCAGAAAGGCCCCACTTCTCTCTAGCTTAGTCTACCCTAATGACACTCCCTTCTATTGTCTCCTCTTGGTCACCCTCAGGAAGGAAAAGAGTCTTTTCCATGAAAGTTTACCAGGAAGCCTGTCACCCTACATGGCAGCTTCAGAAACTGTATAATTCAAGCTCTGATGCCTCCCAAAGCTACTGAAGGATGGTGAAAATATCTAATGTTCACAGACTCCCTGCAAACATGTCCATGAATCAGAATTAAAAGCTGCCTGCCTCCTGATCCCAGTCATTTTACCTTTCCAGCCGCTCTCAGGCACACTCTGGCTCCCTATGCCCTCGTACTTTTAACACTCTGGAAAAACAACTAAACTAAGGCTGTGGGAGCCCCTTGAAGGGTGAAAATACCATCTTAAAAAACTGTTAGGAGGGAGCAAGAACATGGATGAGCAAGTCAGGACCGCAGCCTGGCTTGCTCATCCATGTTACAAAAAATGAGCATTAATAGAAAGGGATAGAAGTTGTTGCAGCATCTTTGCAAAATCTCAAACCCGCTCAGATTTGTGAATGTTTGGTGTTTACAGCAGACCCTCCATGTTGTGTCAATAACATGAGATCTTCAGAGGCAACATAGGTTCTTACACTGAGATACAATGCAAAGCCCACAGCTCACACTCATATCACTCAAATACTGCTGTTGTAGTTATTTTCAACCTCAAAAAGGCAAATATTCTGCCAAAAGTGATAGAAAGAACAAAAAGTACTGTTATTATGAGCATTCATGAAAGGGCACACCATGCTGTTGCCCACAACATCCCTTGCAGATCACTGTTTCGACCAGTGCTTTGAAAAGTATCACTTTTCCATAGTCTAAGTAAAACTGTTCACGTCAGCTTATGGAATAGTAGGGGAGGGTTGAGTTTTGCAGCCAGCATTGTAAATAGGCCATGACTAACATTAGTTAAACTCTGCCTTCAGTTCATGTGGCATTTTATTCACCACCAGTTCTTGCTGTAGACTGCTGGGGCTGAAATAGAAAAGGGAGACAGTGTGGGAAATGTAAGATTTCATAGATGAGCTAGAATTTCAGCATACCATTTATCCTCTGCAATCTATGTCTAGATTATTTTCAGAAGTCATCATGGCAATTTAAATATATGGGCCAAATCCTGATCTCAGCTGCATGAAAAAATAACTATAGAGGCATCTGCCCATATTGTAGGCCTGATGTTTTACTACCAAATAGCCAACTGCTGAAAACATTACAGATGGCTGATTTACTGTTAGATGAACAAAATTCACATTCACAGGATATTTCTTCATGGTAATGATATTTGCACTGTCTGTTTCCTTACTGTGATTCATCTCCATAATATCTGCATGTAGTAAAAACATGGAACTGAGATTTGCAGCATCTTGATAATATTGTTCCTTATTTGGGGAATAAGGAGGGAAAGAAACTGAATAACATGCCACTTGTATCATAAGGTGTTTGTGGCAGAATTGGGAAATGTGTTTACTGTATACCAATCCACAGCATTAATGACAAAACTACCCCTTCTACTCAAAATGTAGTTTTGGTCAGGTCACAGGCCAATTAATGATACACAGAAGCTAAAGGAACTTGTTAGCAGCTCAGCTTCATGGCACAACAAGTCAGTGTGCTTTGTCAGGGACTAAGCTCTAACATCTCTCTCCTTTAGGATTTAGAGATGACCATTTACAGCCCTTGTTTTTTAATTCAATTTTTCCATTTAAGCTCAGTTTCTTTACAGGGCCTGAGCTACTCCCCACCTATAAACTTGGTGGTTCTGCTGACCACCACTTTCTGCTGGCTGCAGGGAGCAGCCTGTGAGAGCCAGGCACTAAAGGTGTATACTGAATCCTAGGATTTGGAGAAAGCCCAGTCAGCCCCAGGATGAAAGAGAACAACTGAACTTCTCCTGGAGTGTCCAGGATTCAGAAAAACATTGCATTACCTCAGGGCTGGAGGGTAATAGGCAGGAACATTTCATGTTGAATTTTCTGGTTTATATTATTCAGGCATGGAATGCACACATAGTCTTCTGGATCCACACATTCCTGAATAATTCAAACATTTCTGAATGCATACTATCTGAAGAATGCAGAGATGTTTCCCTCCTCAGAACTGATTTGGAAATCCTATAGAAAAGAACATTTATTTAAACATAAATCAACTCTCAGGCTGGCTAAGAAGAAATGTGTCCTAAAATGTACTAGTATGTGTTTTGATTAGGAATGAAGGAACGTTCTAATACTATGCATATACAGACAATTCAAAACTTATGCTCTGTACAAAGTGCTTTGGGGCAAAGTTTCATCAGTAAAGCAAACTTACTCAACACTTAGTGACTTATTAAGGTGACTGACCAAAGGTAACCCATATGGTTTTTTGTATAAATGTATAAGGAATGACTGAATATGGAAACCTTTTTTTGCTGGCAAATAAGAATCATTGGTTGGTCAAGTTACAGGATTAAGTTACTTATATAAAAATTTTCATTCATGATAAAACACAATTTGGAAGTAGTTATCTTCTGAGCACCCATGGATCCACAGAGGAATTATGTAGGATGGAAGAGAGCATGCTTCATAATACAATTGCTCATTCATATGATATGAACCCAAAAAATTTCTGTCCATAGAAATCAACCTAAAGTATCAGACCAAATTTAGTTTTGAAGAAGCATATATCTGAATAGGCCACCTGAGAAATATAGATTTTGAGAACTCTGATTAGAAACTGAGACTCATTTTTAAGCTATCAGTCTGGTTCATTTACTTGCAATACAAGAGAAAGAAAAGAAAAATGCTCTAAGTAAGTGGGAATTGTTGAAAAGTTCTTAAAAGTTCTTTTTAACATTGTTTAAATGCTTAAAGCCAATTTTATAGATCATTTTTACAGCTTAAACCAGTTTATATCTGTGACAACTTGGCAAAGCAGAGAAGTCAAAAGGTCTGTTAGTCTCAGTTAAATGTGTAATAATTGGGCATAGTGTACAAGTAAGTGACATCCTGGAGACATAGCTTAATAATTGACTTCTTCAGCTTCAGTGGAGGTTGTATTAGTCCAAACTGCTTGAATTAAGAGAAATCAGAATTTTTTATGGCATTAATATTGCAACCATTTCCACTGAAATCACGGGGCAAGAAGTCTGGGTGAAGACTCTGATAGCTATCTCTGTGTCTGTCTGAAATTTTCATGTAAGAAGTTGGGTTTGCTTCTTTACTTACTCTGTTGCTATTTGTCGTAGTCCAGGAGGGATGTTAAGGTAAAAAGGGCAAGATATGTGCCTGACCTAATTTCAGACACTGATAGTATAAACCAAAATGATGCTACTTTTCACCTAGCTACCAGTTATTAACAACTCTGTTAGAAATCACTACCATGACTCAATCATTATCACATTCACAGTAAATAAAGACCTTGAGTAAAACCCTTCCCTTTCCACTGCCTTTAATTAAGCAATGTTTCAAACCATTTTCTCGTCTTCTGAAGCAAACAAGAGGTGTAGTTCTGATGTCAGACTGACATGAGGGCCAAATCACACCTGAATGTTTTACAGTAAAATGTTGAACACAATATTGGTAAACATTAATAAGCCTGAAGCAGCAGCAATACTTGAAATTGTCAGCTTGGAAACAATAGCAGAGAACTGATATGTGTGATAAGAATCTTTGATATGTTAAGCTACTTCCTGCAAAGAATAAACTCTTAGAAGATACTGTCCCTGACACTTAATTACATTATCATATTGTTCTAGTGTAGCTATTTAAAAAGTAAAAAAAAAGAAGTTGAGTCACATTTTTATAGATTTCAATGGACTTGGAAAGAAGTTAGAATTGTGTTCTCTTACATCATTTTTGCTGCAATGAAGAAGTATTGCAAATTCATTCCTGAAGTCCTTAACTTCCAACAAATTTTTTATTTTATGGGAGTGACTTTTTTTGTTGTTCTATTGGAGAAGGGTAATTTTGATTTATGCTTCACAGCAGCCTTATTTTGATTAATTGTTTTAGAGGATAAATGTAAGGAGCTTGGTAGATGGGTGAGCTTTATATTGTACATATGTAGCAAACCTGGTCCATAGGGATTGTTATTGCATCTGCTGCACTCGATTCAAATACAGTCACTAACACACTGAGAATATCATTCTGGCACATGCCAATTAGCTGTCACACTCTTGCAGAGCCTATTGTTAACCCAGTGTAAATACACACCAGTGCATCATGATTTAATATCACCCCAATTACTTCTTTAGTCTGTATTCTAAATAAGTTAGGGAAGCTACTCTTTAATATTAAACAGAACCTGAAGATGTTATTAGTATTTTTACTTAATATAAACAATAGACCATGTGAAATACACAAGACACCTTAGACACAAGCCAGTCAGTCAGGTCCTTTTAAATGTTTACTAACTCTCAACATCTGATTTTCTACCATTTCCTTTAATATGAAAACTGGAGAAAGAGTAGCTCAACTGTCACCATCTCACCTACACCCAGTACTCAGCAGATTTTTCTCACCAGCTAGCAAAATACATAGCTTTAAAAATGAAAGAAATGGCTAACAGGAAAACTGAGAGGGCTGCTACCATGTAGGGATGGCACACTATTCTGCGTCATAAGGCACATCTGCAGGTTATACGATACTATAAGCTGTCAAATCGTACACATGTAGTCAAATCATAATAAAATTGATCAAATGTAATTTTCAAATATTACAATACATTTTAGGAATAGTTTATTGGCCCTGCCAGCTTCTGTGCAGGCCTTCATGACTCTGAGTCTAAGCAGGGAGGAATGGGTGGTATGTGTGGAGTGCACTGAGGCTAACCCATCCAACCCAAAATAGCCAGGGGGAGGTTCACATCTATGCTAGGCTTGGGCAGAATATGTGATTCATAAACTACCTGTGACATTCCCTATTGAAACTGGCCACCACAAATAATTAAAAACTTCTCCAGCAGGCCTTTTTCTGGTCTGATCTGAGAAAAAACAGTACTTTCTGAATGTCGTATATATTAGGAATCTCTGTGATATTACAATTCACAGCTTTATTTGTGTGCATGTTTTTGCTGAACTTTTCACTGGTTAGCTCTGCCTTCAGACCTTCCAAGTTCCTGAGCCCAAAAGCAGAGCCTGTGGGAGTGAAGCATTACTCACAGCAGAGAAAATCAAGTCTTAGAATGGTGAGCCTACTGTAAAAACACAAGCCCATGCAGCAAGATGCATTCAGTTGTGCTAAGGAAGCTGGACCAGGAAATAGACTGGGTTCTATGGCAATACTGGATTGTGGTGTAAGATGAATGTGATGTGAAACAGGATATTGCAAGAATGTAAAATTCGTTTAGTTTAGATGGAAAGTCAGTGGGAGGTTGTTTAACGTGTTTGCCTGTTAAGGACCAGGGAACATCTAAGCTGCTTGTGTTTCTCTACAGTGTAAAGGAACTCACCTTCCCTGTTTGGTACCTTGACTCACAGGTCAAGAAAGCTAGAAATTACTTTGGCCATGTTTTTAAAGAATGGGCTTCTTTGAGTTAGATACTTTGCCTCAGGAGAGAGTCCTGGGCTCTGTCTCAAGGGAATAATGCGAGATCATGAGTAATCAAGTAAGACTCAAAGGAGAGAATTCAAATATAAAAACATAATTAGCTTTTCCCAACATCTGTCTCTGGATGTCTCCTCAATGAACATATGAGAAAACAGAATCGTTTCGTGGAGTCTTCTAATCAAACCTGCTGTTTTAGAATTTAAGTTCTTCTCCATAGGGTGTTGCAATATGATGCTGATGCCTATGCTTTGCAGGTGGTCAGCGCAGAAGATCTGGCAGTCCTTCAGCAATTCATAGTATATGATCTATGTTTTGTATCCCATTACAAGCTTTTTCTCTCTGTAAGCTATCCATAAATCAATCAAGATGCTTATTCATTTTCTTGCTATGTGTGGTTGCTAAAGAGAGTGTATTTATAACCATTCTTTGGACTTCAGGGATTTGGCAGCTACTACTTTAAGAGCTCATTTGATTATCAACATTAAGGATTTGATAGGTAGAAATGATTGCTTAAATCCCACAGAGAAGCTTTTATTGCAACTGAATGAGAGAAATGGTCTAATGCTTATGTTGAATGAAATATTGATAGGGATTCCTCTCTTGGAGACAAGGGTGGGCCTGCAATATGCAGGCCAAAGATTTTGGGGATCAATCACAATAAATTATCCCAAATAATTGGCTACATTTACGGCTGTTCTTAATCAAAAAACCAGAAAAAAGCTAAGTTGGAGCATTACTCCAACATCAATGTTGTTGCCAGCATATCCGTTTATGTAGAGTTCGGTATACATATAAGTTTAAGCAGATGGATGTAATTCCCTTTGAAATGCACACACTGTGGGTGGAGTCATCTATCTTAGCTTAGACACATGAATTTCTCTTTATGGACAGTGGAGAAAAAATAGGCAGCTCAGTAAATTGAGTCCTCCTCATAGGACACTTCTTAAGACAGGTCATATAAATATGTTTTTGTATTTTCATTTTATCTTAGGTTGACTTAAAGGGTTAGGTGGTGCTAAAGCTTGCTCACACAAGCACACAATGGCAAATCAAACAATTGACCACGTTAAGTGACCAGCTTTCCAACACACTATCAATTTGAACTTCTCCATACAAGCTGAACATTCCAATCTCTCTTGGCATTTCACAGATCAAGTGAGGAGGAAATGTAGTCCAGGGAGCAGGGGTAGCCAGGAAATGCGCCAATTTCCGATATGTTATGAGGTCATGGGATACATGCCAGAAGCCCAAGTGCACCTAAGGTATTTGTCACAGTGAGGCAAAAAGATATTTCTATATCTTGATTTTTTAAAAGACAAGAGATTTCCAAATATTTGGGGTCTGGTTGAAGACAAGGGTTGTAGATGCATCAGAAGGACATTGAAGTGAGCTCCTGCAGTAGTACAAACCAAAACAGTAACAGAGGGAGATAAGCAAATATTTCAGATGACTTTTCCATCACTGGTTTTCCCAGACTTAGCCTGTAAAACTTACCCAGGAAGACCACATTTTCATGGCTCTGAATGTAAATAATATTAAAAAGGAGCAGCTCATAAAAACTTCTTTGAAAGGACACATTTCAGCACTAAGTTTTTACTTGACCATCTAGCATCAACAAGATACTATCTTCAGGCTTTCTGTCTTGGACTCATTTCTGAAACAGAAACAGAACCTCAGCAATGCTGACAAACAGGAACAAAAACAATGCTGACAGTTTAATTTGCTGTTTTTCAGGTTATGTCTGTAAGAAAATATTACTAAAATCTTTCCGGTAAAAGAAATGTAAATGAAGGGGTGGAGAAGAGAGAAATGTTGTTTTCTGGTGAGAAGAGAGATGCATCTTGTTTGCAACTTAGAGAACACAGCATGGATCAAGGTTTATGTCTTTCACAATGCAGAAGCTTTGAGGATTTTTTCCCCCCATATTATATCTGCCCCACATTTTATTCCCCCACAGTTATGTGCTCAAAACCCAGAATGATCACCACATCCTGGAAGGCATAAAATGCAGTATGGCCAGCAGGTCAAGGGAAGTATTCTGCACCTCTGCTCTGATCTAGTAAGACACCACCTGGAGTTCTGCACCCAGATCTGAAGCCTCCAACACAAGAAGGACAGGTCCGCAGGAGGGTCACAAAGATGACCTGAGGGATGGAGCACCTTTCCTCTGAAAACAAGGGGCGAGAATTGGGACTGTTCAGCCTGGAGAAGAGAAGGCTTTGGGAAGATCTTATTGTGGCCTTTCATTACTTTAAGGGGGCTTAAAAGAAAGATGGGGACTGATATTTTAATAACATCTATGGCAACAGGACAAGGGGAAGTGTTTTTAAAATTTATGTGGGCAAATTTAGACTAGAAAGAAGGAAGAAATTTTTTTATTATTAGGATATTGAAACACTGGAACAGTTTGCTTAGAGAGCTGGTAGATGCCCCATCCCTAGAAACATTCAAGGAAAGGTTGGACATGAATTTGAGCAACCTGATGTAGTTGATGTTGGCCCTGCACATTGGAGGAAGGTTGTTGGACTAGATGGCCTTTAAAGGTCCCTTCCAACGCAATCTATTCTATGATTGTATAATTTTTTTTTTTAGAAGGTGTTTCCTACTCTCCTTTAAGGGCCAAATGTGAGACATCTATGATGGAGTAGTGGAAGTCGTTCCCTTGCAGACAGCTGAGTTGCTTTGTCTTTTGTCAGTCCTTTCTGAAAAATCATTCTGCTTTATTGTGGTTATTTGCTTTCACTTCAATCATTACCGTGAGGGGGTTTAGTGCATAATAAGAAGACAGTGCAACTGTAAGATCCAGAGGTAGTTTTGTGGTATTTCTTAAGTGCTTAAGCATAAGCTGAACTGTATGTTTTAGCTATCCACCTTTCCACTATATTATTTTGAATTTTGTAATCAGCTCAGCACATCAATAAGTCAACAGAATCACAATGTAAGCTTCAGCAGTAGATCTAAAACAAAATTGCAAGTAATAACTGAAAAGCTGCAATAGAAATCTTTCTAGGCTAGTATTTTAATATCTGTTAATGTGGCAAACCTTGCTGTAAAAAAAATCAAGCAACAGTACTTTTTTATGCTGAATTAAAATATATATTTCAAAACATTTTCTTAAGGCTCTACATAGATTGTCTTGACACTTAAAGTGTGTAATCTTCATATTTTGTACATTTTAAAATGTCTTTATTTTTTTAATTATTCATATCACTGAAATCCAAAGTACAGTGTTTTCAATGGCTTCTCTGAATTGCAATATTGGATATGCAATCAGAAAAGGATTTTAGGTAAAACTGATCAAATTCATACTTTTTAACCAAATAGCAAATCTGTTACTAAAACATCCCTATGAGCAGTGTAAACCTGTTTGCGTGCCTTTTTCACACAGACAGTAGTGCAAACACATCCAGGTTACCAAGGATTAGTGCCAAGGACTGATAAAAAATTTATAAACTAGGCAGTTCTCAAGACAGTGCATAATTTTAACCTAAATCAGAACTGATTAAGGTCATGATACTGCTTACACATCCTAGATGGAAAACACATATCAGATGGAAAACATTTTTCTTAGGGAGGGTTCATTCCAATTTTAAGGAAGACTTGAATGATCTGAAATTTCCAGTGGATGAGTTACTGAAATTGATAGAACAGCTGATGCAAATGTTAATTTTATACCAGGCTTCTGAGAACATTTGAGACCTATTATTTTGTGCATTTATGGTGACATCAACTGGTGCTCAGAACATAGGCCTGCTCTTTTCCTGGCTATTTTTAAAAAACATATATTTAAATTAACTTTAGAATTTCCACTGATTTCAGTGGTACAGGATGAGACATCTAGGCTGAAAAAAATCCATTGCAATTTTAAAAAAGTCAGTAAAGCAAGAAAAGGATCATAGGCAAATGGTCTGTCATAGCAAGATTCCTTTATAGAAATCTGCCTAAAATAGTACGGTGTATACATCTGAAAAATAACTAAGATATAATCTACTTGTAAATAACGAGGACTGAGCTAGAAAACTGTCAGAGTCCAAAACTGAGTGATGTATGAATATCCTACCCCTTTAATGCTGAGAAATGCTGCAGCACAGGGATGGGAAGATCAAGAAAATGACCATCTAATCCATGTTTTCCCAGTTATTAAGTGCTTGATCCCTACAAACCGACTGATGTGGGCAAGAAAGGTAGGGTAAATCTTTCACTTCTCAGTGTCCAGAAGCCTCAGGCACTGGCAGTGCAGAACCGTCTGAGGGCTGAAGGAACTCCTTTCCACTGCCTCTGTCTGCCAGCTGTTTGCTATCCTTGCTGGAAGCTATCATTCCCACAGCAGGGTCAGTGGAAGGAATTGCCTCATTTGCTTCAGCTAGATACAGAGTCAACTACTTTATTTTACTGGGCCTTCAGAAGCAAGTTCAACTTAGGAAATGAGTTTTTCACTGACGTGGATGGGAATCACTCATAATGTCATCTCTGGGTTCATCTGCAAAGGGGCTTGCTTCCAGCAGAAATGTGATTTAAAAAAAAATGCTTAAGGTTCAGAGCATGGGCATAACATAATGTGGCTTTTTCTGTAGTGACATTTGAGAGTGATCTTACTAACAGCATCAGTCTCAGCAGGCATGTGCTGTGAAAACCAGTGTAAAATGGCAATAAAAAAAAAAATCCTAAAAGTCGGAGCCTTTTCTTTGTGGCTTTTCCAAACCTTTTCACATCTTATTTCTTTTGGATTTATTCCCATTAGGAAAGGACAAATAATCTTTCAGAATATGTGAACTAAAAAAGGCACATAATGAAATAAAACCACTTCTTCACCTGAATAATATACAATCAGGCAACAAATAGTGCAGTGCTTTCACTAAGTTTATTACTTTCATGATTGTTTCTAGGAACATACTAGAACAATTATGAATTGCAACCTGTTTTTTAGGATTTATTAACCATTGTGAGTTTCATGATATTGTGCTACCAATGTTCCTGATAATAAATATATACAGCATAATAAATTCCTGATCTTTAAAACGATCATCCAAGAGAAGACTCATGTCTAGAGTATTAGTATTTGCATAAGGAGAAATTCAATTTTATACCTACAAAGACTAGACAGGAGGAAAAAAAAAAGCAAATGAGTTGCTAGCAAAAACCCATTGTGTGTAAGAACCATGGGAGTGATGGGGCTCACCGTTCCTCACTCCAATATTTCCATGCTTTGACAGGCCATTTGTTCGTGCCTTTTTGAGTAGGTTTGACCAATGTTGTTGCAACTGTTTGGCAGTAAAAACATTCCCAGTCTTGGGCGATTTTAATTTTTGTTTCTCTTCTCTGTTTTTAGAAGTCAAGTAATTTTTCCCTTTTGCCGATCTGTAAAATAAGAATTAGAAATTCCAGACACTTCTTAACATTATTTAAAGCGTACAGCATGTTGAAAACATGGACATTTTATTGGTTGTGCTTACTTTATTTCCAGAAAATCCCAGAATCCAAACCCCTCAATTATCAGGGTGCTGCTGCTAAAAAGACATAAAAGGGGGTACTTGAAACATGGTATATTTAAAGGGGTAGGAGAGGAGTTCAGGCATGTAGTCTCTAACAGAGATTTCTATTTTTCTGGATGTTCCTTGAGAGCTGTTGCAAAGTAGTGGTCTTAATTCATGCAGTAATCTGTATGGGACCTAGAGGCCTGCAATAACAAGTGTTATTACTATATTTGCAAAGTTCATGATCACGTCTTTATTAAACAGTAAGATTTTCTCCTTAAGTTAAGGATTGGAAGCTTGTAAAAGTACTGAATTTGCCATGTAATGAAATAATTTCTCCAAACTTCATAAATTTAGCAACAAAAATATACGATGTAATAGGAAGTACCAAACCCTAATTTTCAGTGCCATCTTAAGTTTCGCTATCTTTAAAAGTTCACATCAGTGGAAAATGTGAGTGACTAAGTGAAATTAGCATCAGAGTATGCCTAATTCATAATTACCTACTTTGTGCACAGCAACAATTTACAAGCCCTTCATTCACTGGCAGTTTGAAAAGAACTTTCAGATGGGATATTTGGTAAATTTCAATTACACTAGAAATGCCTTGGAGGGCCAGTTACATATTGTGGTATTTACGCAGACATCAAAGATTTAGTTGTTTAAACAAGGGAAACTAAGGCCATCTGACTATTCAGAGTATTTAGGAAGAGTTCTGTTTATTTCAACCTAGAATTTTGCCAAAAATAGATGTCCTGGTTACAAAAAGTGTTACCCCTTCTGATAATCCAAACTTCTACATGTTTTGTGTCCAAAAATTGCAGTCTTAAAATCTTTTTTCTTTTACTTTTTTTTTTTTTTGTAACACACAATACATTACAGATAGAATAATATTGAAGAAAATCCTGCACTGTCATTTTTGATGTAGTTTACATGAACAGAAATTCATATGTATCAATGGAGTTCAGAACAAGTTTAGATAGTGTAAAATTTGGAATATAAATAGGCTTTTATTTTTTCTGAACTGTTTTCATAATGATCTGAGTAATCCATTTTCTAAACTACATGGATGAGTTGCATTTGAATTTCAGAAGAGTCAGCAGACTGACTTGCGTTTGCCACTAAATAAACTGCTAAGTTAATAAGCAGTTAAATCAATAAATTTTTGCCCCCCCCCAAAAAAGAATGAAAAAAATGAAAGAAAGCTGAGTAAAAAGTTAGTCAGCCAGGTGTTAGTTAATAATACACAAACATTGCATTAAAAACAGAGCATTTCCACTGCAAAGGTTTCTGGCAAAAAACCATGTTTAGCCTTTATTAGAGGTCACATCTTTCATCATCAGTGTGGCTCAGTAAAGTGAAAGATGGGTCATTACTGCTTTTATAGTGGTAGTCTGATCCTAAATCCTTAAAAATCGAGGAAAAAATAATCTGAACAGTGGAATAATCAAACCTTAGTCTTTCACAGCCATCTGTTCTGTCCTTGTGATTGCATGTTAGATATGTGTGCCTACTTTTCTAAGGAAAGCCTTCTTTCATAACTAATGTGAGCATATGTGACTTCAGTTGCATTGTCATAAAAATACTAATATAGAAATAAATAAGCCATATCCCATTGTAGGTTAAGGAAGGGGTGCTATGAATAGCATGATCTGTGATATCCAGGCATTTTGGACTGTATAAATTCTGAGTGAAGGTATTTTTTGATTCTTGGTAATCCATATATTTACCCATGTGTTCTTTTCTGTGTAATGAAGTAGACCAATTATCCACGTGTCACACAGTACAGATTTTCTTCTTCAGCTGGAAGAATATCACTTAAGTTGATAAATATATTTATTTTCTCAAAAAGCAGATCAAGAAGATACTTAAAATAATTTGAAACTTGCTGTTTCCATTAATATTGCTTTCAGAATAAATGTTTACTAATATCAGGGATTAAACATTGAAAAGAATATAGAGGAATCTGGTTCCCTGTGTTCCAGGAACCTGCACTCCTCTGTGAGGTTTTCTTATCTTTGGCTGGTGCAGTGGGAGCTCCCCCTTCATAAATATAAAATTTCCCAGAAAAGGAGTGAGAAAGAGGGAGAAATACAGCCAAAATGAACTAATTTTATTTTAGCTAAGCATATTCGGAAAATATTTTGTGGTATTTGCTTGGCCCTATTAAATCATCCAATACATTTTATTGACACTGAATATTGTCCATAAGATCAGTATAGCTGCACTTTCAACAGAAATACTCTCAATTATTGCAGCTGAGGATCAAGATCAGGGAATTTGCATGCTAATTAGTATATTAACAGATGCTGTCAGTAGTACTGCATTAAGGGTTCATAACAAAATAAAAGCATATGTAGATTGATGATGGTCTATATTGTCCCTTTGTTTCTTTCACTCCCACTGATGTTTGCCCATAGCTGTGATGTCACCTGTAGAGCCTGGTATTTATCCATGTAATTGTCATGTCCTGATTTACCTAGTGTGACTATTCTGTTGTTTTGCTCTTCCATTTTAAATTCACTATATCTTCATGCACTTTCCTCTGAACAGTTTTCCTGTATATTCTTCTTGAGCAGCAATGAAAACACCACACATGAAAACACAAGGACAATGTTTTAATGCTTTTGATATGCACTCCACTTAGGAGTTTGCAACACTTAGGCTTGCAACACTGGCGGAGATTTGATTTTTTTTGTAGACCAATGAACAGAGAAAGGTGTCACTGGGAACCACATAGCACCAACAAGATTCTTGGATGGATGAAGATCATGAAAATTTACCAGAAATAAGTAGGTTATAGCTCCCTCTTCTGTCAGTGATATTTCTGGCAAGTATTTTCACTGTTCTGCACTGTGGTTTCTTCACAAATTCAATGAAATAAAGGCTTTGTCTTTGAAGAACTCTGTGGTCAATGGAGTTGGAAAATTAAATCTTCAGAAAGATTTAATTTCAATTTAATAAAAAATTTCTGAAATAACATTAGCACTATCTTTTCATGTTAATATTCAGAAATATTGGTATTTGAAATCACAAGGCAAATTCTATAACACTAATTCCAGAGAGGAAACAGCTTGTCATGAGGAGTTCCAGACTGCCTCAGTATTCTTTCTGTTCATCATTTTCTCACCTGCCCCATAGAGGAATGAAGAAAGCAGATTTCAGAATCATAGAATCATTAAAGTTAGAAAAGAGCACCAAGATCATGGACACCAAACACTGCCATGTCAACTAAGCTATAGCATTAAGTGTCACATCCAGTCATTTCTTGAACATCTCCAGGGATGGGGACTCCACCACTTCCATGGTCAGTTCATTCCAATGCTTGACCACCCTTCCAGTGAAGAAATTCCTCCTGATGTCCAACCTCCCCCGGTGCAGCTTGAGGCCAGTTCCTCTTGTTCTGTTACTTCTTACCTGAGAGAAGAGGCTGACCCTCACTTGGCTACACCCTCCTGTCAGGCAGTCATAGAGAGCAATAAGGTGCCCCCTGAGCCTCCTTTTCTCCAGGCTGAACAACCGCAGCTGCCTCAGCCGGTCTTCATAAGACTTGTGTTCCAGACCTTTTCCCAGCTCCGTTGCCTTTCTCTGGACTCACTCCAGCACCTCAATGTCCTTCTTGTAGTGAATGTCTCAGAACTGGACACAGGATTTGAGGTGTGGCCTCACCAGTGCTGACTACAGAGGGACAATCCCTGCCCTGGTCCTGCTGGCCACACTACTGCTGATACAGGCCAGGATGCCATTGGCATTCTTGGCCACCTGGGCACACGCTGGCTCATGTTCAGCTACTGTCAACCAGCACCCCCAGGTCCCTTTCTGCCAGGCCACTGTCCAGCCACCCTTCTCCCAGCCTGTAGCACTCCATGGACATGTTGCGACCAAATTACAGGATCCAGCACTTGGCCTCGTTGAACCTCATACAAAAGGCCTTGGCCCATGGATTCAGCCTGTCCAGATCCCTCTGCAGAGCTCTCCTGCCCTCCAGCAGATCAACACTCCCTCCCAGCTAGGTGTGGTCTGTGAACTTACTGAGGGTACACTTGGTCCCCTCATTCAGATCATCAATAAAGAAATTAAACAGGACTGGCCCCAGTGCTGAGTGCTGGGAAGCACCACTAGTGGCTGGCTGCCAGCTGGATGCAGCACCATTCACCACCATGAATTTTGTACCCATCTGTTCCAAAATTTATCCTAGGATCTGTAGATTTTAACCCTAAGATAAAGAAAAATGGCCTCTTTTAGATTCATAGATTTTCAAGGCAATAAAACAGATGAAAGAATTCTTCTTAGTGTTTCTGTATTAAGACCATAAATTCTGTTTGAACTAAAAGTGCAGCTTGCAGTTACTCTTGTAACTCTGTCTTTATTTAAACAGCTTACATAATAAAGAAATCCCTGTATCCTGAAATAAATCTCACAAGTCAGAGTCCCAGAGTGGCAAGGACTCACTAAGGAGAAAGAAAGTTAAGAAGCTTAAGAAACAAATATATAGGTAATATCTAACTGGAGAAGTATTACAGTAATGAAGATAGCAACTTTTGTCTTCTGAGATAGGAGCAGAGTTGAATTCATCTGTTAATATTAACTGAGCTAAAAAAACGTGAAATTCTTCATGTCATAAATTTGTAAGGGTCTACACAATTTTGTTATCTCACCCACTTCTGGCCAGTCTATGTGCAATCTTTCTGATTTTCCCATTACACATCTTGGAAAATTTTTAGAACTTAGGATAAACATTTAAGAATCTTGAGGAATTAATATAAGGTCACTGATAAAAAATAGGATGAAATTCCAGCTTTCAGCATAATTGAATTCCACTGAAACTGCTCTGAGATTTTTAAAGTGTCTCATTATTCTGCTGTGTCATTTTTGCTTGTTTTTCCTCTTCTGAGTTTTGGCCAGGTCCTGAAGTAGAACAAGCTTTTGTGGAACGCAGCTTATGTTTATGACATATTTTATAAGGTGTAATGAAGTGCATTATAATTATATGATTTGTCAAGTGAAAACTTTCAAAGCATGTTATTCTTGATTGTTATTTCAAGTTTTGCAATTTAGACCATATGCGACCTAATAGCAGGAATTTGAGCATAAATATCCACTTACTGTAGCCTATTTCCAATTAGTTTTGAGATGTGTTGAAATATTAAAGAACATCACCATGCCCTTCAGAGATATTCATAAAAAAGGAAGCATAGTTCACAAAGGAAAACACTCAGCTTGCCAAAAAAAAAAAAAAAAAAGGAGATTCCACCTCTACCAACAACAACTCCCCTTTCAATATATAGATATAGTGAAGAATTTTCCAAAAGATGAGTCTTCCACGTCTGTAGGAATGGCATTTAAAAGCTAAAGGAAAAGAATCCTTTAAAAATAATGTTGATCAACAGTGCACAAAGAGTGCCAGGAAATTATTTTTAGGCCCATGAGTTTGTATAACTAGTGACATACTAAAGATACCAATACCCTGACCACAGATGAATATATGCTCTGAAAGAGAAGCCCTGCTCTGCAGTAAAACTTTTCTATTCTACTTTGGGGTTGGTCTGCTCTGTATTAAGCAGATCTCTAGGCTATACATTAAAGTGTTTGGGTTTTTTCAGCTGAATTTGGGATAGAATACTAATTCTCAGATTGGCTCAAGCATCTTATTAGGCTGTAGCAATATCATGTTTCCTGGCAATCTTCTTGGATGACTCTGCACATCTATGAACATTTCAATATTTTTTTTTTCCTTTCATCCTTTGAGATGGATATGCTTCCTATTAAAAACCTGAAGAACTGAAGATAAAGCAAAATGGAAGTGTCACAATTTTACAATAAACCATTGGTGGATTTTGCTGTTGGAGGGAGATGGTAAATAGATATTAGAAGCTGTGGTTCTCAGAGGTGTCTCCAGACCTAATTCTGTAGTGGTGCACTAGTTTGTTTAGGATTTGATTTTCTCAGAGCTCCTGAAATCTTGTAGGTTTCCAGGCAAGCCAAATTTTTTGTAACATTCCCCTCCCAAACACAAGATTAAAATGACTTCTTCAAGACTGCTACAAGGCTTGAAGAAAAACCAAACCATAAATATCATAGTCATGCAGCCTAAGTCCTAGCATATTATAGAAGAAAGATAATCTGACTGATAACATGACAGTATTAATTATAAAAATGAGACTCACAAATTAGGCAAATTCATAGACAACAATTAGGGGCTCTGAGTACCAGAAAGTCCAGTGTACTACTGAATCAGATAGATAGGCTGTGCCAAAGAGCAGAATTCCAGAGGTTCCTCTGTGCTCAGTATTTCTTACCAGGCAGCTCTAGGCACCTTGCAGTTTACAGTGAATTTGTCTTTTTGAGGAAGGTTTGTGGGATGGAGATGTCCCATTTTAGAGCCTTCCCTAGTGTTCTTTGGTCTGAGTTTCTGAAGTCAACTTGTGAAAAAGTTTTGAAGTGATCACAAGTATTAGTGATATAGATTATGCTATTAGTGTTGCTTCATCTCTCTCTTGAGATGCTATCCAGAATTTTTAAAACAAATATGTAGGATAAGTAGGTCAAAAGATGAAGCAAGAATATTTCCATTAAGTTTTTCTGAAACAATGGATTCAAGCAGGTGTTCTCAGTAGGAGACATTTGTATTTCTTTTATGTAATACTGTATCTTACAAATATTTTATAAAGTACGGTTCTATAAATGCAGTAGGAACTGGAAAACAAGAAGCAGCATCCTTTCTCACAATTTTTTAATATAATTCAACACTTGACTCAGAATATTTCTCATTGAGCTGTCTTTAATGACTAAATTTTCAGTATTCATTTCAGTGCTCCTTTGCATTTTCTGCACCTCCCTTTTTTTTAATTCCTACCTTTCTCAAAACCACATGGAACAGGAGAAGAGCAATTATATTCTGCTATAGTAATTTAGTTAACATTCATTCTTTTACCAAGCTACAGCAATAATAATGGATTTACTCTCTTACTGTTATTCAAATACATTTTATATTGCTAATCTGACAATCAAAGCCAGCTTTGTGTCTTAAGGTTAATAAGAATGACCATGCAAGAATGCAGCTCATGGGAGTCTGTGTAATGTCTTAATGATGGTATGTACTTTTTCTTGATTTATTTCTCGGTTTGCTGTCATTTGCCCCTGCAAAGCTGGCAGTAAATGTAGTGGTATTACAGTGCAACACAAAACTAGTGGTGGAGTGTGAAGCAACAGGTTTTCACATAAAGCAATTCTAGTTAAATTGGTAGAATTCTCAATGGAAAAATTTACATTTTTATCTTCACTTTTCAGTCAGTTTTTTGAGGTAAAAATAATTACATTGCATGACACGATTTACAGAAGAGTTAATGCAGTAAACAACACAGCAAAACAAGCATTTCCAAAAACTCTTAACAAGGTCTTTTATTGGGCTATGGGTAGTAATAATTTTACTGTGGAAACAGCTGACTTAGCAGTTGCAAAATACATTCACACGTTCTTTTGCTTGAAATGAGCTAGGTGGCCAGAATGCTTTTTGTATGTTTCTCTTCAGCTTGCCCAATGTCTGGCCTCAGCCTCATAAAACAGGCAAAAACAATAGTGAAAACAGGAATGAAACGTTGAATTAATTGAATTAACAGATGGAGTGTGTCAGAACTTCCTCTATGTAGCATGAAGTAGAGACATAAAAAGTAAATGCAAAATGGGAACAAAAGAGGACTGGAAAAAATTCTGCCCATTTAATGAAGGAATGAAGACTTTCCTTAAAAATATTGCACAAGACTTTTGAGCAGATGACTTGCTTTTGCTCTCTGGAGACTATTCTGAAATGGAATCTCATGAAATTTTAATTGGATGCATCGTTTTCTAAAAATGCAAAGGGTTTTTTGTTTTTAATTTCTAAACATTAAACAAAACTATGATCACAGTTCATAAGGCAATGGTCCTCTACTTTAAAAATGCTATGTTAAAATATTGAAGTGCTACTCTGGCTATTATTTGTAATTGTGTAGGCCACTGAAATATTTTGTAATAAAATTATGATGGTTCTATCTGTTCAGTTAAATAAAGAGTGCCAGGAAACACTCACAGTTGCTGAAACTGGATTGTCTATATAACTAAATTATGAGAAAGGTTCATGGCGCATTTTTGATCCACAATAGCTAGTTCACTTTCTGACAGCTCCTGGTGAGGCTCAGGGACTAGACAGACCAGGGATCATTCCAAACAGGTTGTTTGTGTCCAGCTGCATAATTTCTCATAGGCAGTTTTGGACAAGGGCTATTGAATGCCAGCTGGCTTCATTGCCAAAAGAACAATCCAAAGCATCTTTAATTTACTGCTGTTGACATAGTAATTCTGTCTATCCAATACTTTTTGCCTATGAGATGAGTCCAAGCCTAGCTGTTACCACAGGGATGATAGAAAGCGGCACTTTTACAGATTTGCCTTCTTGCCTTCATCCAGGTCCCACTAAGAAGTGGAATTTTCTGCCCCTACTCACACCAGTCTTGGGATTTCACAGCTTTCCCACTTCAGGACTGAAGTTTGATTAACAACGGTTTAAAATTGCTTATTTGTGCCTAGCAGTCAGTAGTACGCAGTGCTGTAACAATTTCCTTCTTGGAGAAGGGTTAGGGTTAGGGTTTAAATAAAAAACTCTGTTAAGAAATGGACAAAATGTTCAAATATAATATACCCTAACAAAACAACAGTCTACATATTTGTTGACAATCAGTTAGTTTTGTGTGTTCAGACACAAGCTGAATGAAAAAAACCACATTATCTCTTCCCAGCTGCAGTAACATCAGAGGTTCTGGATATCTTCTTTTAGCTAGCAGCATTGGGACCAATTGTTGTTTCTAATTTGCCTGCCATGGAATCCTTCCTCCAGTCTGCAGCTCCTTGCTCAAGGAAAACTGCCTTTTTCATAACTCTGAGGCTGCTGAGTTTCCTTACCATGAACCTTCTACAAGCAGGGGTAGGTGTTCAGCAGTTACCTAGCCAGGACAGAATTACTTATTTGAGCAGCTTTTGTGGGTTGTAATCATGAGCCTTGTGCCTGTAGAAGAACACTCCAAGACCTTCTTTCCCTGCTCCCAGGTAACCATGGAGAAAACACATTTGGGCATATGGATGGATGTTTATCACCCAATATTCCTCTACTTCATGCCCATAAGGATTTTTGCTGATATCTCCAAATATCTCTGCAAGCAGAACTTTTTGAAACAAAGAAAAACCCAAACATACTCAAATAGCATCAGTAATGCTTCCCTAAAGTATTTTGTAAATGGTTCACAAAGGCAAAGATTGGAGACTTTTGTATTATCTTCAGCAGTCAGTTGCCCAAAGGAAGAGGTGAAAACTATTATTCAGCATTTTTAAACTGGAAATGGATAAAGCGCTAAGAGATTAAGTGTAGAGAACAGTTTAACTTTGAGAGGAGCATGAAGTACATGAGCTTTTCCATTTCAAATATCTACAATTTTTGACATAATTATTACCAGAACTGAGTTTTTAGTAGAATATTAAAGCAATATTTTAAAAGATTCATTATGGCTTAGATACTCCTGGAAAGATGGGCAATCAGAAGTTTTGAAAAACATATGAAAAATAAAATTTTGTTTAGAGCAAAAAAGAAAATCAATATATCTTACAGAAAGTTTAAAGTTGTTTTTTGTGGCCTTAAAGGTATTCATGTCTGCTAAGAACTGTATTTCCTTCAAATAAGTTTTGAGGGTATAGGATGAGAAGGATGACGGAAGGACGATTTCTCAGATGTTTTGTTGCTTATAATTCATTCTAGGCTAAAATAAGCTATTTTTAGTTTTAAGCTATTTTAGGTTTATGTGCAGGTTTTGTTATGAAAAAAACCAAAACATGTACCTACTTGTATATCTAAAAGGAATCTGGCTTGTGGCAGAAACCTTATACTGTGGTAGAAAGAAGTTAATTTACACCTCAAGATAGCAACTATGCCTAGGAAAAAATATAGACTGAAAACTAAAGAGAAATGCTGAAAGATCTGTAGCTATCAACAAGGAATACATTAAAAAACCCCCAAGCATCTCACAAAAATTAGTTCTAGAAGGGCTATAATGGAGTAATGTAGGATATGTGGTAAATTATGAAGTCTGTAAAAGGGAAGTTGTATTATTACTTTAAAAAAGCTTGGAATAAAGGCCATCTGGTTAGACTAGAGGTTTTCAAACAGCACCTTGTGTATATCATAGTTACAATTTCAGGCACTGAGGCTGCTTTCATCTGTAAATAGGATAACAAAAGCAAAACCCAGTAGGAAAAATTATAATATTATCTGTCACCAGATCCCTAAAATGCCTTGGCTTGTATAGTGATGATGGTGTTAACTCTGAATGTCAAAGATTATTTTAGCTAGGGTGCTTGCTGCTGTTTCATTATCATATTTGTGTGTGTGAGTATGCCCAGCTGTTTCCTTGACAGAAGACTTGCACAGCTGAAGTAAACAGGTGAGCCAGCTCGAGAGAACAACACCTTAGCAACTGTCCTTCTTTATATATTTCTGTTTGTACATGAGTGTAGTTCCTCACTCTGCCGTCATAAATCAACATAAACAATCAAAGACTGAAGTGTCTTTTGTATAAGGTACACTGAATCTAGTGTGAGGGCCTCTCTTGCTCCCAGTCTTCTTATTTCACTTGCAAACAGAAATTGAATACAATTTGAAGCACCTGTTTCTCTTCCTGCAAGCTGTGATGCATTATTTTTGCAAGGCAAATTAATGGTGGTAGTATAACTACTTGTTCTATACTTTCTTAATGCAATATAGAAGAATGAACTGTGTTACCTGAAGGCCAGTGGATGTGACACAGAGGCCAAATATCGATTTACTAATAATTTTGTAAATTATGAAAAGACACAAAAGGAGATGAATGAGAATGTCACCAAACCAAATAAGTAATAGAAAGTGATACTGATTGGATTACAAACTTTAAATATACCTGCATATAGCTGCTCATGAGAAGAAGGTTCATTTCATATATTTTGTGGATATAGTCTACTTGGACTTCAGCAGAACTTATGACACTGTCTCCCATAGCATACTCCTGGAAAAGCTGGCAGCCTGTGTGGCTTGGACAGGTGCACTCTTTGCTGGGTTAAGAAATGACTGGATGTCTGGGCCCAGAGACTGGTGTTGCATCCAGGTGGCCAGTCACTAGTCATGTCCCCCAGGGATCTGTGCTGAGCCCCATCCTGTTTAATGTCTTTATTGATGATGGATGAGGGGATTTAGTCTACCATCAGCAAATTTGGAGATGACACCAAGTTGGGGGAGACCGTTGATCTGCTTGAGGGTAGGAGGGCTCTGCAGAGGGACCTGGACAGCCAGCATGGACAGGCCCAATCCAGCAATATGAGGTGTAATAAAAACAATTGCCAGGTCCTGCATTTTGGCCACAAAAACCTGCATTGCTACAAGTTGGGGACAGGCTGTTGGCTGGAAAAGAGGCAAGCAGAAAGGGACCTGGGGGTGGTGGTTGACTGCGTGGTGGCCCGGCCCCAAGTAGCATCGGCATGGGAGCGGTGGCTGCACCAGGGAAAAGCCCCGGTCCCAGACCGTGCAACCTGGCCTGTCCCAGGAATATCAATGAGGAGCTGTGGCTCTGTGTGCCTCACAATGTGGGAACAGTGGTGTAGCCTCCCCCATTCACCACACTGCACAGACCAGAAGTGAAACAAGAAGCAACCAAAAAGATGCCATCCCAGCAGAAGAAAGAATGCAATACTGTGTGAGAACTCAACCAGCATTGATCTCCAAAGTCAACAACAACCAGCTGCCTCATCATTTTCTATTTTTGCATTATTTTACCATTTTTCTATTGTATAAAATTAAGCCCTTCCCTTTTCAATTTAATATGAAACGGGGAGATGTGGTGCTGTATTTCCCACTGATTCATTTATTAAATGCCTTTCAGATTGTTCCCCCCCTCACTTTCCCCTGCCCCTAGTCCTGGCCACTCCCTCAGGCTCTCCCTATTGGTTCCTGTACCCCAACTCTGCCCGTGTACCACCCCTGCAATCTGAAAAAATCCCCCTGTTCCGGGATCACAAGGTCTCTCTGCCTCTGGGGGTTGCGGGGACAAGATATAACCATTAAAGGTCCTCTGAAACCCTCATGGAGGGACCCTTCTTTCCTCCTTTGCCGTCACTCTGTTGTAGAGCTGATAGCTACCAGAGCAAGAGAGTGGAACCGTCCGAAAAGGACTACGGGAAGGTGAAATGGTCGCACTGCCCTAAGCAGCTCTGCTGAGCTCTCAGGGAAAGCTGCAGCTTACTGAACCAAACCTAGCACTGCAACAGTTGAGAGCAGCTGAACTTGAGCCAGTGTGTGCCCACATGGCCAAGAAGGCCAATGGCATCCTGGCCTGTATCAGCAATAGTGTGGCCAGCAATAGTGTGACCGGGGCAGTGATTGTCCCTCTGTAGTCAGCACTGGTGAGGCCACACCTCAAATCCTGTGTCCAGTTCTGGGCCCTCAATTCAGGAAGGATGTGGAGATGCTGGAGTGAGTCCAGAGAAAGGCAACAAGGTTGGTGAAGGGTCTAGAACACAAGTCTTATGAGGAGCAGCTGAGTTAGCTGCGGGTGTTTATGCTGGAGGAAAGGAGGCTCAGGGGAGACATTATCTCTCTCTACAACTGCCTGAAAGGAGGCTGTGGTCAGGGTTGGTCTCTTCTCCCAGACAACCAGCAATAGAACAAGAGGACACAGTCTTAAGCTGTGCCAGAGAAGGTTTAGGTTGGACATAAGGAAGATGTTATTCACAGAAAGGGGGACTGGGCTTTGGAATAGGCTGCCCATGGAGGTGGTGGAGGCACTGTCCCTGAAGGTATTTACAAAAAAACTGAATGTGGCACGTGGTGACATGGTCTAGTTGACAAGGTGGTGTTAGGTCTTAGGTTGGATTTGATGATCTCAAAATTATTTTCCAACATAGTTGATTCTGTGATTCATCAATATGTACACTTACCATTGGAAAATGGAATTGAAAGTCTAAAACCTTGGCTGGGAAAGACAATAAATCCAGACACAGATTTCTGCCTAGCACTGTAAGATTAGGGGAGGGGGCCAATACTTACAACAGCTGCTGAGGTTTTGATTAAATTAATGGAGAACAAATATGTCTGACACAGTAGTGATTGATGCCAGGAGAACTAGGACGTTGCTAACAAAAAGAGCAGAGGTAGGTAAAGCCAAATAAACACACACATCAAAAAATGTACCTGGAGGTCTGAACCACTGACCTCACTTCCAAACAATGACCATACCACTCTTCGTGTTTCTGATGGAACTGGTGACTGCAGACAAGGAAGGCCTCAGAGGCAGGGTTTTGTTTAAATTCTAAGCTTATTTTTTTATTCATGCTGTCATGCCCTACTTAATCCTTTTCTAGACCAGGTCCTTGTCATTATCCTCTCTGAACCATTAATTTTCATTTCCTTAGCACAGAAACTGAGATCTGGGGGAGAGAGAGAGAGAATGGCCTCCCATAAACCAGCGCCTTAGATGATCACAAAAGTAGGAGGTAGTTAGGGCACACACCTGAACCCAAGTTTCCTAGATGGGAAGCATTATTGGGATATAGATGCAGGTACCTTACATTACAAACAAATGGACAAAGAATTGGATCATAGTCTGGACTACCCTGAGTCATCTCCCCTGTTTGAGTCCAGAAAAAAGTCCACTGCAAATACTTATGATCTTGGAAGGATTTAAACCTAGCAACAACAACAATTTTTGCAGTAGAACTGACTTTTTTCCTAGAATACACTGTTAGATTAAAAGGGAAATTCCTATTGAAACTGAGTGCTCTTAACAGAGGACATACTGGTAGCTTCAGACTAAACAGTGATTATTTTAAGTCCCCAGAAAAAGATTCTAAAATTATTAATGCATGTGATCGCAAGGAAGAGAGAGAGTAAAATTCTGTTAGTGTGAACCTCCACTCATGCGTAACTTAGAAGATTGCCTTGCTTAGTATGTTTGGTTTTACTGCTTGTTTCAAAAAATTAATGAAAGGGCTGATTTCATTACTATGGTTCTTTTAATTTGGCCACCTTGGTTGTGCTGAAATTCTGATGCAAACTGCTTAGGAAAGACTACCAGCTGGTTAAAGCTGGCTACACAGTCACATGGATCAGACTGCAAATAAAATAATCACTGAGGCTGTGCCTTGGTAAGCCTGTCTACTGCTGTTGAGTCAGGAAGCAAGGTTAGCACTAAATTCAGAGATTCCCTTCTTGCTTCTTGGGCCTTTCAGGACTGTAGAACTTTTTATTAGACTGTTTTTGCAATGAGAAATCCAGGAGTGATCTAACAAAATGTTTAAGTATAGTTTTTGTTTCTGACACCTGATTGTTGGTCCTTAGAAGTCATACTCACACATAAAAGGGCAAGTATGTGCTGAAGGGTTTTATTCAGGACTCTATCCATGCTGTCCATGATAAGGTTTAACTTGACACTGAGACTACTCCTCTCTATGGGAGAGGAGCCAGGAGCCAGGATGTGATACCCTGGAGAGGAGACACCCTGAATCCTCCTTTTCACTGCTTCTGTTGGACTCATTAGTGTAATTGAGTTGAGACTTTATAATAAATGGCATTTTAGTAGAATTGTTAACGTATTACAGAAGTGTCTTGATCAACTCAGTAGGAGAGTTGATGCATTATAATCTGCCAGTGTAGAAGGAAAAGCTTTAAATATATTTGCAAACATGTTTTAATTATGTGTCATATCTTCCATCTTTTCCCTTCAGGTTAGCTTGTGCCTGTTTGCATTGGCAATCCAATTGTGTAAATCCCATTACGTGGACTAAATTACTTCAACACTCTGAAGCTCAAACTTGATATGTCCAAAGAGAAAAATTCTGGCAGCCAAGAGCAAAATGTCTCCTCTTTTCCATGGCAAAACCACACAGCACCTGCATTATCCAAGATCTTTTTCCTTCATGCTGGTAATTCTTCCCTGTCAGAGTTGCAAGTGGTGTCTCAGCACATATCAGAGCAGGCTGTTGCAGGTGCCTTTCAGACCATTTCTCCATCAGAGCATGTTCCAGCCTCTCCATGAAAGCAGCACCTTCAGTAACAAAAGGGCTGGGAGCCGACGCTGAGTTCTTATGCCAGTCTGGCTCCTGCACATCTGAAAATAAAATGGTCCAAGTCTACAGTGTCTGCCAGGCCTATTTACACGTTAAAGTGTACTGCTCATCTATCAGTTTCATCATACAACTGTGGATCCCTTGGGGTATACCAAAACAAAATCCCTGCTGGAGTGAGACTGGGATACTCTCAGTGCCCATGGCAACATACTCAGGTCAGAAACCACGTAAGAAGAATTTGTTGTCTTTCCTTCTTTTTTTTTTTGCTTTTACTTACACATATGCTGGCTTCCTCTGCTTCCCTTTTGTATCTGCCTGCTGTTTCTCACAGAGTTATAACAAAGAGCAGGAGAAGGCACGACTCTCAGGAGCAGAGGACAATCAGCAGTCTGGAGGAAAGTCAGGGATGTGGAAATGGAGCCCTCGACAGGACAGCAAGACCCCCCTAATGCAGTAAGATATTTTGGGCATAGCAGTGCCCTGTTAGGGTGTTTAAGCAGTACACAGCATTTATATCCAGTCTTGGCATTTACCTTTGCATGCATAGATTGGATCAGGAAACCTGTCTCAAAAGTAGAATCCCCTCCAAGTTTGAAAGGACTCAGGCTTGGGTTTTGGAAAAGCCTAAATGGAAGACTAAAATCCAGCTTTGATTTCCTGAATGCCCATACTCAGGGAGGTACCTGGATGCAGCAATATTTTTTCAGCTCAAATGAAATATATTAGAATTGTGGCAGCTCCAGTCTCAAGCACATTTGGGTAGGGACTTCCCAGCACAAATAAAGAATCCTGTTCCATTTCAACATTGAAGACAGAACAAGAGCATTTATTATATTATCTTCTCTATTACACATCATATTCATAAATTTTTGAAAGCAATGGGAACATGAGAAAGTCCTCCAAGAAGGAATTTTTTGGATCATAGCTAAGTGATGTGAGATGTTAGGGATGCCAATAGGCCCTTCTTTTTGTTCATATGAATGCTCAGTGGTAGACACATACTCTGCCAAACTAAATGACCTTTCAGTAAACTAAGAAAACAACTTTATCAAGGGAACAAAAGTCTTCCAGACACCTGAAATCTCCAAAGATACACACAGAAAAGTCTTTATTTTATTTTTTAAAAACACACTCTTTGACTGAGAAATGTCCACAAGGATCCGTGTGTCTAAAACATCAGAATAAGCTGAGCAGAAATGACTGTGAATTCTTTATTTATAAAAATGTTTTTGCTGAACATTACAATGCGAGAGGATTTTGTCGAAGTTCCTTTCTGCTTGAAAAAAGGTGTTGAAAAAGGTACCAAAGGTGGAACATTCTGAAGAAAGTACCTTGCCATTTAAAAAAGGCCTGTTACAGAGCATGTAATGGATCTGAATGAAAAGTGCAACAGGGTCTGAGCAGTGGGGATGGGGAAACATAATATAATCTTTGGCATTTGTAAATATGCAATCCATGATTGAAAATATTTATATATTTTCATTTGTGACAAGCATTATAGGAAAAAGCATATATATCTAAATGATTAATGGAGGCAGGGGAAAACTGAGAAATAGAGAAAAGCAAGAGCCACAACCTTGCAAAAAAATGTGGGAGAAAATATCGAAAATATCTTGTATAATCTGAGGTTCCTGTAAGTCACACTGACCCCTTCACAAACTTCTAAATTCTGTCAGCCTTTAAAAATTGATTGCTTCACTTTCTAGGTAAGTCAGCGATATGCGAGTTCACTGAACACAATGACTTTATAATAGCCATTAATTTTCATGGAAAAGAATACTCTATGTGCTCTGGAATGCACTGCATTCATTCTCCTCTAAAAACTCATCTTTTTCCCTAGTAATTGCCATCTGTTTCTAATTTCTGACATTCTTTGTCAGTGGTAAAGACTATTTGAGCTTCTGTACACAGTATGATCTAAGATGGTTAATATATATTTTATATAGTAAGGCCATTTTTCTAAAAGCAATAAATAAAATTTAACTTGTAAAGTAGATTATAATGTACTTCTGATGATGCCAGTTGAAACAAAAGTAGGAACTGGAGACCATTTACAGGTCTTGCTGGGAGCAGCCTGTACATTCTGCTTACATGTATGCCAAGATTACAAAAAGTCCTTACAGAGTCAACCTTTGTTGTAAGACCAAAAGAAAAAAAAATGCCTATATCAACACATTTTTCAAACACAGGCAATTTTTTTAAGTAAATAGCATCCTTGATTAAAGGGGTCAAGTTATATTTTACTCCTGCAAGAAAAGATTGGACACTTATTGAGAAAACTCCAAAGTTTTTTGCACTTTGGTCTTTGATTCGACTTAGGCACATTTGGAATCTCTAACATAAATCAGATTGTTAAAGAATCATGCTGTAGCAGTTTTGGGGTAGAGGCTTCTTTCTTTCCTGGCTTTGATTTAAACTGTTACAAAATTTACAAATTTCCAGGTTATTTAGAAGGATGAAATAGCTTGACCAGCAGGTGGTTTCATCCCAGGGTTCCTTGTCCCACTTAAAGGTTTACTTGGCTTATTTGATTTAACCCCAAACTGTAAAGGAATAATGTGCCTTTATAATCCACATACATCAACTTAGAAGTAATGGCATCTCTACTGATTGACATATTAAGTCAAACTTTGAGGAAAACAACCCCTCTCCCAAAGAGCTTCTTGTGTGTCTGCAGGTTCTATAAGAGATTCTAACAACTACGGGAAACACAACAAGCATATGAACACTGTTGTTTTGGGCGAGTAGGTGAAAGGATTTCTCCCTTGAAGTCAGATGGCCAATACTTCCAAAAAACCCTGCCTGTTCCTCTAGCAAGTGAATCAAGAACTGTGTCGCTCCGGCTTGTCAGGTATTCAAAATGCACTGAAATAAATGGAAACAATCCAGTGATGAATTTCCCAGCTGGCTCAGTTGAGCCTGTTTAATACAGGTATCTATCAACAGCTACAATCTGCTCTTCATACACACACATGAAAAGAAAAAAAAGGGAAAAAGAAAGACCAGGACAATGTCATGGCTTCAGCTGAAAAGAGTTTACTTGTTCTTACAGGTATATTCATTTTACACAGGCCTAGAATGCCACAGCTGCCCCATTTTGATGTGCTGATGGACCTGAATGCACCTCTGCCTCCCATGAAGTAAAGAGTTCCAGGGCCTTCTGCAGGATCCTCTCTGGCAGCACTTCCCAGTGTTCAGGAGCACTAAAATATTGCTCTTTGGATGAGGGCAACAATGAGTAGGATGGATAATATCCATGGGTTGGGAGATAATAGGTGTTTGCCAGCACACATATTTCACTTATTTGTCCCAGCTTGACAATGAGAATATTTTCTTAACCTGATGCCAAGATATCAGCTTGAGTTTCCTTTGAATTGGGATCTGTAAAATATATCTTTGGAGAAATACAATTGTAGATAAAAGAGTTGTTTGTTTTGTCCTTTTAATTACTGACTATGAACACATCAAGAGATTAAATAATGTGGAAAGGCAAGGGACATCTAAGTTAAAGAACAATGTTGGCACAAGAACTATTATGCATAATCCAGCCAGGAATTTGGTCTGGAAACCATAATAATTCAAATAATCAAAACAATTCTATTCTGTAATTACTTTCCTGGGGCTGTAGCATGGACTAGTAATCTAACCAATTTTAAGATACATTTATGAACGGTATTAGATGAAGTGGTTTAGGTAGCAGGGATCTTGAATCAATGACGCAAGAAGTACTTTCCAGTGCTGGATCATCTGATCATAAATTAAACTGCTGTTGCTCTACCTCTCTCCTTCAAGTAGCAGCATGGAGCAAAGAATTTTCATGTCTCTATAGTCACTTTTCTGTTATCCAATATGCTATGAGATTGAGTTATCCCAGATAATGGTAGCGGAACATGCTGGCCAGACCAGATGAAGGCTGAATCTGGAAGAAACTTCTGTGTTGAACCTCCCGTATCCATATTCTGAGCAAATAAATTCTGACAGACCAGAGCTGAGGCCTGGAACTCCTGGCTGCTGGTGTTGAGCTCCTGAATATTCTAGGCTGCATGGAAACTTGATGCGGGCAAAAAACTTAATGGTGTGAAACCACTGCCCCATTTGATGCACTGTCATATTCGAAACCACTGGGGAGCTTGGTGCAGAGACCTAGGCATCTCTGCAGGGCTGACCTTCTTAGCTTTGGTTTAATGCCCATCATGCCAGATCCTGATAACTTAATAAACAACAGTTGTGCCTGTCTTTCCCTCTTCCAGCTCTGAAATGCAGGAGCTGGTTTTGGCCTGGAGCAGAGCTGGAACTGACATGCTGTGTGCAGCTACCTGGCTGTAATAAACCCTCTCAAAACAGTCTGTTGCAAAAAGGGGGCACAGATCCCAGTGTTGTCCTTCAGGTGCTAGAAGACCCCTGGGTCCTTTGCAGATTTTCCTGGTGTCCAGTGAATCATGCTGGGAATAGATAATTTCATGGTCTACAGGTAATGATATGATTCCCACATTTGTGATATATTGATGATGCAGGATACATATATTATGCCCCATACTGTGCACAGTATTTTAAAGCTGATTTTAAAGACATTCAGCTCCTAGGAACATCTTAAATTTTATTCTGATCAGTGACAGGGTCTTTCTTTCTCTGCTCCAAGTTGTTATTTTATTTTGATCTTTTCCATGTAGTATAACAGGATGGGTGGGTACAAATATGGGAGAAGTATAACCAGCATGCATAAACATCCAATATTTTTCTTCATTCTCTCTCCTGGGGAAATGAAAATGAGAGTTCTTTTAAATTTTTTTTTGCCCTGATTTTTTTATTAGTGATCAGTAAATCAGTATTTTCTCTATCTGTTTTTCAGCAGGAGCTGAAATATTTTATCTGATATTTTATAAACCTATTCAGCCAAAGGAAGACACCTGGCACAGAAAATTTCACATATGTGGTTTACATTTGTAAAATTTTAAATCTTTACCTATTAGAATGTGGAATGTACCAGAAAATCTGACAGTCCTCCCATACCCTTTTTTGCCTAGCTGCTCCTTCAGTTTATTTCCAGTTATTATTGATCAAAATTTCAAGTGAATGTCCTTCTCTCAGGAAACCATTTTTGTGTTTTAAAAGGTCTTCTCTATAAAACAGCAAGAAAACTTAATTTTAAAAGTATTTCCCTGGAAAGAACATTTCCTTTCCACAGTCAGTTCCTCCTCATGGATGAAGGTTCCTGGAAGCCTTGAGAGCCCTGGCCCTAGGACCAGGAGAGAGATACTGGAAGCCCAGGAGTTCCCAGCCCTTCCATATGGCAGAATTGCTTGTGAAACCTGAATCCTGGAAATTCAGAGTTCCTGAACATGATTTGACAAAAGAAATACTTTTACTGGCAGAAATCCTAGCTGGCCCTATTTTTACTGGCAATTCAAGGCACTGGCCTGAACTGTCCAGGACAGCAGGTGACTGGAGATTATCTCTCCTGTCAAGACACACAAAGCTGGTTATTCATGAGACTCAAACTGAAGAGTAAGTCTGTGTTTCTCTGCCTGGGAAAGCAGGTGCTTAAAGGTATTTGACTAGAAATACTAGGCAAAGGTGGTAGATGGACACACTTCTTTCTCAGGCTGGGCATCCTTTTCTGAAGACATGAGTGCTAACTTCAGCAAATAGCCTCTTGGTCCTAGGTCACAGACCTAATTTCTCTCTGAGTCTCAAGAAATTCAGCCTTAGAGCTCCTAGTTCCCAGAGGAGTACCTCTAGGCTATACTCATGAATGCAGAACAAGGGCAGCCTCCATGAAAGGAATAAACAGTGAGGTGAGAAAGGATCAGGGTTACCTACACAATGAATGGCTGTAACTCCCCAGTGCTGCTGTCCAGCATGAGTCTCCTGTCACTCCATAATTTCATGCAGTTGCTTTCAGCTGGGGCAGGTCAGAAAGCCCTGAGTGTGTCTCCAAGGTTGACTACTGCCTGATACAAACCAATGCCTGGTGCATTCTCACAGAGGTATAAGCTTTACAGAATCACAGAATCAATTAGGTTGGAAAAGACCTCTGAAATCAAGTAGCCTAACACCACCATGTCAAATACACCATGGCACTAAGTGTCATCATATCCAGTCTTTCCTTAAACACCTCCAGGGGCACTGACTACACCACATCCTGGGGCAGTCCTTCCAGTGTCTAATATCCCTATCATCTGAATATCTAATCACTCTGATCATCCAATGTCTAACCTTTCTAATATCCAACCTAAACCTCCCCTGTCACAGCTTCAGGCCATTCAGGTTGCTGCCTGCCTGGGAGAAGACCTCCTTTCAGGTAGTTGTAGAGTGGCAAGGTCACCCCTGAGCCTCCTCCAGAATAAACACCCAGAGCTCCCTCATAAGACTTGTGCTCCAGACCCTTACCAGCTTCATTGCCTTTCTCTGGACTCACTCAATGTCCTTCCTGAACTGAGGGGCCCAGAACTGGACACAGGACTCAAGGTGCCACCTCACCAGTGCTGAGTACAGAGGGACTATCCCTGCCCTGGTCCTGCTGGCCACACTGTTGCTGATACAGGCCAGGATGTCATTGGCCTTCTTGGCCACCTGGGCACACACTGGCTCATGCTCAGCCACCGTTGACCAGCACCTCCAGGTCCCTTTCTGCCAGGCAGTTTTCCAGCCACTCTGCCTCCAGCTTCTAATGCTGCAGGAAGTTCTTGTGACAAAAACCTTTAGCCAAATCAAGTCTCTAAAGCAGACTTCAGCGACGCAAAACGAAAAGAGTTGCAAAAGATACCTCCAGTTTTTCATCTGGTTAGGGTTCTCTCTTAGGTAAACAATAGGTTAGTAAAGCTATAATTCTCTAAGCAAACTTGACAAGTTTTTATACATTTCCATTATATATTTTAACATGCGTGTCTAAGTGGCTTCATCTTTGGTCACTCATGAAAAATGATAGGTAGATGGTCAGTAGCTGGTGCCAGAATCAACATTTGTTCTTTTCCTAGAAGCTGAAGATTTAAAGATTTTCCCATCAGAAGGATTTATGCAAGGATTTATGGATCCTGAAAAAGTTGGCTTAACCTGTATTATTCCTCTGTCTTTTGGACATTTTATTTTTAACTAACTGTGGAGTTTTTTTAATATAAAAATAGTGAGCACTTCTCCATGAAGTCCATGAGACCACAGTGTAAGCCTTCTAGTTACCCTTTCCTTTATTTAACACTTCCATAACACTTTTTGGAATAATACTTATCACTGGAAAAGTTGCTAAATGACATGAGGAGGTATCTTTTCAGCTTTTTACTGGCTAGCGCTTGTATTTCAATGCCTTAGAAAGCCTCGAGCAACCCAGAGATGTAGCACGGGCGATCTAGCATTTCAGTAGCTCTAAAATTGGTACCTGTATCAGCTGCAAAGCAAATACCATCAGCAGAAGCAAAGAGGGAGAAATATAGCTCTCTGCTCACTCAATTCCCGCAGTTAGAAGCTTTCAAAAGAAACAAACGATGAGAGATCTTCGCAGAAAGGTAGCAGAGCCAAAAGAGGCGGGACCTCCCTTGATCATCTCTTTTATTCAGAGAAGGGGAAAGGGCAGGACTGGGGGCAGACCCGGGGTGACTGGTCAATCAGACACTGCTAAAGCATTTGAGTTCTATTTGGTTTTGCCCACGCTTGGAACAAAGGGGTTCAGAGCACATGGCAGAGGCAAGTGTCTTGGGGAGGAGGAGGGGAAGCTCAGAACAGGCAGCAACAATGACACAAACTGTATACAGCAGTAACAATACTTTGCTCAGTGATGAAACCCAGTTGCACTAAATCCTACTTGTTAACTAGAAATGGTTAGTAACAACAAATTGTTATTCAAACTAGTTTCCATTCTCTGGCAGCTGTTTCTGCTTTCCCTCAGCTGAAGAACAATGACCAGCGCTTGGTCAATTTTGGTATAAATGACATCTGAATTACATCTTGATCTATTTCTTTGTAAAAGGATTAAGTTTTCTTATCTTTTCTGAAACATTTGAAAAAGAGAAAAAAGCTCTAAAAATCTTACAAATGGTGGCAATAAGAAAGTGTGGGTCCATGAGGGGAGTGATTTGCTATGCAAAGATTAACTGTGATTTAGCACAGTTAATATCAGTAATAGAAAGAGAGGAATTGCAGATAGACTAGGAAAACCTGCTAATTTTGATGAATAATCATCCAACTGGGATGTCAAATCAGCTGACCCTGTCGTAACTCACCTGATTAAAAAACTGACTGAAATAATTTCCAACCTACTAACAACTGTTTCTGAGTGTACAGTAGGGAACAGTGAAGTTCAAGAGGCTGGAAAATAGCAAATATAGAGCCTATGTTCAGAAACGGGAAAAAAGAAAGTGTTAGGGATTTGAAGAGGAATAATCTTAACTTCAGTTCCTGGAAAAGTACTGGACCAATAGCCAGCTAAACTCTGTGTAAGCACTTGGAAGATAACAGGGAGGTAAGTAACAGCCAACATGGATTTGTTGAGAGTAAACCTCTCCCAACTAACTTTGCTTCTTATGATGGAGTAGTAGGCAAGACCAAAGAATAATGTGTGATAGAGAGTAAAATTATTATTTTTATGGATAGCACCAAGTTTGGATGACCCTCAATCACATTAAAAGGAGAGTAGGATACAAATCCATACAAACTGGAAACATAGTCCAAAAACTAGGATGTAAGTGAATAAACATACTCAGGCATACAGAATAATCTGTGTAAATAATTTGATCAACAGATTGGGTGACAATTCTTCATGAACAGCTCAGAAGGTTATAATACATCACAAACTCTGCATGAAACAACAATTTCATATAGCTAGGGAAAAAGGAAAATATCACTCTGAAATGTATAAACATAGGTTTCATCTAGAAAGTATGTCTACTCAATATGTGGTAAGACCACAACAGGAGCCAATGCTATGTTTTCAAGGTCTTTATTAAAGGGATGTATAGAGTATTGGAAAAAGTACAAAGTGGAAGAATGATCAGAGGTCTAGAAAGTATGATCTATGGCAAAAAAATATGCTGAAGGAATTTGGAATGTTTAGACTGGAGAAGGAGTGGCTGGAGGGGGTGATAACACTCTTTAAATATGTAAAAAGGTAATAAATAGAACAAACTGTTCTGTCTTTAGCAGGCTGAGATTGTAGGCACTGCAGCTCAGTCCTGACTGGCAAAACACTATCCATGAGCAGAGGACTGGAACAGGCTGTCTGAGGACATTGTGGACACCCTGACACTGGATACTTAGGAGACCAGCATTAGACAATCACCTGCCAAGAAGACTTTGGATATAGTCAGTCTTGTGGAGAAAGATATGGTGACTATGCGGTTTCTCTCACTCTCTTTTCCATGGGCTAAGAAAAATATAAGCTAACAATAAAACACTGTATTTTTGCCCTTTAAATTCAGTATTTGGAAAGTTCTTCTGAAACTGGAGATTTTCATAGTATCTTGTTGCTAAAGAGACCACATTTCAGGCAAAGAAAATGGAGCAGTTTAAAACATCCAAAATGCCTTCAGCACCCGCTGTGTTACAGTGAGAAAGAAAACAAAATGTTCTCAAACTATGGAGTATAGTACATAGTTTGGTTAGTTCATTTGGATGTGGCTTTCAACAACCACATACTCAGTGGAAGTTTCCTATAAACTTCAGAGGCTTTAGTAGCGATCATTGATAACTGGACTTTCTTATTGAAAGAGATGGGATCTAACTGACTAAGTGAAGCCACAGCCTGTCACTTTGGTGAGGAGAGCTCTAAATTAAGACTGGCAGCTGAAGGAGAGGATGATCAACAATGAAGTCAGGAAGTGGGGGATTGCTGAGCAAGCAAAGATTTTGGTGTGATATGAAGCAATCCAGGAGGGTCTGAAGTGCATTGATGACATGGGTTATCAAGGAACCAATACTGGTGCATGGTCTACTGTACTTGCAAACAAAGAGCTGCTTGGGAATGTGGAAACTGGGGGCAGCTTCAGCTGCAGCAAGCATGAAACATCAGACTTCAGGATACTGAGAGGAGAGAATAAGACAAAAAGGTCCTGAACTTCAGGAGAAAAAACTTTGACCTATTCAGGTACCCGCTGGGAAGAATTCGAAGAATCCTCTTCTTTGAAGAAATGAGGGGTCCTGGTGAACTGGTAGATATTCAAGTATTACCTTCTTCAAGCTCAAGAAACTTCCATCCCCGTGTACTGGAATTTATGCAGACAGCAGGTGGCCTGCATGGCTGAGCAAGATGATCTTCATAAAACTCAAACACAGAACGGGAGATGTGGAAGCAAGTGCAGGAAGCAATATGGAGACACTTCAAGTGTGCAAGGAAACAGCTAGAAAAACCAAAATCGACCAGAAGTTGTAAATGTAGAGCTTTTTAAAAAGTCCGTTGTCCATTAGCCACAATCATTTAGCTCTGAAGAGACTTATTTCTAATCTCAAGGATAATGTCAACTAGTTTGTGAGAAATGTGAAAAAATCTCAAAATCTATGAATAACCACTTCAGAACAAGATGATATTGAGTTTTAACATCATGCTTATGAGTACGTTCCCTTTGGATGTCTCCACAGAAATTTGTTATTCCAAAAACACCTTTCTTTTAACATATATGGGTACAATTGAGTACCATGGAGTCATGGTACTCATATTCAGTAGGAAATGCAGTTTATTTTCTTATGACCCATAAAATATTTCTTCTTTCTCTGCATCCCAATCCAGAACACACTAACCATTTTAGAGATTTCCTGGTATTAAATCACCTTTCAGCAACAAGTAGTAAGTTGACGGGTTTTTTTAAAGAAAATTCTTTAAAAAGGTTCACGAAGACAAGAACCTATATTCTTTTTAGAAAAATATAGCTTTTTATGGTTTTAAAGAAACCCAACTAACAAGCATCACAAAGAAGTACAACAGCAGATGAAGTTTAGAACCTAAAGGCAGAATAACTGAGGCCGGAGTATGATGCTAGTTTGACAGGGGAGTGCTACTGACAACTGAAACATGTTTTAGTGGTGAGAAAGATTTGCTACCATAAACACCTCTAAATTAAGACTGAGTGACTTTCTAGGGCAGGTTGCAGATATGATGAAGTAATCTGTAGGTGTATAAATTAGGGAATTAATATGCTGAAGAGTTCGTATTTTATGTGCATTTTCTTTTGGGCTCGATCTCAAAAATTAAAGAGTTTTTGTCCTGGTGACAGGCATGCAACAGTGTTCCAACAAGGTCACCCCAAATGCAGTGTGAATACAAGGTCCACCAGCACGTGTGGTACAGATCTAAGACCACAATTTTTCTTGTTGTAGTTCTAGGTTTAGGTTAGCAAGCTGCAGCTTTCCCTGAGAACTCAGCAGAGCTGCTTAGGGCAGTGCGACCATTTTTGCCCTCCCATAGTCCTTTTCAGACAGCTCCACACTCTTGCTCTGGTAGCTATCAGCTCTACAACAGAGTAACGGGGAAGGAGGCGAGAAGGGTCTCTCCATAAGGGTTTCAGAGGATCTTTATTCTTACATCTTGTCCCAGCAATCCCCAGAGGCAGAGAGACCTCGTGGTCAGGGCACAGGGGGTTTTGTCAGATCACAGGGGCAGTACGTGGGCCGAGTTGGGGTACAGGAACCAATAGGGAGAGCCCGAGGGAGTGGCCAGGGCTAAGGGCAAGGAATGGGGGGGGGGACAATCTAGGATAGGAAAATCACTGGGTAAACAGATCACCACATTTTTTGACTACTGGAAAAGATAGTTGGCATAGGGTGTGGGAACCATAACAGAGCACAGTAAACCAAACGCTTCTTTATTTTCTCTTTGTGTGTTAGAAGCACCCTGTAACTAAAATGCTATAATGTATTTGGTCCTGGAGCAGCACCCCGCCAGATTCACTACGTGCTAGGCTCTCTGATAACCTTCAGGAACAGATTTCCTAAAGGAGGAGTATAACATTTTTCTGTCTTCCTTTGACAATTAATATGTTTGTGAACTAGAATGTCGTGCAAGATCTGTAATTTATTTCTCATGGTGCCTTGTAGTGATTTCTGTACATCAGCAGCAGTAAATTGTATTATGTCATCAGTAAGTAATTGTTCTATTACTTATTTTGTTCAGTTTGCTAAATATGATTCACTGAATCATCAGTGACAACTCAGGATTTGCAAAGTGTTTCTTATGAGATCAGAATGCATTTTCTGTGCATTATTTTAAACTCATTGGTGGTTGTAAACACCTTAAGACTTTCCAGTCATTTGTAAAGCAGATTTTCTGAAGATTTTAAAGTTTGAAATCTTTTATAAGAGTATATGAATAATAATTTAAAAGTTTTTGTTTCTTTTCTCGAATTTGAAGTCATTCCTACACAAAGTCAACAAAGCATTTTTCAATGATCTTTCTCATGTGATATCAAATGATTTAAAAAACCTGTTTGGATCCAGATTATGCAGAATAGATATTTTGTGCACACTTCTCCATGGTGCTACAACATGTCACTTTTCTTAGTCACCTTCACTGTTCTGAAGTGACTCTTTAGACAACACAGTTACTGAAGACGTGTGAGTGGAATATGGAAAAGCATGTAAACTTTTCCAGGAATCTCTCTAGTTTTGGTAGCGCTGTTTCTGAAGTACTGTTATTTGTGTTAGTCCCTACATTGTCATTTACTCAGATGAAGACATTCTTCAGTTCATTTGTGCTATATTATTCTCAGAGAATGTAACTTGCAGTCTTGCCAGAACAACACTTTTCTTTTTGGTTTTCTTGCCATAGTTTGAGAACTGTTTAATATGCTCCTCCTGTCACTCAGGGGCATAGTCCAAGTCTGTCATTTCTCTGTGGAACAGTTCTGATTCATCTGAGATACCACCAGCAATGAAGGTTTTATCCAATAATAGCCAACCTTCCTTAGCTCATTTGGTTAAAGCATTGTGCTGATAATACTGAGGTCCCGATTAGATCCCCATCGGGCCATTCACTTAAGAGTTGGACTTAGTGATCCTTGTGGGTCCCTTCCAACTCAGATAATTCTGTGATTCTATGAATATATCACATTTACTCATTAGTGATGTGTAAATACATAAATGCAAAAAATTTGAAACACATTGATTCAAAAAGAATAAGGGTAAGATACTGACACCAGGTGAAAAGAAGATAACAAACTGAGGCACATAAGTAGGATGTTCTCCCTAGTGAGTGGAAAACATTTATTAGTTATATGAGTCCCTGGTTGATAAACACAAAGACTAGCTTCCTCTGTTCCATAGAAGGGCTATGAAGGGATATGTGGCAAAGACAGACCACTGATTCTGCACAAACACAGATATCTTTTGGCAAGGGCTAAAAAAGTCTCACAAGAATGTGCTTTGATACACATTTAAGTAGGAGAGCAGTCAGCAAGTGCAGAAGACACAGAAGATATGATCACTGAAGAAAATATGAAAGCAATTGATAAGAAAACTGCCTGAGATGCAATGTACTAACACCATATGTGGCAGTCACCAGGAAGACTTGCACTGTAGTAGAATATTTAAGAATTAAGCCACTTAAACTTGGTAACAAAGTCAGAACTTAAATCTTGACCTGTATTATTCAAAATCTTTTGCCTATGCAGCAAGATCTACAGCAATATTTGTTTTCTTGCAGTTTCTACTGTGTTCAGTATTAAAACCAGATCCTCATCTGCTGAAACTACTTTAAAATGAATCACCACACCTCATTAAATTACAAATGAGAATCTAGCCAATAACATTAAAGAAAATAAAACAGTTATCACATTTTTCACACACACATGCCTGAGAGGACATAATGTCCCTTTCCTTCCTACTTAAAAAAATTTTTAAAGACATTAATATTATTAAAACATCTTTTACAATTCTTCCTCTTAATTAACTAGTTTATTTGTCATTATGTGCCATTGAAATTATGGTTTGACTGGTGACCTCACCAGCGACTGGCATCATCTTTTATTTTAATGCACTAGAGAACCATACATGTCCTCACCAGTACTATTGTCATGCGGATGCACTGGTAGGATTTCTGGGGACATTTGCTATATTGATATGCTGAACCACTCTGCTGCTTTCCCAGGGCAGAGTAGGGAGTTGCTCTGTTCGGGAAGTTCTGGGGAAATGCTGGAGATGTAGCATTTTCTTGTTTTAATGCATTCACATTAAAATGGGGAAGTATTACCAGTCTTACCAGAACAACAGCACTCAGCTTGGACATTTAACCTGATCTGAAGGATCACTTGATTGAGAGATTTTTTTGCACAGCAAGAGCAAATCTGAGGAGTAGCACTAGACAAAGAGTCGGGCCGCTTCTGCCACAGAGGCAGAAGGGAATATCCGAGGGAATAGAAGCCTGTAAAACAATTGCAGACAGACTTTTACATCCAAACTCTAGAAAAAATTTCATTTCAGCCTAGAAAACACAACATGCCATTGATTAAGCTGTGTTGGATCTGTTTGGGCTACCATAGCTACATATATTTACAAGTAGTATAGCCAGGAGGTTTCTTTCTACCTTTACCTACCACTGGGATGTCACTTTGAAAACAAGTTGTTTGTGAGGGTAAGTCTGTGATGATGTTTTTCTTTCTCCTGTCTTTGAACATGAACTACTGATATACAGCTGGCTAGATGCACACACACGGTACAAGCGGAAAAAAAGTTTTGCCAGCCTGAAGTAACTATATAGTTATCTAGGGAATGAGAAGGTAAACTCTAGCCAGTAATAACTAATTGACCTTAATTCATTAACCACTGCATAGACTAATGCATGCACAATCACTGTGGTTGCTTTTCTTTGTCTCCTAGACACAGAAATCCAGACAGCCACAGAGTCAGTGAAATGCTTAGGAATTTGTCCATTTGCATCACTCCTGACTGCCTAAGACTAGAAGGATAACATTGTACCTAGCCCATGAGGATCAGAGCAAGAAGGTAAGCAAAGGAAATGCTTGGCAATTATTTCAAACTAACAATATTTTGGGAAATAGCATGTCTGGATAAGTAGGTTATTCTCATGGAGGAATCTACATATAACATTTTTGCTGCTGACCTGCTGGTTCAGGAGGTCCTTTCAGTTCTCTGTGATATATTTGCACCATCTGTACATGGGGATTAAAATGTCTCTCCAGAGTGCTTTAAGATTGATGAGAGCTGTAAAGACGACTTTCACAGTGCTTACCCTCAAAAGAGACATTTCAGGCAAAGAAAGATGTCTCAAGCCTCCAGTGATTCCATGCTAATCAAGGGTCTATTCCAGGCACAACTTGTTCCATGGGTTTGTAAAAAAATTCAGTCTACCAGACAGCTGAATGTATTAACCCTGTCCAAATAGGCACCTTTTTTTACCCTTATGATGTCATTGCTTGGGATTTCTTTAATACTAGTTATAGTAATAGTTACACTATTATAAAACCATATCCTAGCAATTTGTCTCAGCAAGACCACCAGCTAGGGCTAAGATGACTGTTTGTAGCACCATCTTAATTTCAAATTAAGACTTGGACATCATCATCCAAAGACAGATGCGCATAACTTAGCAGGTGAATAGGTTTTAATAACATCTGGTACGTACCATGAGTTTTCAAAACTTAACTAGGCAGAAACTCGGTGGGTATCAACTTGAAAACACAATATTTCACAAACAAGAAATACCTTGATACTTTTTAAAAATGTTCCTTGAACAGAAAGAAACTTTATTTAGGAGTCACAAAAAACCTATTTGTTAATACCTCAAAGATGGCCCAAAAACAATAAGGTACTTAAATGTGGTACTGGGGGCCAGGCACAGATTTATGCTAAGCACTACTAGAAACTCTCATCCATTAATGTCAGCCAGTGCACTCACAGACTGGATCACTGGACAGGAGAGCAGCTGCAGAGTTTTCCTGTTTGTGCACAGCTGCATCCAACCTTTCTGGGTAACTGCTCTGATTTATATGGGCTAGCTCTTTCCTATTAATTTAATACTAGGTTGTGTTGTTTCAGTCAGTTTGCTTTTTCAGTCCTACCAATGTACTAGTGCAGAAGTGACACAATGCACTTAAAATGCCAGTAGTAACTGGGTAACTGAGCAGGCTTTGCCTTAGACTAATAAAAACATGAAGCATTTAGGATGTCACTGGTTAAGTGAACACAGGATATTATTCTAAAGCAGTCATTCATGATAAGAGAAGACTAAACTCAATGCCCTAGCAAGCTCCATCCTATTCAAGGTTATTATGAGACAAGAATCTAGGCCAAAAGTTTTACCAAATAGGTAAAATGAATGTTCTCAAAATTCTCAAAATGTTTCTCAAACCAAGCATTTCACATACCCTTTTTTCATGAATAATTCCAAACAAAATGAACATTTATGACTTAAGTCTTGCCAATTATTGTTCATGCATGAAACCCTGGCCTAGTTATCTGTAATTTCAATAGGGGTGAGGTTTACCCCATACTCTTCATACGCTGTAACTAAATCCAAGGTATATCAGAGATCTGTCACTTAAAAAAAAAAAAAAAGAGACCTGTCTACTTTTCTGCATTAATGTGTTTCTATTTTTTAAATTTTCCCATGTTAAGTAGTATATTTCTGCCTGTATTTGCTGAAATACACATAAAACTGATTAATAGAAAGAGTGGTCTTTTAAAAAAATCTATCTCTGATTGGAAGATACCACTTTATATTATCTGACTGACATTTTTGCAGCAAACAGTGAGGTTCCTGTAAAGGAGAAAGATTGTCAAATGTGTGCTTTGTAGACCTGTCAACAAAAATTATTTTGGTAATAGTATAATGATCAGACAATAATACTACATTTGGGCATAATGTTTGCAAGTGTCCAGTTTCTTGGTCTCTCACATAGGACCTCCAGACCTTTAGAAAGCCATGCAAAACTTGAGAGCAGTCAGAGCTAGATAAAGAAAGCTCAAACTGAAGGCATTTTCCAGGTATACAAGGCCATTTGTAGGACACTGGTGTGGAGCAATAAAGATCTTAACAGAAAGAGGTGATAGATCTAAATGCTCTAATGCAAGTAGCATAAAGAGGCACCAGCTTGAGTGTCAGAATTTGTTAAATGTGTTAGGTGGCACTGAAAAAACCTAGTCTGGCTGAGCACAGCACCCCACCAGCTCAGCCTGGCTGATTTGTCCTAGAGCTGACATATCACTGCTTGTTTACAGACAGCAGAACCACAGTTTGAGACTGGACAACACCTTTGGAAACATCTACTTCAATCTGGGGTTTGCAGAGGGTTATATCCAACTGGGTTTTAAATATGTCCAAGCATGGAGACTCCACAACCTTTCAGGGAAGCCTGTTCCTATGCTCAGTCAGCTTCACATCAAAAACAAAAAGCATTTTCTATACTTAAATGGAATTTCCTCAATTTTAATTAGCTTACAGTGTCTCTTGTCCTGTCACTGGAAATCCCTGAGGAAATCCTGACTCCATCTTCTTTACTGCTCTTCAACATCCCATTCAGAAGATGCACCTGAGCATCTGTTCTCCTCTCCAGGCAGAACAACCACAGCTCACTACTCCTCTCCTTGTATGAAACATTACTGCACAGCACTGGCCTGTACTCTGCAGCATAGCTGTGCCCTGAAGCAGATTTTTTTAAATTGCATCTTACAAGAATCTTAATTTTGCAGCCATATAGAGCCTGATTGCTGGGATCCATGTACAAGAGTATTATAAATCCATTTTCTTAAAATATCAGGAGAATATTATGTGAAGAGGAAATGCAAGTTCAGGGCTCTTCTATCTAACAGATCAATATCAGGGGCTGCACTGGAAGTTAGTGATTTCCTGAGAAATGTATGCCTGAAGCTGAGGAAGTTTCATCCTGTGCACATCTGTAGACTCCTTAGTCCCATATGTAAGCAAGACTATTTTTTTTCTTAACCGATGTCCTGAAAACTCCTTTTCTCTGCATCTTCTTCTTTCATTCTCTGGATTATGGGCTCTTTCTTCAAGCCATGTCTGGCTGTGTCTTCTGGATAGAGTTCAGAGACTGGGAAATGAACCAGCTATGCTGGTTGGTTAAATCTTTATTGTTCTCTCTTTTGGTTTCAAGTCCATGTTACAGAGGCTTCAAAATGCATTATAAACATATGTACTGTATGTGAATGAATGAGGCTGGGCAGGCAGTTATCCAACAATGACTGTGCCTAAATGCAATTCTGACCCTAACCACTTCACTGCAATGCTGTAACAGAGCCGTATCCTGTTGGCAAAGTGCTGTGACTTAAAAAAAATGAGTGTGGTTTCAACTCTTTGGGGATTTACAGGTCCTAGTCGCTAGATGTCAGGGCTTTCTCTGGTAGTACCCATCCTAGCCAAAATGTACTTCTGTAATTCAGTATACTGCAGGCATTTCTTATCAGCTCTGGGTGCCAAATGAATGCACGGGGTATGTTGATAAACATTACCAAAGTAAAGCTAAAGTAATGATTTTTGAGAATGTGAAAAAAGGTCACACAAAAAAAAATACATCACTTTCAAGCACAGTGCTTAATGAAATGACTAAAGAAAATAATTGAAAATATTGATCTCTTTGCAGCAGCATGCCTCAGTAATTGTAGTGGCTCCAGTACTAATCTGAAGAGCGCAGTGTGCACTCGGAGCCAAACATCCAGAATCTGACATGTTACAAGACCTGCCTTCTGTAGCACTGAATTCCCTCAAAATTTAGAAAGACAACAGCTACCTTGTGGAGAGTGTACTTTGATGAGATGAGTAAAGATAGAAAGAAAGAAAGAGAGCAAGGAACATTCTCCAGCAATAAGAGCAATAGCCCAACCTGTTACCTGTGCCCAAATCATAGCCTTTTCCCTCTCCTGGACCAGGGAGTCCACATAGCCTGGAAATGGAACCTGGCCAGGGAGATACCTCTGGCTGGCAGCAGTCTGAGAGAGGGATGGTGACAATGAGCAGGCATCATGCAGGGTGTTGTGCTGTAGGGCCAGCCATGTTCTGGGATGTGAGCCTGTGCCTTGAGTTTACCCAGTTAGCTACTAACAGGGGCCACGGCATGCCTGGGTTAGCAGCCTGGCCATGACAGTCTGGTGGCTGATGTGAGGGATGTGTCTTGGTGGCCTAGCCAACTTCAGGCTACCCTTAAAGACAGGTACTGTGTGCCCACTGGGTGCACTCACAGCCCACCTGGTAAGTGCAGGAGGGACGGGAAATGCCTCTTAAGTTGTGAATCATGGAACTGGGTGTTCTCCTGGTCTCTGCATTGATAGCATGTATTTATGCCTCCATCCTGGCTCAAGTCTGTTCCATGGTACCTCAGGCATTGTGCCATCCCTCAGTAATCCTGTTTTCTTGTGTGTCTGCTGTCGCTGAGCAAGGTTGAGCTGTTCTCTGAAAAATATGTATTTCATCTGTTAAGGTCAGTGAACTCTCTGTCTGTATGTCAGTAACCTTTAATCCTATTTTGGGATGTTGATCCTTCTGTCCCTTGATTGCTGCTATCACTTTATTACAGTTTGCTGTTGGATTTACGTTTTAATCAGAGCCAAAAACTACATATATATATTTACCATTAATAGATTTTAATAGCTCAAATTACTAATAAACTTTATAGCAGTAGTATAGTTTGAGTTCCATATCTATCCAGGCTTACAATCCCTTTTGCAAAACACATTATTAAGATCCAATTACTCTAGCATTATTTATACATTTGTTGAGAAGAGAGCATAACCCCAAATTAATTTCATGCAGGCTGTTAAACAAGTGACAAAAAATCCTGCATGAAGCAAATTCCTTGACTGAGGTGTATAGGCTTGTGCCAGTCCCAGAAGTCATTCACAATACTTGTAGTTTAATATTCTTGTATATTTTTAACATACACACACATGTACACATATTCCTATCTATATGGATATGACCATGTAGACAGTTCAACATCGAATATCTATTATTTGTTCTTGCTTTAAATAATTTAAAAACTGCCTCTTTTCCTGACATAATAAGGTATAAGTACAACAGTCAAAGAAGAGATGAATAATACTATAGAAAGAAGTATTGTGGATTTTAAAAACTCAATCCAGAACCTTTCTAATAGGCAGATATGTTTTTAAAAGCCTCTGAAATTTGGGACTGGAAAGGCAGCCATCAGGCCTTATGGGACTGTCATCACTATGCATAGGCTTCCCTTCCCTCTCTAGCACATGTGGTCCTAATTGCTGTGCTGGCGAGACCGTGGAGCTGGATTCTTCATGAACTGGCTGTAACATTGGCAGACATTTACTCATCCACTGCTAACAGTTTTTAATGGAAAATCTGTATCCATTCATGCTAGAAAAATGCTTATGTTAAAACAGAAGAAAACTAAACAGAGAAAACCAGATATCAGTAGCTTTTATAGCTGCCAATAGTGGGTATTCTACTACTTCATTAACATTTACTGTGTTAAATTTGAGGACAAACCAGTGAATGTGATCAAACATTAAGAAATATTTTGCAGAAATTTTTTACCGTATTTCTGATTCTGCCCATGCCACAAATTGAAAATTATACAGCATGTAATAATAAATTGACAACTTGTTTATACCTGACTCAAACTTATCAGCAAGACTCACGGAAAGTTGCAAAATTGCATCTGCCACATAGGCTGATTAAGGCACATCTTAGAGAGAAATAAGCACTTCATTTGTGGTTGTTGTACATAACATACAGCTGTTTGACCAATGGAATAATAATTCTCAGTTAGAGGGCCCCCTTTCCTCCAACTTTTCAGGAATTTCTCTTCACTTACTAGGAGTCTTCCCGCACTTCACAGCTCCAAACATTCTCTTGGTATTAAACAATCCTTACATTGACTCTGCTCATAAAAATATTTATTCAACCATAAGAAAATGGGAATTTTGAAGTCAATAATATTCCAGGTCTGTCCCTCACCGTGGTGTGAGAGATCACATTAAAATCTCTGATACATTAAGTTGGAGCAGAAGCTCAAGTCTTGTAACAAGAGCAGAGGTTGAGTCTAGAGCTGAAAATAACAGTAAGTAAAACAGATATAAAATAAAAAAGAGTAATTAAACTGGTGCAGAAAACTGTGTGGGTGTCAGGAAACATGAGTAGCATGTGTTAAAAGGGCAGATTGGGCTGAAAAGGATTTGCAGCTGGAGACCCTCAAGAATCAGTCTCCAGGACAATTCATTATTTCAATATTTTTTCACATTTTCAATACTGAACTTGGCACAAGTAGTAGAAATCATCCAACAAAATTTGTTGATGACACAAGCATCATCAAATACAGATACATCTATATCTCTGTATAGATATATAGATATCTGTATATATCTTTATCTATCTATATCTATATCTATGTAATTTTCCCTGTTGGGAAAAGCTGAGGGATCCTGGAATCTATACAGCAAAGTATTACCACAAAAAGATGGGGAAATATGTATGTGATGAAGAAGATTCACATTGGAAGGTGTCCAAAGAAGGGCAATGAATCTGATAAATGATCTGGAGCAGAAGTTTTATAAGGAGCAACTGAGGCAACTGGGGTTGTTTAGCCTGGAAAAAAAGGAGGGTCAGGTGAGACCTTATTGCTCTTCTACAACTACCTGAAAGGAGGTTGTTGCCAGGTGGGAGTTGGTCTCTTCTCCTGGGTAAGAAGCCACACAGCAAGAGGAAATGGCTTCAGGTTGCACTGGGGGAGGTTTAGATTAGATATTAGGAAAGATGTCTTCACTGAAAGGGTGGTCAGGCTTTGGAACAGGCTGCCTGGGGAAGTGGTGGAATCTCTATCCTTGGAATTCTTCAAAAGGTGTGTGGATGTGGCACTTGGGCATATGGTTTAACGGTGAACATGGTGGCGCTGGGTTAGCAAGTTGGACTTGCTGATCTTGAAGTTCTTCTCCATACTAAATGACTCTAAGATTCTTTGTGTGGAGGAGGACTACCAGATTTTGCAACTTTATTTACAAAGGGCTAGTAAAAAAGATTTGTTGTCTAACCTAGAAAAACCAGAATTTAGAATGGCTATGATCGTTAGCTCTAGATACACCAGGTACACACATTCCAGTGAAGAAAGAAACCATTTAAGTCAAAGGGCATCATTGCAAATGAGTGTAAAATGGTAAATTATTATTTTTCAATTAATATTGAAACAAAGCTGCTTGGCAATCAAAGCAGTGAGGTTTTGAGACTTTTCCCAGTCAGATAATCTCTTGGATAGAATAGCTTCAAAATGTAGTTTGATTGATCTGTAAAAGAAGAAAGAGATTCCAGCTCTGACAAGGTGCTCAATTCAATGTTCTAAATTCTGCAGCTTTGGGAGAAGAGTGTGAACTTTAAACTTGACTGCCCACATCTTTTTCAACATCCTTTGCCACCAGTACTCAATCACAGTGCGTTTGTTCCCACCACCACTAAATGTCAAGCTGTTATCTTATCCATTGATGGTCTGTAGTTGGTGTTCCCATTTCTTGTTCCAACATGTACTCTGGCCTTTTTGTAAGATTAGACCATGCAGTTAAACTGGAAAAAAAGTGCATACATAGGGGTTTAGACATTCAATTCCTTTAAACAATCTGGACCAAAGCAAGTTGTCCAAGATAACATGGGCAGTCTGTCTCAGAATAGGAAGTCAAGTCTAAACCTAATGGCCATTTTTCTGTGAGAAATCACTGGGGACTTGGAAGAATTAAGTTCAAATCCCTTTGCAAGTCCATTCTTAACAGCTTGAATGAGAAATGTTGCTTTAGGTCTAAAAATTCTTTTAACAACGTAGTGATAAACAGATTTGTTTCCTATTTTAACAAACTGCTGTTTTTCAACAAAATACAATTTATTGAAAATCTTCCAAACATTTTACTCCAACATCCTAACCACTGGGGTGTAAGCTGTTTTGTATTTTAAGTTAAATATTTGAAAGGATGTCATTTTTATTCTATTTTAAAATGAAACAAAATGTTCAAACTTTAACATTTTTATTAAAACAATGTTCTACTTTTCCATCCAGGAACATTCCAGCTGCCATTTGACTCACTAGGCCGTGCTTCTTATGAGTAGATGAAATGAAGTAAATTACGAAATTCTCGACAAAGCTTGTATCAGTATTTCTACAGCATCTTTATGACCAAGGCTCAGCAGTAGCTTCTCAGTGAAAATGAATTGGTCGTTTGAGGTAAATGGAATGCAGTATTTGGTACTGACATTTCTCTTTAAATTCTGTTATTCCTTTTAGGCACAATCATTTCAAATGATAAAATATACATATATAAAAAGGGAAGCATAATAGAAATCTTCAGAACAAACAGAAATACAGACTTTCTGACTTTCCTGTGTCTCTTCATTTTGTCTCCTTATAAATTTATTGCTAATCATCAATTCTTCTTTTGCCAAAGGTGAAATGAAAACATTAAGTAACGAAAGAAGTCCAACAATACTTCAGCGGAAAGTTGAAGCTCTCTTCTTGTACAAATTGAATATCGATGTCTGCTAAGTTGCCAGCAGGTAAAACTCCACTGGGACAAAGGGAAACAAGAAAACCATATTCTGCTTTTGCATTAGCAGTTTTTGTATTGAGTCCTGGGATACTGAATGCTCATTTTCATGACTAATTTCTTGAATCATGAGAATTTAATCCCTCATTTCTAATGGTAGATCTAGCCTTCATAGGAAATAGGTAATTCTTGTTGTTCAGTGCTTTCCTAGATATTAAATTAAACTTCATTAAAGGTTGTGGCTTTTTCTCTTTAAGATAATGTACCCATCTTTCAACTGATCCCTTTGAAATTACACACTCACAATAATGCCTTTGTGCTGCCTGCAACACACCTTTTTTGCCTTAACCACAATCACATAATACATGATATCTCTATATGGAAGCTGTCTATACAATAATTAATTTCCGTGATTTTGAAATATCAAAATTGATTATCATGGTTAAATTTCTTTTCAATTTTTTCTTCTCGTTCTTAAGGCTCTGCAATAGTATGCTTTATTTTTGCATTTTTCCCTGTGCATCTTACCCTCTAATATTTGTGTAGTGGGCTGGCTGTAGCTGGACACTGGCTTCCCATCAGCACCAACCTCACTCCCCTCCTTAGCTGGACAGTGAAGAGAAGACATAACAAAAGGCTCAAGGGTCAAGATAAGGGCAGGGAGAGATCACTGACTAATTGCAGTCAATTTGACAATATTAGTTTGATTTGTTTTCAGTCAAGTCAGAGTAGAGTAATAAGAAGCAAAACCAAATCTTAAAACACATTCCTCCACCCCTCCCGTTTTCCCCAGGCTCAAGTTAACTTCCCATTTCTCTACCTCCTCCCACCAAGTGGTGCGGGGTAACTGGGAAGGGTGGTTGTGGTCAGTTCATCATGTTGTCTCTGTTGCTCCTTCATCCTCAGGGGTAGGACTCTTCACACTCTTCCCCTGCTCCAGTGTGTGTCCCTCTGGGGCTGTAGGTGGATCTTTGTTCCGCCTTGGTTCTCCATTGCCTGCAGGGGCACAGCTGCCTCACCATGGTCTGCACTATGGGCTGCAGGGGAATCTCTGCTCTGGCACCTGGACCACCTCCTCCTTGTACTTTTTCACTGGCCTTGATGTCTACAGAATGCTTCCTCTTGCATATTCTCAATCCTCTCTTCTCTGTCTGCAATTCACTCCTGCACAGTAAATTTGAGGTGCTATGACTGCCACTTGCGGTCTCAACATTTGTCAGTGGCCGGTCTGTCCTGGAGCTGGCTGGCATTGGCTCTGCTGGACAGAGAGGACGCTTCTAGCATCTTCTCACAGAAGCCAACCCTGTAGGCCTCTTGCTCTGAAAACCATTTCTGTGCAAACCTAATACAATTGGATGTATGTTTTCAGCTCTTCTTTTTGGGCAGCTGGCTGGGACATAGCACAGCAGTGCTAGGTAAGAGGTGGTATCCCCTCTAGGAAGGGATGTTGTACTAGTGAAATTATGACCACTTTCAGTTCGAGAGAGGTCTGCCACCTTCTTCCTCCAGCAATCATTCCTTTAAGTGGGCCTGGTGACAGTGGTGGGTCATAGTTACGTGTTCTCTCCCTCTGTTTTGGAAGCTTAATGCTTCAACAGAAGCAGCAAGAAAGCAGTTCTTGTACTTCAAGTCCATGACTGAGTTTGAAAAGTTTGAAAGAATTACCTTAGTCATAAAAGCTTTGATGAAAACTGTGCAAGCCATCTTTCTCTTCTTTTCATCTTAGTTGAAATCATCATGAATGTCAAACTTAGTAAAGAACTTTCAAAAATATGGTGTAGCTGTAGAATGTAAACAGCTATGCTGCACAAAATGGGCAAAGGTTGTGGTTAAAAGAGAATAGTCAACACTTGTCAGCATTAACTGGGAGCTACGGCTCATTCCTTCCAAGTTCACAGCTTGGCCTTGCGAGGTGCTGAATATCTTTGTCAATGCATAAGGGTGGTGCTGAGTAAATTATATGCTGAATTGGTAGCACTGCTTAGTATTAAGACTGCAAACATTTCCTGTTATAAGACCTAGTTGCTTATGCTTTTGCCAAACTAACTGTTTAGGTTGAAATTTTCCATGTGCGGCATTTGCCTTGTGAAGAAATCTTTTGGAAAATTTCAGCCAAAATGTTTCTGCTGTGAAGCAAGAGAAAAACATGCTATTTTTTGCAGTTAAGAAAACAGTCCCGTAACCTTTACTTTGGCGGCTCCTGTGCCCTCCTCATTTGTTGAGCAGGAAATTGACATCTGGCAAAAGGGTGGTCTGTGTGTCACTGATGCGCTGTTTGCTATCCATACAAGAAACCACTTCTAGCGTAAATCTTGCAAAAGTCCATTTGTATGAACTCACTAGCAGTTTGCTAAAACTTGACCACAAAACTCCCAGAAACTTCTATTCTTATGGAGCATACTGACATTTCAGGCCTGTTTAATTTCTTGATTGATGATCTGGATGAGGGGATTGAGTGCACCCTCAGTAAGTTCACAGATGACAATAAGCTGGGTGGGAGCGGTGATCTGCTGGAGGGTTGGAAGGCTCTGTAGAGGGATCTGGACAGGCTGCATCAATGGGTCAAGGCCAATAGTGTGAGGTTCAACAAGGCCAAGTGCCTAGTCGTGCCCTTGGGTCATAACAACCCCAGGCCATGCTATGGGCTGTGGAAAGAGTGCCTGGAAAGCTGTCTGGGAAAAAAGACCTGGAGGTGCTGGTCAACAGCAGCTGAACATGAGCCAGTGTGTGCCCAGGTGGCCAAGAAGGCCAATGGCATCCTGGCCTGTATCAGCAACAGTGTGGCCAGCAGGACCAGGGCAGGGATTGTCCCTCTGTAATCAGCACTGGTGAGGCCTTGAGTACTATGTCTTGTTCTGGGCCTTCAATTCAGGAAGGACCTTGAGGTGCTGGAGCGAGTCCAGAGAAGAGCACTAGAGCTGAAGGGTCTGGAACACAAGTCCTGTGGAGGAGCAGCTGAGGGATTTGAGGGTGTTTATGCTGGAGAAAAGAAGGCTCAAGGGACACCTTATCACTCTCTACAACTGCCTGACAGGACGTTGCAGCTGGATGGGGGTTGGCCTCTACTCCCGGTAACAAGTGACAAGATGAAAGGAAATGCTCTCATGTTGCACCGGGGGTGGTTTGGGCTGGACATCAGGAATAATTTCTTCAATGAAAGGGTGATTTACCATTGGAACTTGCTTCCCAGGGAGATGGTGGAGTCATCATCCCTGGAAGTGTTTAAGAAATGCCTGGACATGGCACTTAGTGCTAAGATTTATTTGACATGGCAGTATTCAGTCCAAGGCTGGCTTCAGTGATCTTGGAGGTCTTTTCAACCTGAATGATTCTATGATTCTATTCTTAACAAGATTATTTCCAGGCTGGGCTGAGACCATACATCAAAAGAAAGAGAAAGAAGTTCTTCTATTCTGCACTGTGAAGTCAAGTGTCAAAGTAAACATGCCCTATGCAAAGACACACAGGACAGGCGGTGAACATAGGGTGCCACAGAACTGAAAGTGGAACAAACAAGAGAAGTGAATGCTACTGCAGGGCAGAGACTAGTAGAAGATGGAAACTGAGATTGATCAAAAATCTATGGCTTGAAACAAAGGAAGGGAATACAGAGTCAAACAAAATCCATATGAAATGTAGATTAAAAGAGACTGGATGGCAGGATTGCATTTCTTGTAACTAAAAATCAGCAAGAAAAATCAAAGGATGTTTGGGTTATAAACCAAAAGCCTATGAAAGTGAAGTCTAGATGAAAATCTTATAAAAGATTCAGACTTCTGAGGAAATTAAGGTTTCTGATAAGAAAACAACTTTAGTACGAAGTCTCCTTTTCAGTATGGAGTAAGAGGTTCTACAGTGATCTGTCAAGGCCACTGCCATTGCATGTCATGTTCCGATAGTGCTGGTCTACATATTCATATATTTCTAAGAACACTGAAGTTCATTGTTTAAAGGTGCAACAAAACTTCTATCCCAGATTTAGTTGGATGTACCTTTTCTTGTACTGTAATATCATAGTTTTTCGTATTTGTAAACTGGATTTTTTCTGCAACATTTGAAGATTAAAGAACTGTCAGAGTAGTGAGGGAAAAATGAAACATCACTTGTGAATGTTATCCAAATCCTATATGAAATTTATGTTAACAAGTATAGCATTAAATATTGTGATGATAATGAACCCTTCTGAAAAGTATTACGAAAAAGTTAGGGGGATTTATAGCACTGATAAGAATAGGGATTTTTGAAGTGGTTTCTAATAAGAAATTTCACTGTCTGTTGCCAATAAATGTTACATTTGACTCATTTAAAATTCAAAAAAAATCCTGCTGTCAATATGGAACATTATAGATGACTGTAGTGTACAAATCTGTAATATACCTTCTTAGACTGCTTGTGACTGAATATTTATCATAGAAACACAGAATGGTTTTGAAGGGACCTCTGGAGGTCATCTCGTCCAAATGTCCTGCTCAATCATAGCCACCTAAAGCCAATTATTCAAGCTGGTATTCAGACAACTTTTGAATATGTCCATGACCTCTCTAGGCAGCCTGTACGAGTGCTCAGACAACGTCACAGAGAAAAAGTGTTTCCAGATGTTCAGAGGGGATCTCCTGTGTTTCAGTTTCTGCACATTGACTGCAGTCCTGTTGCTGGCCACCACTGAAAAGAGGCTGGCTCCATCTTTTGTACACCCTTCCATCCCATAACATATTTATATACATTAATAAGGTCCCCTTGATGCATATGGAAGGAATTGTTCTCATGTGTGAATTAAACCACAAAGGAAAAGTGTGTATATATATATATAGATATATTTAACATGCTTATATAATATCCCCTTCAAATGCTTTCACCATTTAAGCCATTTAAGTGAATGAATTCCAAATGATAATAACAATATGATATTTCTGGTAGCTTTTGTAAAGCAAAAAATAACCAAACCAAAACCCCAAACCTAGTTATACATTTTCTTCTTAAAATTTTTCAGTTTACTTCTGCATTTAAAAAAAAATTGTATTGCAAACTAGCTTTCTGCCTACTTTTTTTTTGAATGGCCAAGCAAGCAAAGTTTTGAAGTACGAAGTATGAAGCTGGAAGAAAATATTACTGCATCCAAAAAAATTGTGTTGTGCCGGATGTCTGCTTTCTAGAAGAACATGAGTTGGCACATAAGAACTTAAATATGATTTTCCTAAATTATATATTGAAATGTTTTAAATTGCACTTGCATGTGACCACTCCTATGTAGACCCAGAAAACCATTTCTGACTGAAATGAAAATACTTTAACACTTTATTTTTCTCATGAAATGGACTTTAAATAGGTGAGATCATAAAGCATCCTAAACAAAATAGGCACTGCTCCAGCATCTGCTGCCATCCTCAGATGTGTTTTCTGCAGTACCTTAAAATAACATCTGTAAATCATACCTGGTAACCTCAATTTTCCTATGAACTTCTCTTTTTTCTCTTTCCTATTAACCTCTTTTTTCCTGAGAATGTTGTGTAATGCTCTTTAAACATGACCTTGTTTTCCATTTCTTCCAAGAGACAATAAATTCTGCTACTTTCCAGAATCAAACCTTATATAATTTTTCTGGTCTGTATGACAGTGAGTCACACCACAAATTTAGCTGTTCTATGGCAGTTCCTGGGCCGTGATTGGATTTGCCATTGAGCAGACAAAGAAACTCAATCCTAGTACAAGTTATGAGTTTTTCTCACATGGATACGGAGACTAAGAATCTGCATCTTATATAATCACCACCAGGCTCATAGTGGAGAGTAGAGCTGACAGTGGACTGGAAACCATTCATACACAATAGCACAGGACTGTCTTTGTTGACCAAGCTCTCCCTCTTGAGGGGAAGCATGTATGAGTACAATCACCAGTCACAGGTCAATGTGTCTGAACAGCTTCCGGACCAAAGTTGGCTTGGATGCACCACTCCAGATTCGTAGAGCCTGGTCCATCCCTCTCTGCACCTCAGTGTAGATGCATCTTAACTTCATCTTCAATAAAGTTGGATTTTGAATAACTGGAGAAATAGTAATGTTTTCTCCAGTAAATTTCCTGTTATTCTACGCTGCTGAGTGAAACAGGCTTACTTGCTGTTCCAAGCCTCCACCTCAATAGGCACCAGCAACCTGATGTAGAATACGTATCTTTGAGTCAATAGAAAAAGATGTTTCAGTTGTCAACAAGCAGTCATAACAATAATTGAACTTCAAACCCTTTTATTGAAGTTTTATGCTAAGAGTAATCCAACACATGTTCTTCATAGTGGCTTTGGAATTTTATTTTTCTTAGCCACTCAAAGTTTCAAATTAAATTTATTTATACTTAATTTACATGCAGTATTTGATGGCAAAGCCGTTGTAAATCTCTTTGAGTTCATATGTGACTGAAGCGCAAAACAATCCCCACTCTAAGGAAATGAAGGGCAGCATGTTAGCTTAGCTAGAGAAAAGGCCACTCTGAATGCCAGGGTGGTGCCTGGTATTAGCCAGGACAGCATAATAATTCATGTACCCTGTACTTACTGCCCCTTTTGATTTCTAAAACATCTGTTTCCAGGTGTGAGCACACTTGATATTCAAGGACATCATTAGATGTGCCAGTAAATCAGATATAGCATCATACAATGGACTGGAGGTTGGACACTCAAAAAGGGAACATTATCCCTCCTCCAGTCTGCTAAATGGGAAAAGGATCATGATAAAAAATTAGCATGTGATCACAGTATCAAAATCTGCATCCATAAGCAAGCATAATTCTGCTTTTTATAACTTCTAACTGCTTGGCTTTGCAATAATATTCCTTTGACGTTTGAATATGTGAGTAGTGCACATGCGGGATATGCATATTTACCACGAGTCATCACAAACACATACCTTTTAAACCATTAAAATAATTATGAGGAAATACGTGTACTGTGTTACGTTCAGTATAGATACCAATGAGTACATATGGTTTTGCAATATTTACAAAGCAGATGCCTTTGGTGTTACATAAACAAGAAACAGTTTGCATCTGTAATGTCACTTGTATACATTTAATGCAACCTGGGGCTTACTGAGGCTGTCTGTGGAAACAACCCTGTATTAAATCCATCTTTTTACATTCTGGAAAGTATTAAAATTATTTAAACAGAAGAATGGAGTGAAACTGCTCTGTGGCTTATGAGGAACAAATACTGCCAGCTGAAATGTTTGGCAACCCAGCTAAATTTGGAATACCAATACCAACCACAGGCATGCATTTCATCTTCCACAGTACACTTTGCTGAAGAGGAAAGATTGAGAAGTTCTATTGAGACTAACTCTATATAATATTTCTTTAAAAAAAGAAATCAATATCAAGCTACGTTATTGTCACAACCTGAATGATTTATGATTAATAATTTGGGATTGTCATGGTCTTCACTACAGCTTTTGAAGTGACAGTATAAAACTATAGAAGCAAAATGATTAAATATTGTGAGAATTTTGTTTAGTCTATGGGGTAGTGGCTGGCATTAAGATTTTTTCACTGTTTACAAGTAGAAAGAATTTAAATTGTAAGACCATCACTGCAATACTACATAGACATTTTTTGCTATAGAAAAGCTATTTATTCCTTCAGGCATGGGTATTATATTTTCCTATCTATATGAACAAAAGATAAACAGCACTGATGATGAGAATAATAATTACTGCAGTGACATCCTTCAGACAAGGAATTAGTTACGCAGAGCTGTTACTTCTTTAGTAACACTTAAGTCATGAGGAAAACTCCCTTTATCCTCTGCTTCCTCTGAAGAGGGGAAGATGAAGATATAACCAGACTAAAACACAAATGGATTTGGTACAATGTCATTTTCCCAGGTGTAGGATGAATTTGGTTTAGCACACCTGAAAGAAAGCACTTTACTCTTCATATTATTTAATTTAATATGCTCTTTTCTGTCAGAACTGGATTAGGGACTGATTGCCTATGCTGTTGCACTGAAAGATTTGGTGTGGCATCTGTAGTGGGAAAATTGCGATCAGCAGGAAAGAATAGTCTAGAAGCAGCATCAAACATCAAACATCAGCCCAAATGCAGACAAAAGAGCACATCTGACTGGCATCTGATACCAATCATTGTCCATACCCTTTTCTCACCCTTCCCCCTTACAATGTGACTCATACAGCTGGCAAATATAGGCTACCTCATTTGATAATTTTACTTACTCTTGTAATTGCAATATTTGTTGTTCAAGGAAATATACTGTTTTCTTTCTATAATGATTTCTTTAAAGATAACAATACTGTTTTCTCCAACTTTCTGACATTTGCAGTAGATTATGGCTAATTATTCTTCCAACCCCACAGAAAATGAAAATCACAGACATATTCCTGTGCCTTCTGAGCTGTGATTCCTTGCAATCATCCTACAGTGCCTAGAACAGAAAATGGCAACACTTCCTTAAAAATTGGTATATTAATCTGTGGAGGCAAATTACTTTTGACCAGAGAGCTTCTTATGGCAGAGAGTTGACAACACTTTTCCATTATCCTTGTCTTCCACCAGGAAATGTAGCATGCCGAGGCAGACTTTCAATCTTTTGAATGGTGAATGTGGCACTAAATATACAAAAATTATAAGGCTCATCTCAGTGGATATGTGTGTATTACTTTTTTTCCATTACACTCTAAAATTAGAAGTCGGTAAAAACTTCTACATTTTTCAAAGAGAATGTATATTTTTAAAGAAAAACATGACCAATGTATAATTAGAACTGCCAGAAAATGCATAAAAGCATAGTTTTTATGTTTATGTTTTTGGCAAACTGTTCAGTGAAAAAGAGGTTAAATTTCATTTTAATGAGCATGCTGACAGCAAATTATGTGACTCATCTGCATAGGTATCTATGAGAAAAAATATAATTTTATACTTCTCAGTACCTTTAAAAGTAGAAAAGGTTTTTCTGAAGTGGCACAAAAGTTCAATCTACAATAAATATGAAGACTAATTATTTTCTTTATTTTCCTAATTGTGCTGGAAGGGCGAATAAATACATGAATGATTGATACTCATGTGCTCTGCTCTGTACAGTACTGAGTAACAGAAGAACCTTGTTATGAGCAGATTATGCTTTGAATAGGTTTGACAGACACAACAGTAGGAAGGGGAAGGTGCATATATCTAAGACATGCTGTGTGATGATGGAAAACATCTCATTAGTCTCAAGACATATGTTGCACTAGTGGATTTCAACAGGAGTGAGTATGGGGAAGAAGATAAAGCAGTTTCTGTAAGCAAATTCTGCAGAATGAAGAAAAAAGAGGCATTTGTGGTAATGCCACATTAATCAGACTTCATTTGAGCCTCAAGGTTTGTCTAGCCTAGCTAAATGGGCTGGAAGCCTCTTGCCTTCAATGGCATAGGCAGGAATGATAAAGTTATGATTCACAGTTGTTTCTTTCCTCTCAGACCAGCCACTGAGTAATGATAATGGTTCAGCTGATGGCAGAGAAGATCTGGCCTGAGTCTAGAGTACAATTCAAATCCATGTTATGGACCTGCAGGAAATTGTTATAACCATTCTATAACCGTATTTTATAAGTTTCTGGCTAACAGTTCATGGTTGATAGCCCTTGCCCTTGGGGGAGACTTCAATTTGTCAGATGTCTGCTGGAAATGCAACATAATGAAGAAGAGGGAGTCTAGGAGGCTACTGGGTTGTATGGAAGACGAATGCCTGACACAGATGGTAAGTGAGCCTGCCAGGAGTGGTGCCCTGCTAGACCTGCTGTTTACAAACAGAAGTAGGACATGTGGTGGTTGGAGGTCATCTTGGGCATAATGAGGCTCAGTATTGGGCCAGTCTTGTTTAATAACTTAATCAATGATCTGGATGAGGGGATCAAGTGCACCCTCCGTAAGTTTGCAGACAACATTAAGTTGGGTGGGAGTGTTAATCTGCTGGAGGGTTGGAAGGCTCTGGAGGAGTATCTGGACAGGCTTCATCGATGGGTCAAGGCCAATTGTATGATGTTCAGCAAAGCCAAGAGCTGGGTCCTGCCCTTGGATCACAACAACCCCAGGCTGTGCAACAGGCTGTTGAAAGAGTGCCTAGAAAAGCTGTGCAGTGGAAAAGGACCTGGGGATGCTGGTCGACAGCAGCTGAACATGAGCCAGTGTGTGCCCAGGTAGCCAAGAAGGCCAATGGCATCCTGGCCTGTATCAGCAATAATGTGGCCAGCAGGATCAGGGCAGTGATTGTCCCTCTGCACTCAGCACTGGTGAGGCCACACTTCAAATCCTGTGTCCAGTTCTGAGACATTCACTACAAGAAGGACATTGAGGTGCTGGAGCGAGTCCAGAGAAGGGCAATGGAGCTGGTGAAGGGTCTGGAGCACAAGTCCTGTGAGGAGCAGCTGAGGCAGCTGGGGTTGTGTATGCTGGAGAAAAGGAGGCTTGAGGGAGACCTGATTGCTCTCTACAACTCTCTGAAAGAAGGGCGTAGCCAGGTGGGGGTCAGTCTCTTCTCCCAGTCAGGCAATGACAGGACAGGTGGAAATGGCCTCATGTTGCACCAGAGGATGTTCAGATTGGACATCAGGATAAATTTCTTCACTGAAAGGGTGGTTAAGAATTGGAAGGAACTGCCCAGGGAAGTGGTGGAGTGACCATCCTTGGAAGTGTTCAAGAAATGACAGGACATTTCCATGAGGCACTTAGTACTGCAGTTTAACTGACGTGGTGGTGTTCAGTCAAAAGTTGGACTCAAAGATCTTGGAGGTCTTTTCCAACCTTAATGATTCCATGATTCTATGGTAATTCAATGTATACATGCTTTTCCCTCTCTTTAGGCTTGTTTCATGTGGCAAATGTAAAACCATCTCTAGAGAAAGATTATATAATAGATTGTTTCTCTAGAGTTGCTACATATAGAGAGAGCAAAAATGAGAACTGGAAAAGTCGTAAAAGCAGAATGATGTCATTAGTCCTCTTCTCAGGAGCAACCCAAAATCTTAGTTACCTATTTAAGCATGGTTTTCTCTAGTTGTTGCCATATTATTTTTCAACCATGCTCTTTGGAAAATGCAGCCATAGGATATTCAGAAATGAAGCTGGTGTTATTCAAGTTAAATTAAAAGCATATGAGTGAGTCACACCCTGACTAAGGAGTTAATTTAATCAGTAACAATATGTTAAAAATATTTTAGTGATTAGTTAACTCAGTTCCTTCTTTGCATACCCTTATGTTAAATTAAAATACTGGCAGCATTTAATCTTTTAATCTTTGTGATTTATGGGGTTGTTGCTGTCTGATATGGAAACTATGTTCCAAAACCTTGAGAAATGTGCATTTCCTCAAATTCTCCATCTTTTATTTAGACAAGACTCGGATGATGTCAGTGGAACTGTTCATTAGGGTAGTTCATTCTATTCCTCAAGGCTTTGTAAAACCTGGACTTGGTTAGCGTACTGATGAAAGTAATCCCTTCCAAGAACAAATGGAGACCTCCGACATAAGTAAAGCAAGTAGAATTTTACTCTTGGAATTCGTACATGTATATCTGGTCAATTTGCTACCAAGAAATTTGCTAGGTATTAAACATCAGATTCAATTACTTTAAAAGTCTGACAATTGCTCTCAGGAATTAACATGTGTTTTAACCTAGCACAAATTAATTCTTTAAAAAGAAGTTAAAAGGAGAACATATTTCATTTTACAAGCATGCTGTATTATCAATTATTAAAATTATTAAAATAAAATATTAAACTATATTAAAATATTAAACCAAAAATATTGCTATTTTTGTTAAATAGGGCAATATTTCAGAGTAATTTTTTCATTCTGTACTTCAGCCATGACCTCTTCTTGCTTTTCATCAGGGACTCACACCTTTATAAACAATAGCATTCTCAAAGGATGTTTTCACAACATCACGCCTGATTTAGTTTTAACACCTTCCCTGTTTTACTTGCCTACAGATATAAACTTATATCCTCTCCTATGGAGTTGAAGACTTTTGCTTTCTTTACCTCAAAATGAACATTTTATTATTTATATAAAGTAGAACTATTTCTAAGATGCAGAGGAGGTGACAAAGAACTGTAATGAATAATTACATATAAATTTGGAAGAAAAATAGAACTTCAGATCCCTGCTCCAAAATATACACAACAGGGATCTTAGCCTGCTCCTCATATTTGAAGTCCCTTGTCATTACACTGCTTTTTATTTATGATTTTGACAAAAAAAAAATTGACACACCTTTGGAGGAAATCTTACTGATGTCTACAACTACCTGGTAAGATGATGCGAAGAGGATGGACCCAGACTCTTCTTATGGGTGCACAGACAGGATGAGAGAAAAAACTCAGAAGATGGAAATTTTGCATTGAATATAAGGGGGGAAAAAAATCTCACTGAGAATTTTTTCAGACTCTGGACCAGGCTGCCCAGAGACAATTTTGTTCCTTGGAGATATTCAAAACCCAAATGGACATGGCCCTCAGAGGCCTGATCTGGCTGAACCTGCCTTGAGCAGGTTGTTAGACAAGATGACTTTTATAGATCCCTTCCAACCTAGGTGATTTTATGGTTCTCCGGAAAAGAAAGTACAATAGAATTGAGAAAAAAAATCTGATGAAAAAACGTTTCGCTGAAGTATCCCTGCTCCTCCTATTGAGATACTAAAAAATATGGAAGAGAGAGATGTGTTTTATAAATTGACTAAACCCTTCTTTCCACAATATTAATTCAGTCAAGATATTTTAAAAAATTTAAATAAAGTGAAGTTATTCTTCCTGGAAACACTATCTTATTTGCTTTTTCAGATGGACATGAAATTAAGTCATGAAATATACAGTTCTTAACAAAAAATTCTTAAATAATTGCACATTAATTTGGCATTTCAGATCAGGTTTATGCCTTAACATATTAAGTCTATTTTAGTATGTTTACATACTTGCTATGTCATAGAACTCTGTCATTCCTTGATATATACCACACGTGTGTGAATTTTTTTTGTTCAGGTTTTAATGTATTTTTCTCCATATGAAGCACAAAATAATGAAATATAGATAAAAATAATGAAAATGAAATGCCGAAGCCAAAGCTTTCATCAAGTGTCAGCAATTTATGGATATCAAGTTGAAAGTGAACATAGACAGAATTATGAAAAAGTAGCATTTTTATTGGAATATTTAAAACTATTGAAGCCAACATTCCTCCACTCTGGCGGAAGTGGATTCATTCCCAACTCTTATTTTAGTAACAGATTTTTCATCCAGCAATATTAAAATAACTCCACACCTCACAAATCCTCTGCATCAGAATTTTTGCCCTCCTCCTCTTTCCTGGCATCAGTAATGTACTGTTTTCTCTACTGAGATTGCGATCTACTTAGAGAAAAAGAAAGGGAGACTTCATTCACTCCCTGAATTTTCATTTGAGTGATCCTAAATTCTTATTCAAGTAGTGATTTATAGAAGCTGAGATGGGGAAAAGAGATACAACAATTTATAGAATTAGATAATGCCTTTAAAATACGTGCACAGCATATGAAATCAGCACTATGTTACACAGCAGACCTTCCCCCATTGCGAGATAACTGAAGCAGGGGGACACTTATATTCTTGCTGGGGTCATGGATGTGATCATCATCTAATATAGAGCTATCAAATCTACCTGTAAATCCTGTAGGGATTTAAGAGTAATGCAGAGGACAGCAGTTTTGTGCATAATTTTTGAGAGCTTCTGAGTGCATCTCAGACTAATTGTGCTTAGAGTTAAAGCTATATTTTCAAGAGCTGGATGTCTTTAAATCTAAATATATTTTCATTCTTGCAAAATTTCCAAATTTAATCTCAATTTACTGATTGGTTGTGAATAAATTTGTTTTGCATGTCTACATCCATATAATTTTCTCACTTTTGTCTCTCAAAACCACCTGCAGTTTTCTATGTTAAAAGTTATGAGTTACTGACTTCAATAGCGTTTTATTTGTCCTGGCTTAAGTCTGACTGGAAAGCATTCCTCAAACAAAAGTGTGAGAAATATATAAACTTGATATCCTGGACACCTGAAAAAATATCCATACCTGGCCGGCTCAGCATCCCTTGGTTTTACACAGTAACAGTGTCTGTATGATCTGTGTACCTCATGAGAGCTGGCATTGTAGAGGACAGTGCAGGCAGAAGTGTCCTCTGTGACATTCAAGGTTGTCTGGCATGCAGTAAGAGAGCCTGGTGGCATAAGGCAGGAATGCACATTTACAACTTGAAGGTCAAAGAAAAATGTCATGCTTATTTTAGCTCTTAAGGTAATAAAACCTCAAAGTACTTATTTCTTGCTATTATTTAAAGGAAGTTGGGGATATCTAGAGGTAGACATCTGAATTTGATCAGATGAATTTGACTTATGTGCAATGATGACTGCTATTTAAAGTGGGTGTAAAAATATCACAGAAAAGGAGATCACTTTTTGTCTTAGATGGCATATAGCCTGGCTGTAAAGGTATTGTCTTGAAATGAGTTCAAAAATGCAGTATCTGGACCTATTTGAGTGAAAAGTCTAACCTTGAACTAGTGACTAAAAGGGAGAGGAAGAGAAGAGCAGCAGCTTAAGGAATTTTTATTTTGTGAATCCTCCCTTTTTTGTTTTACTTAGAGTATATGAAACCTTTCATCTCAGGCCAATGTGTTGCATTGTATTAAACTATTTTTACTACATTTTCATTTCAGCAAGGATGAGAAGTAAAAATATTCATAGTTTGATCCAAACATTTTTTCATCTTGGCTATTAAACAGAGAAAGCATCTATTCAAACAACCTTAAAGCCCTGATACTGATCTCATACCAGACTAAATCAGGAATCTCTCCAATAAGGTTATTTGGGTATGCTGGTATAAAATGGTGCTATATAAATGAAATCAGAATCAGGCCTTGATAGCAGCCCCATGTAGAAGAAACATGCTGAAATCTCATCTAGTCAGAAGGAAATGAGCAGCAAACCTTGTACCAAGAAGGTGTTCCAACAGAATTTAACTGTTCCAGACAAATTCCCATGTGAAAACATTCTTTAAAAAAAAAAAAAAAAAAAAAAAAAAGCGGCTTTATTTCAGGTTAAAGCTAAATCAGCTAAACTGATTCTAGTTTTATTTGCACATCAATTCTTTGGGGTTGAAGTATTTCTCAAATAGTGTCACAGAATCATCAAATCACAGACTGGTTTGGGGACAAAGGGACCTTAAAAGTCATCTAGTTCCAACTTCCCTTCTGTGGGCAGGGACACCTTCCACTAGATCAGATTGCTCAAAGCCCCATCCAACCTGGTCTTGGACACTTCCAGGAATGGGAGATTCTCTGGACAACTTGTTCCAGTGCTTCACCACCCTCACAGGCAAGAAATTCTTTTTAATATCTAATATGCAATCTACCAAAGTTTAAAGCCATTACCCCTTGTCTCATCACTACACGCCCTCTCTAGCTTGCTTGTCGGCCCCCTTTAGGTACTGAAGGCTTCTAGGTCTCCTTGGAGCCCTCTCTGCTTCAGGCTGCACAACCCCAACTCTCTCAGTCATCACATCTCTGTGATGTGACAGAGATCACATCTCTGACCATCTTCACAACCCTCCTCTGGACCTGCTCCAACAGGTCCATGTCTTTCTTGTGTTGGGAGCCCAAGAGATGGACACATTCCTAGTGGGGTCTCATGAGAGCAGAGGGGCAGAATCACCTCCCTTGACCTGGTAGCCACACTGCTTTTGATGTAACCAGGATATGTCTGGGCTACAAGGACATGTTGCTGGGTCATGTTGAGCTTCTCCACCAACAGTGAGGACTCCTTTTCTTCAGGGCTACTCTCAATCCACTAATTTTCCAGACTATATTTTTGCTTGGGCCATAAGGTTCAGTTGCCCTTCTCCTATCCACCAATTCTGTAACCATGTCATGGAAGGCCACCAAATTTGTTAGGCACAATTTGCCCTCAGTGAAACCATACTGGCTGTCATCAATCATCTTCTTATTTTCCACGTATCTTAGAATAGTTTCCAGGAAGAGCTGCTCCATAATCTTGTCAAGCACCAAGATCAGACTGACTGGCCTTTAGATACTTTTTTCCCTTTTTAAAAAATGAAGGTTATGTTACCACTTTTCCAGATTGTGAGAACTTCACCAGTCTGCCAAGACTTCTCAAATATCATGGATAGTGGCTTAGTCACATCATCAGCCATTTCCCTTGGGACACACTGTTGCATTTTGTCAGGTCTCACAGACTTGTGCATCTTCAAGTCCTTAGACAGTCCTCTGTCTTCTCCTGCACTGGGTGGTGCTTCATTCTCCCGGGTCCTGCCTTGCCTTCTGCAACCTGGGTGGTGTGGCTGGAGCATTCATCTGTGAAGACTAAGGGAGAAAAGTCATTCAGTACCTCAGGCTTCTCCACCTGGGTAACCAGGCCTCCTGTTTCCTTCCGGAGGGAGACCACATTTTCCCTAGTCTTCCTTTTATCACTGACATACCTACAGAAATTTTCCTTATTGTCATTGACATCCCTGGTGAGATCTAATTTTCTCAGGGCTTTAGCTTTCCTAACATGATCCCTGGCTGCTTTGAGCAATTTTTTCTGCATTCCTCCCAGGCTACCTGTCCCTGCTTCCACCCTCTGTAGGCTTCCTTTGTGTGCCGAGTTTGTCACAGACTTCTTGTTTGTCCATATGTTAGGCCTCTTGGCCTTTTTGCTTGACTTCCTCTTCATTGGGATTCATTGTTACTGAGCTTGGAAGAGATCCTTGAACATTGACCAGATTTCTTGCGCCTCTCTTCCCCCAGGGTCCCATGGTAATCTACCAAACAGATTCCTGAAGAGGCCAAGGTCTGTTATCTTCAAGTCCAGAGCAGTGAGCGTGCTGTGCACCTTCCTTACTGCCCTAAGGACCTTGAACTTCTCCATTTCATGTCATCACAGGAGCCATTAAGTAATGGTTACTGTGAAGTAGTTATTTCAGACGGCTACCAGTCTGACAGCTACCAAAGCACCCCTTTCCCCCCTCCCTTACTTATTTTAGATAATTTTTTCTTCATCACCTTCTTCTAAATCTTAATTATAGAAAAAATTCTACAAGATTTTTATTTCGTATTCAAGGCAACTTGCAAAACCAAAAGAAACAAAATCTGTGAGAACAGACAAATAGAAGGACAAAGACATTCCTTAGCTAGCTGAATGATCTGTGATGTGAGTGTCAAAAATATAAGGAGCAGTGACATAGCTAGATAAAGCAATGTTCTGTTTTGAAGATTTGGTCTGATATATGATCCTTCAGAAAAAAAAAAGGATTTACACAGAAAATAGAGTTCAGATGACACAGATGGTGCATAAACCACAATACATTGTTTATTTCTATTTTGAGCAATTGATCTAAAAGCAACATCTTCCCAATAGCAGGGAAAGCATGGAAAATTACCATGATCATGTATTTCTCATTGACGAAGACTTCAAACCCATTTTGGAAGGAGTCGTGGGAATACAGAACTGGAAGAGTCTGAAAAACAAGACATGAGTGAATGACTAGCAGCTGAATAGAAACATGAGACAAGCTATATGAATTCATATTAAAGGTCTGCTTTTCTTAGTAGCCTTTCTCCACTAGTGGCCTTTTGAATGGGCTTTCTCTCTCCTTAAGGTCTCTGTTCATGTTACACAGCTACCTCTGCCTGTTTCTTTTGATCCCAACCAATGACAGACCATTACCTCTTTTACTGGAAAAATAGAAGTCAGTTTGCCCTCAATGCCACTCATGATCACGTGGACCTTTGTCATATCACTAGTGACTTGTAACCACAGACTGGCAGTCTGTGTTGCAAAACCAACCAGCGGCAGGAACCCCATATAGCTACAAAGATAATGTTTCCTTCTTTATGTTTATGTTGGCCTCAGACATCACTTCGGGGGCAGGAGGGAAAGCAGATGTCATAGTGTGAAGTCAGACAATGAAGAAGAAATCACTCTTTAGAACCTGAAGTTCCCTGAGATTTTTTAGTATTTCTTGCACCTGGAGTGTTTCACACCCTTGCTTCTTTTGCCTTTCGTGTGGTCTCATGTCATGTAATACACCTTTCCTGGTCAATAATAATCACTAGAAGACACTTCTTTCTCACAGCCTCTTTTGTTACTGACTCCGAAATAATACGTCTGGGGCAGGGAATGCTCCTCATTACTTTTTACAATACGATTTGGGACACTGGCCACCCTATACTTTCTGATCACAGCCCTAAAGGACAAAGTTAATACACAAATAATATTCATTTACAAGAAATAGATTTTATATAACAAAGCAGAGCAAATAAAAATAGTGAAATAAACAGCACTGGGGGCCTCTTTCACAAAAAGAGCTTAAGAATTAAAACGTTACAAGATAAGGAAAAAACCCACTGATTCAACTCTAATTGTAAACAACTAGAATGGTATATATACTAAACCTTTCTATCTTCCTTAAGTTTGTAATGGTGTAAGAACAGTTCAATGTCTCAGCACTCAACCTCTACACAAGTTTATAATTTGCTAAAGAGTAGTTACTATATTAAATTACCCACTTTCTAACACACTTTTTAATTTTCACTAAAATAGAAAAATGTAATGAACTTTTGGAAAGGTTTTGACATTGATACAGCTTTCTTTGTTATAGAAATAAAGAAAATCAGAAATGTTTTCAGGTACACCAATTAAGATTTCTTGAGACACAGAAAGGAGAATCTCAGAAAACCTCTTTTGCACATTTTAATTTTAACCTAAAAAGAAAGAGTTAAAAACATTTTTATAGGTTTGGGTTGTTTTTTTAAATTATTATTTCACAGGGCTGTCAGATGATGCTAGCATACATTCTTGAAGTATGCTCAAATCATACTAATTTACACCAGCTGACAAGATGACCCAGTGTTCTGGAAATCTCATTCAACTTTTTCATGTCCACAGCACAGATTTTTCCACAAAAATACATTTTCTTGACATTTTCTAGGCCTTCAATATACCTAAAAATAGAAGCAAAATCACACATTCAGACTTTATGATAATATCTGTTCTGGTAATTTTAAGAAAAATAAGTATGTATTAATTGTTCCCTTCAGTTGCCAACTTGAGATTTCATGAACAAATTACAAATAAATATACCTTATTTAGCACCTCATTCTTTCCCTGGTATGAAGATTTATGGATGTCCTCAGAGCTAGGATTGTTGTGGTCACATTGTTCTGAAACTGACTATATACAACAATTTCACATTTTGGAGTTCTCCCATATTAGCTGGGCCTCAAAACTTCAATGCAAAGAGTAATCAGTGGAAAAGAAGTTAAAGATATATTTTGACTTCTCCTAGCTCGTATGAATGTGGTATTTATAAAGCCCTTTGTTATTCAGCGGAGATGCCTTCCCAGCAGTCAATCTATCCTCATACTGGAAAAGAAAAAACCACAATCCAAATGCATTGGCACTGTTATCTCTCTTCAACTATTAAATAGGGTGTGTTACTTAAAAATTCTATTAAATTGATAGAATTGATAAAGACCAGTGCTTTCTTAACAAACATCATCAGTTTCTGTTTCAGGCTGTCAGCAGGTAGCTAAGTAAAAGTTCTCTCATGCTGGTAGCAATGGTGTTTGGTAGGGGCAAGTGGCTGGGTCAGCTACATGATCTTTGGCACAGAGAAGTGGAACAGAGAAGTGAATAACAAAAGCTTATTTAAGGGCTACATTTGTCACTTCAGTGCTCAGCAGCCTCTGCTATCATCGACAACAATTTCTTATCCAATTTATGGTCCTCAGCGCCTCAAAGTGCTTTTTAAAAACCTATGGGCATTTTGGTGTGAGTATGTCTGTATCACAGGAAAATTAGTGTCAGTAGTGCTGGAAAACTGGAAATTAATTGAACTCTCATATGAATGGATGCAGGGTTTCTCAGTGAAATGAAGCAACCTATTTTCCTTATTCATAATGAATGTAAATAAATTCTCTTTGTATTGTACAATTTCTATTATGTCAAGTGCATGTTAATGAACAGTGTAGTATTTATTGTGTCATGAACTGGAAGAGTGCTTTTCTTCACTTTAAAATTTTCTTTTCTGAGTCAGTCACAGGCTAGTTTCTGTTTGAACTTTCTCTAGAGTTTACCAGATGTTCTGTTTGGATTCCATGTTACTGTGTTGTGTTCACTGGAGTTCACAGATGGGCTTTTCACTGAACTAATGAAAACTTAATGAAACCCATATATATATTTAGCATTTGAGAATACAGTATAATATAATGCTTTCTGTTGCTGTTTGTCATTCATGCTTAAACTGGCAGGACAAATGAAAGCCTCTAAGAGACACCGTGAGTTTGTAAGCAGCCAGAAGACTTTGCTTCTCTTCTTTCCTACTATGTGCCCCTTGCTATCTTGTGGCAGCAGATAACTCCACTTTCAATGGTGCCTAGGTTTTGGTTCTGTTTCAGCTAGTAAAATAGGAAAGCAAAGGGTCAGATAAGAGGTGTCTTCAAAAGCATGTGTCAACAGAGTTGGTTAAACTAGAGGGTGCCTGATTTCTGGAACAGAAATCAGTGAGGAACTGAAAAAAAACCTCAACAAACCCCAAACATTTTAATCAGTTTCTGTTAAATAGCAGTAGTGGGCAGATAACCCCAAACACTATACTTCCTGCTGTCGGGTGTGTGAGTACATGACAGGCACAGAGGGTTTTGCAATATGAAGTCTAACCAGAAACCAGTTCCAAATGGTGTTCCCCAGAGGCTGATAGTGTTCAATGCATGCAAGGATGGAATACACCCTCTGCAAGTTTGTGGGCAATACTATATCATGGGGAGCAGCCAGCATGGAGGACCTGAAGACAGACAGATCTAGACAGGCTAAAGAAATGGGCAGAGAAGAACCTCATGTAGTTAAAAAGAAATTAATACCAGTCCTGTGCCTGGGATAATAACCCCAGCAGTGAAAGCTGGGATCTGCCTTGGGAAAAAAGCAGTTTTGTACAAGCTGTCCTGAGTTCCCAGCAGCCAGCAAGTCAAACACTGATCAGCAGTCAACATTTACAACAACAAAGCCTAATGTAATACTGAGCTATGTTAGCAAAAGTGTAGCGAGCATGTGGGAAAAATGATTTGTTTATCTCCCTCTAGTCAGCCCTTGTGAGCTACCTCTAGAAGTGTCCAGGTTGGGACTCCCTAGTGCAAAAAAGACATTGACAAACTGGAGGGTCCAGGGCAAGGCAACAGTGCAGATTAGGTGTGTGACACATACAGAGGGATTGAAACAGCTGGGTTTGTGCTTCTTTGGAGAAGACAAGGTCAAAGGGGAAATCTTAGCGCTGACCTCATCTGTCTAAGAGGACATTTATAGAGAAGGTAAAGCCAGATTCTTCTTGAAAGTGCATAGAAAAATAATGAAGGACAATGGCCAAAAATTGCAAATTCCCGTTAACTATTGGTAAATAATTTTTTACAATATAGTCAAGAGCTGACATGGATCACCTATAGACGTTGTAGAACCTCCATCCTTAAAGATAATTGCAATGCAATTGGAGGTGACTGAGCAACCTGGTCCAAATGGTGGACCCAGGTTCAAATCTGGACCTGTTTCAGAACTCCATTCTGGATCCTATCATAGTGACTCTGTGGTTAAGTTTAGGTCTTTTGGGCCTCTTAGTGACACTCTCCTTTTTAAAAGAAAATATTTATACTGAGAAATTAATGATTAAGATCAGTACTAGTAATTTTGCTCTCCTCTATCTCCAAAGGTACTTTGAATCCTCCTTACAGAGGAAGGTAGTGTTTTGAAAGCAGACTAATGACTTTAAGTTCAAAAAGGAAGATTCTTTCAACATGAAAGTCCTTGGAAAATTCTGGAACAGAATATTCACAAAGCATCCAAGCAATGAAAATGGTGGATACAGCAATCATACTGAACAGAACACATCACTTAGCTTCTAAAATACTCACATTTCAATTGCATTACCATTTCGCTAATGGTAATAGACATTTCTGTGTGTAATCTTGGGATTGTGACCCTGTAACATAAAGCTGCACTTGTTTTCCTTTATTACTGAAGATGGACTTTAGGCAGGAAAAAAACAACTGTATCACTTTCTTGCCTCAGTATAAAAAAAAAGGAATTTTTTTTCTAGGAAGATATACTTGAGGAAATTTTGTAACAGATAGTTTTCCCACAGGAAAATGGGGATTTATGAGCCCCTGGCATCCTAGCTTCCTGGCAGCTCACAAGACAGAGTCTTATAGTGCAGCTCTTTGTAGTTCCCTGGTCCTATGACATCCTCAGTTAGATACAGGCAGCCACGGCCCAGGGTGCTTCCCCGCTCCCAGGCTCCAGCACGCTTTCATAGAGGGAGGGAGCCTGGAGGGCACAATGGATTTCAGAAACATGGACATGTTCCTGTAGTGGAAACAGAGAGTTTCGCTTTTCACCCCCCTCCCCCCACCAAACTTTTCAAATAATAAAATCTTTTGCAGAAATTAAGTTAAGCTTCCCAACCAGGTGGGTGTCTGGGCTGAAGATCCATCCAGTCTTGACTAAGCTTTTCAGTCTGGTTACAGGGAATGTAGTAGTGGCTGTGTAACCTAGGAACACTCTCCTAAGGCAGAGCTGTCTTCATATTTTCCAAAGAAATGGGAAGTGAGCATCCCAAAAGATGGTACAGGTGTCAGAAAACTGCTTTCTCTTATTTTTTAAAAAAATAATGACTTCATAATACATTCATCCAGCATGGATTCATGGAAAGACAAGATAACCTGAGAAAAATCATGAAAGTAAATGAGTATTACAGGTATGTTGCATTCCCTGAAGAAAACATATGTTCTCTGTGTTCTCTGCTCATGGAAGTGTGTCTGGGGGAAGTGAGCACATTTGACTCCATCCATATATCAGCGTCTGAACCCGTTCTTTAAAATGTTTGTTACTTTACATTATACCAAGGGCAGTTTTTGGAAATTATTAGGCAGTATAATATATAGTGCAGATCATACTAAATATGATTAACATTTGAATCATTGTGGTCTGACAAGAAGAATTGCCATAATGAAGAGATAAAGATGGGCAATACATAAATCAAGTTCAAACATCAAAATTTTTAGATCTTGGCCCAGTCTAAAGAGAACATGTGTTATTCATACATCTTTGAATTACAGACATGTGTTTGCACACCTCTGAGAAAACAGATGACATTCCCATATCCAGTTTGAATAATGGCATATATTTTTGCCTTTGAGCAGGGCTTTACTTCAATTTACCTGCAGCATTTTTCCTCTTTCTTTGCATTTGTTTTCCATGTTTGGTATGTAAGTTATTAGGGCCAATGCGGGAAAAGGACCCAGACAGGTACTAGACAAGTGGAGATAAGAGCTTCTTCCCTGAAAAGCTAATTCTCTAAAAAGATGAAATTAAAAAATCCCTCATAAGATAAAGATATGGCTGATCAACAGAACATGACCAGATCAAACACCCAATTTCAATGCATTAACTGATTTGCTCTTGATTTTGTGTTTTACATTGGAAAACAAGGTTCACTGGAATCCCTTCCAGGGTGCTTTGTTAGCTGGAAGATGGTGGAAGGTGTTGGAGATGAAGAAAGATAGGAAACAGAAAAGGGCACAAGGGCTGGCATGTTGAGCGGGAAACCTAGAGGGGGTAGCAGTGCCTGAAGCTCCCTGCTGATGACTGCCTCATTCCCTATTCCAGCTTATTTCCTGAAAGTTGTCTGATTGGAGAGGAGGGGAACTCTATGAGACATAGCCCAGTAGAATTTGTCCTCTGAATCTGCATTCAGGCCAGAGAAGGTATGTTTACCTATTCAGGAACTGCTAATGCAGTGACAGTGGATGCTCTGGCTTCCAGGGAGTACAACACCCAATAGCCAAGTTTATGTGCTCCCTTGCTGCCTGAAACGGAGTGGTTCCTTCACGGGCCACTGATTTGTCCCTGTCAGGCATTTGTTGGATTCCTAAGAAGATACAGAGGGATAGTGTATCCACTCCAGAAACCCCTGCAAATCTGGAAGAACACTATGTCAAAGCAGCTGATGGCTGAGGTCTCACCTGTGTCACTTGGCACTGTGGATTCAGGACTGCCTGCTGCCTGCCATTAGTCCACCATTGCCTCAGTGTTGAAGAACTTCAGTGTCAACAGCTCCATGGCTTTATGTTGGCTTCTTTATCCAGATATGCTGAGTAATCCACAGCAGCCTCAGACCCCGAGCTCTGACATGGCAGTGAACTGCCCAATTAGCGAAGAGTAAATGCACGGCTCTCTTTGGTGCTTCTTCTGAGAGCAGAAGCAGGTGATGCCTCATGTGAAGAGGCACTCTGATTGCTGTACCTCTACAACTCATGCTGATATCATTCCTGGAGAAGTGCATCACAATGGGCCCCTGGCCTGAACAGGACCATGGCATTCCCTTAATCTCCCCGCTGACATTAGTGTTGACTCTGCCTTTCTCTTTACCATGCAAACTATAAGCCTCAAGGACCAGAAAAAGAAAATCCTCCATTACTGTATTTCTTTTCCTTTCAGAAAAGAAACAAAACCTAAGCGCTATGGCATGTGCTTACATACATTTTCTGCCAATCAAAAGCATTTCAGGGAACCCTATAAATCATTAAGTTACACGGACAATGTGGCCAGTTTGATGCTATCTGTCCACTTAAACTGCAAAATTTTTTCTGTATGTATAATTTGTTTATGGCAATTACATGAACATGAAAACAGAGACAATCATCATTAGATAAGATTCAAAATTTTACCATTAATCAGCTCCTATTTCTGGCCCTTTAAAAGCATTTGGACAGCCTTCTCTTTTTTGATTTATTTTTATTTCCTTAAAAAAATTAGCTGTGATATTTTCCACATAAAGCAGTGGAAGTGCTGCCCATGGTTAATCTCCTGTTCTTGGTCACCATGTTTGCTGGCTCCCAGCTCACTTGGAGCCAGCTTACTGGCTGGCCTAATGGGATTTCCAGACCTGCGTCCTCTTCTTACGGTGCCTGTCCCTCACACACCCTCAGAGCTCCCAGAAAGCATGCCAGAGAAGGGCTTGCCCTTCAGAAAAGATTATCAGAAATTGATTTTAAGGAGGAAAATGAATCTGTACTTCCCTGGTCTTTAAAGGAAGGCAGTGACCTCTCTGTTTCTCAGCTCAAGTACAAATCAGTGGTCTCAATTTCAGCACTGAAGCTGTCATTTGAGAGGGGCTTGGGCAGTACAATCAAATGAACAGTAAAACAGATTTTCCTATGCCAGATTTGGACTTTGAAAATATGCGTATTGAGAAATTAGACTGACCATGTGCCAATTCACCATTATACAGAGACACATCCAGAACTCAGTTATGAGTCTGTGAGGATTTGTGACATTATGAGAAACAGGCAGCAGCAAAGGAGGTACTGATTTTCCATAGTGCCTTCAAAACCTTTCATAAAGAGATTTGAAAGGAATTATACATTCTTAAATTGATGTACCTTTTACCAAACTAAATAACCTATTCCTGGATTTAAAGACACACATCATTTGTCATTAAATGATAATCAAAATAAACTTTAAAATCTGAAAAGCTAACACCAAACTCAAAAGGCACTTCAGATTTCTACCAGGAACACAAATACATGTCTCAGGTTTTATTGCTTTATCTCTCCTGAAGATTTTATGTTGATTTAACATACTTCATTCACCATGCAGCCTTACAAAAGGTGACATCTTAATGTCTGGTGATTTACTTCAACAACTATGAAATCTTAAATCACAGCTGAATGTGACCTGGCACAAAGGAAACAAATCTCTGCAGCCATTTTAGTCAACATTAATAATATTAACTCATGATTGTCTAGAAACACAAACTACATATTTCCAGAAATAGTAAGCTGAGACTCAAACTCATGAATTGTCTAGTCAATGAGTCAATGAAAGAGTCACAAAAGACCCAGCACATCAAGAACATGTTACTTTTGTGCACATATAGCAAAACAGTCATGTAGCCAAAAGTGTATATTCTTAACCTGCAAAGGCCCTTGGTAACTTGCTAAAATTGTATTTGCATATTCATGTTAACAGCACCACAAATCAGAGCTGACACTTTTGCTGCAGCCTGTGCTGTTTTTTCCTATATGCATGAAATAGTGACAAAATATCATAGAGACCCACATTTTCTTTCTGATGGCTGTGCTCAACTGCAGCTTTCCAATAAATTGTTAACTCTACAGGGTTTCTTCTCTCTAATTTTCCAGTGAGTAATTCAAATAAAAAAATCTGCTCCCAGTTCTCATTGTTACTTGCTTAGATTATTAGAACTAAAATATTGACATATTTCAAAAAAAAGTTTGTGAGAAAAATTGATAACAGAGTATCCATTAGTAACATTAAATAAAAGAAGGCACTGATGGGAGACATCTTATGGAATTAAAATTTACTTGCCTATTTAGAGCTTTTTGGTCTTTTAAGGATTATTTCCCATTCTAAAACCTATAGATACCTGATAACAGCTCCTCAGCTCTGTAATATTAAATAGCTTGTGCGAAGAATGATAGGCTCCTAGAAGCAAATGAGGGAACATTTTTGCCCATGAACAAATTCACACAAAGGATTTTCCACTGCCATAGCAGAGTTTTTAAAGAAAGTAGGGAAAAATACTTCACAAAGTTTTTCTAGAAGGTCTTGGAAATCTTATGAGTCTTACAGTCATTCAGGGGGACCTCATTTTCAATGGCTGCTCCACAGTGTTATATATAGGCTTATACATAAATTTCCAACTTTTGTAAAGAAAGACATATTTTTTAATCTTCTCTGTACTCCTTTCACATATCTGCATCTCTTCTGAAGTCTCAGTCTCTAAAACTGAAAATTGTTTTCCAATCAATGTCATACAACCCTGACGATAGCAAAATATTAATTTCTTTATCTTATATATGATAGTCTTACATTTGCCCTGTTTTGAGATAAACCACATTTTAGATATGTTGAAGCCAAATATATGTGTGTGTACCTATATATATGTGTGTGTGTGTGTGTGTGTGTTTGTAGGCAGGTGTCAAATTACATTTATTAACCTCATGTTAGACAGGAAAGGTAAATTTCCTTTTGTGTGGTGCTGCTGACAGCATTGCTCCAGCAATAAGGACTGTACTTTGTAGAGTACAGATAGTCTTGTTAGTCTGGACATTTTTATCTGCAGACTCAGTGGGCAGGCAAGTAGGTGGATCAGAGTATAAGTGACGTTTCCTTCAACAGACGCTTTTCAGAGTGAGCACATCAGGATCAAACTGGCTGTGTTTGACACCACCCCAGAGAATGAGACTGGAACTGACAAACACTGACCTTTCTTCATTTGTCTTTTGTGATTTGGCCACAAAGGATCTATAATTCAGATTTGTCACTTCTCACTCTTTTCATACTAAGAATTTACCTTTTATAATGTAACTGGGGCCACATGGCCTCCTTATTACTTTAAAGGAGATTAAGTTTACAGAAGCAAAACTGACTTGCAAAGAAAATAAGGGCACAAGCCTCTACAAGGCAACATAGCACAGTGATGAAATGCAATGCCATGTTGAAATGACTCTTGGAGCCTTTCTTAAAAATATACTTTAAATGTTAAAGCCATGAGGGTAGCATTGACTAAACAGATATAATTTAGTTTTGTAGGTGTAGCTGATTTCAGCTGTGAATCTCCAGCCCCTTCAGAAAGGGTGTCAAAATATAGTCCATCATCTACCACATGAGCTACTTTGATTTTGGCCTTTTACATATATAATAAAAATAAATCTAACTGCTATATTTACAACATCTGTTTAGAGAGCATGATGTTCTGCTAAATCTTTTCGGTACAGGGAAGCTGGACCACCTGAGACACTTGTAACCTGAGAATCAAGGGACAGATTGAAATGACCTCGAGTATAATTGCAGTTCTAAGGGCAAGATGTAGGCATCTAGCTCCCCATAGAATCAATGGAAAGCAGCAAGCACCTCTACGTTATTTTGTGAGTCTTTGGCTCAGTATCTACCATAATTACAATTGAGGGCATGAACATCCCTTCTGAAAAGAATACAAATATGTAGTATGACAAAAGTTCATTCTGGAAGGATTTTGGAAGCTAAACTGAATCAACAGAACAATTCAAAAGATGGTTTCATAGAAGCTCACAGAAACATTCACCATTCCATTAAAAGAGCTAATTTAGAAAGAACATATTTGTACCCTTGCAATAAATTTCCCACGTCCTGCTGAGAATGCCATTCCTTTGAGGAAGGAGCCCTCCAGCCCATATCATCAGAATCAAACATTCAAGAAATGTGATGGGGGGAAGTAGAGGCGTCAGTGGATGGCAGCTTGCTTAATCCAACCGCTAGATGAAAAGCAAATGTATTAAGAGCTCTGACGTCAAATCACAGGCATCTTTCCAAGAGAAATTTTGTCAGAACTTCATATAAATCAAAAGACAGATTGCGAAGCTTTTTATTGGCAATTGCACTTGTTCATGAAGTGAGATAAATTAATAGGGAGCAGAAAGGTAAGCCAAAAGGCATCTTCATTTTGCAGACCTTGCCTTGCAGCTTTGGAATTTCCTTAACTGACAATTGTTAAGAAAATCCAGAGATGGTGTGTTCGCATCCACCACTAGTTGCAAAGTAAAATAAATTGCAATCAAAAGAAGGGCTTCCTAACTGGATATTTAGATGGAATTCAAGACAAAGAAAAGCAATGGAGAAAGTTTTAGCCAGGATTTTTGCCAACTTTGCTCTTTGCCAGCCAAGACCTTAAAGCCAAGGAAATTTAGTTGTTCTAGACTACTTGTGTCTTTGGATATATTACTCTGAGTTTTATAGTGGCATATAGTTCAGCCAGGAATTGTGATCTTGGGTTCAAAAACTCTCTGGAGACTTTTCCAAACTGTTGCTGCTATGACAGTTGGAAAACAGACAAATGTTTCAGTAATAGTACAAGGGACAATCTGTCCTCAAAATCACTGCTGGCAGTGCAACTTCATTTGCCCAAGCCTAGATTTCTTCTCCGAGAGAGAGATAACAGAACTCAAAGACAGCAGATAAACACTACAGTCTATACATCAACAATTATCTTGGAGATCACAAAATTTTTTTGCTTTTTGAATATCTAGTCAAGCCTGACAGTTTTAAAATACTGAAAAATAAATTTTTACATAGTACACTGGATAAATATTCTCAAGTCCATATTTTTCTATTCAAAATTATATCAGTAAACAAAATCTAGTCAAAAACTAGTAGACAGACACTGCCAAAGAGTGATTTATCTTTTCCTCACAGAGATAGCCACTCAAGGTGCCTATGTTTCTCCTTTCACTAAAAGAAATCTATAAACAAAACCTGAATTTAGGCAATGAACTTCCGGTCTCAGGTGCATCTTTCCACTATGCCTGAAGGTTCTGATGTAAAAAGATCATAACACTGCCTTCATGCTAACATGTCATGCATATATATGTGTTTTCACATTTGAGTTGTCAGTGTCTTTGTTGCTTCTGTCAGGTTCTGTGAAAGAAGTTGGTGTTCTTCATCTATTCTAAACAAACAGAAGCAATTGCATAATTTTTTACCTTTACCTGGTTTTCCCAGGTATTTTTTTTTTCATCCCAAATTGCTTACTTTGTTTTAGAGAAATTAAGCCTCAAATTTGGAAAAATGCATAATGCTTGTAATTAAAAATTGTTAGTTTTAGGAGATTCTTGCTCTTCAGGAAAACCATAAACTCAGCAACTAAGTCCTGAGTATGGAGACATAAACCAATAGTCTTATCCAAATAATGAATGTTTATGAAAAAATCCCAAAAGTAAAGTGAAGAAAAACTTTATATAACCATTCATTAAATATTTTATGAGCTAGAAATTATCTTTTTTATTATATTATCATTATATTTGCTCTTATCTTATTCTTATGAGCAATATATCTGCCTTAGAGTTAACTTCTCAAAGAATTTGCATCAGTTGGGAAAATTATGGTTGATTTAATATAATTTTAAATAATAAGTTTGCTGGATGGACTCTGTAAAAATCTCTGGTGTTTTAAAACACAGAATTAAAAACAGAAAAAAGATTTGCAAAGATTTCAGAATATGCATCCTTCTCACTGCAAGGGAATATGGCATAGGTGTATCCTAGTCTTGCACATTTTCAACAAGGAGATTTAGGTGCATGATAGAAAGATGTAATTAGGAAAAAAAAAAAAAGGCACTTTGGTCAACTACCAAAGCACCAAAACAAGGTGTTTTCTACAAAATAGTCTCTGTGTCCATGGCATGCTTCTTGTACAAGATCATTTGGAGTCCTTGATGTAGATATGAAAACTTCCTAGGTCCTACCAACCTCTCCAACAACATGAGGAATTGGAATCAATGACATTGACTTAGCTGGCCCAATAATACAAGACTAACCACAGCAAGTGGTGTAGGTTTTGGACTTGCTTGTTGAGGAATGATGAAGTTCACAGTATCAGCATTCAGCATCTGAACTATGATCAAGGACCCTTGCTGAGAAGAACAGGCAATTTGTATTTTTTGGAACTCTTCCCTGGAGCATTTACATTTGTTGGTTTCTTAGACAGTTTTACATTAGCTGTGAAATATTCACCACATATGTTTGGTAGCTTTGTACATTTTAACTTTAGCACCTGTGATTCTAATCTGGCCTGGGAACAGAAGACAGGATTTTCTGGTGCAGATAATTTCCACCAGGAAGCGTCAGATATTTCTATTCAACCACAAAGCTCCTGTGTGTCAATGCTGAGACAGAGAGGGCCACTGGGAAGAAAGCTTTGACTTGGATGGCATACTGGATGATGGGGAAGATTCAGTCTCCAGGATGTAGGATGCAGGTTGATTAATTCTTTTGCATTTCTGTTTGTTTGATATTAAGCACATAGAGAACAGAGATACAGCTGTTTAAAAAACAAACAAACAAAAAAAAAGAGAGAGAGACAGAGAAAGAAGCAGATCAAGTAAAAGACAGTAGAGCTTTCTCCATAATGGAGAACGTCTTACTCACTACCAGCCTCAGCAATGTAAAAATGAATGATTAGTGAAATGCAGCAATGCTGCTCTTCTCTATGGTTTATATACACTTCTCTTGTTTTAAATTTCACTTCATCTTTCCAAGCCTCTATATAGACATTGCAAAACTAATAATTCTCACCTATACAGTTACTGGTGTTACAAAAGTTATACACAGAACACAATGCCACAGGATACTCACATATTTACACACTTACTTACACATTTGAATTGTATTCAGGAGGTGTTTAAGTTGACATGGTACTGCAGACTCCATCTCTTGGCTCTTCAAATCCAGAATATGCGGAATTGCATGATGATTTCTTTCCAGTCTACTCAGCATAATGCAAGCATGCAATGGGGCATAAACAGAAGCCCAGGAGTCACAGCACACAAAAGGCATAAACTAGTTTTCCTTGGGTCTAGATATCAATTTCTAGATCTGAACTCTTTTCCAGACCTCCAGACATTGACTACAGCCATGCTGACACACTTATTTCCATTTGAGGCCACAGCCTGAGATTTGCAAAAAGTAGAGTTAATGTTCCAATTTCACAGATAGGAAAGTGAGGTAAAAAACTAAGACTGTTCTCTAAATCTTTCAGGTATTAACTTTCCACTGTCATCCGTGAGCAAAATTGACAGATTATTATGTCCTAACTACAGTGCCATGTTATAGCCCGCCCCCCCATTTCTTTTGCCTATAGCATGTTTTCTCAGGCATGAGTGATTGGTTTTGGCCCTTTTGTGGCCATTGACTTTCAATTAGGTTTATGAATGCAAAGAATCTGAAATTTCTCAAAACTAACAGAAGATTCTGCTCTGAATTGAATACCTTGATGCTGAGATGCAAATACAGCTTTCTACAGTGATCAGTGCAGTTCATTTTGAAGTTGTTGGTGTAATTAGTTGGATGTGACACAGCATTGTTTACTATTTCTTACAAAATTAGATTTTCACATTTACCACCTCAATGCAACCAACATGCTATAAATATAAAAATGCTTCAGCATTTTTATCATATTTATCTATTGTAAATACTCACTCCATACTAACTACATTCTCCTATTATCTGAAATCTTTTTTTTTTTTCACAGACAAGGAGTAAATGCTGCTGGAATGTAAAATTATCAGAAAAAATTAATTCAAACCAAGTGAAGCATGAGAAAAACTAGATAAATTGACCTTTGCTTCATAATGAAAGCCCAGGTCATTGAGATGAGTTAAGAAAGATAGAAGGATCAAGGTTGATGTAATATTCTTATCTTGGAAGTACTGACAACCACCCATGAGAAAATTTATGCCGTGAAGATCCATAACTATGTGCAGCATCTCAGTGTAAGAAACTGTACAGTGGATTAGAAACCTCCCAGGCTCCTTTCCTGTCTGAATTACCCTACAATCCTTCATCCTAGTAATTAAGTAAATTTAAAAGAGTAGCATAAAGGAAATGTGATCATCTGACAGGCTAGTATGACTCACATTGTGCATGCATGCAGTGATAAGCCCCGTTCCCACTGACATCAGTGGGAATCCTGCTTGATTTCCAATAGTCTTTTACTCAGCAGAAAAATGAGGAAAAGCAAAATGTTGATTCCTGAAAAATGCAGAAAGGGAAAAATATGTGGCACAGCAGATTAAACAATGATAAAATATGTTCAGTCCAAAACATCTTTATGGTCTTATAAAAATCTTTTACATGATTACAAAATGTAACATTATTTCCCAAATTAAGGAGTATACTTAAAACATTTATCTCAATTACCAACAGCTTTGTCTTTTCTGAATATTGTCTTGTCTTTTTTGAGCTGTATCTCTGAAGAATCAGAGATTCTACCTTTGGAAGAAACACTGAAATCTTGTAACAGAAATGGTGTGTAGATACCAAATATTCTGTCTGTATACTCCTGCTACATATTTTTTCTGCAAATGAAATTTAATCACCCATTTTATTTTTTCCTCCTGTGAATAATTTTAAGTTTAGAGTGATTTTTAAGACAGATTCAGCTATAGTACTTCCAGGTTGTTCTTAGGTATGCTGCAATGTCTTTGAAGTCATTTGCTCCCTTATTCTTGGTCTGAATGTTGAAATCTTACGATGAGATATGAAATGTGGATATAAACATTTGCATACCAGTACCGAAGGCCTTCATTTTCCTTATATGGTTCATTACAGTTTGAACTGCATAGAAGCCTTAAGAAATCAGATTTTTTTTCTCTCTTGGACTTACACAGTATAGTCCATAATGCAGAAAGAGCTGGAAGTGGCAACATTGCCAAGTGTTACTTTGAAATTACACATCACATTCTATCTCAGAGTGTGATCTATTTTGAGAGGAAATGGGACTTTTATCCCTATTGCATGCCATTAACTGGCAATTGCGAGAGCCATCCTTTGCCAGTGTAGAAATAGGAGTACCAGAATAAAGACAGTCCCACGCTCCTGCTCCTTCGTGCCTGGGTATAAATATGTGGTCATCTGCAAATGTCTCGTGGTATGTCCTAGGAAGTCTGTGCTCTCAACACCTGTAAGCAGTCAAATACCACTGTATAAAAGGATTACTTTTCAATAATGTGTGTGTCATATTATTTATGATGTAGAAATTGGATTTAAATATATCCTAAGATTTACGAATAGTTGTTAAAGCAAGAATGTTGCTGAGGTGTTTTTATGACTGTAACACTCGCTGTTCACATATTAAAGAAGGTAACTACAATAAAAAGATACAATGAAGAATTTATTTCTCAAGATGCAGCAGTTCATTGTGGTTTCCATTTCTACTCCCAGAAATACTTGAGGCTAACAAATGTTCCATTCTTGGCATTTGTGAAGATAATCTACTTCAGAAAAAGTCAGCATGGTTTTTCAGCATGTCTTGTGCTCTGGCACAAAGAATACACTTTCCTACTGCAGGATTTCCAGTTTTAAGAATACACGGAATGCTTGTGGTTCTGACAGAATTATTATGTTTGCAACAGTGCATCTGTCTTAGAGAGATTAACAGCATGTGAGTTCTCTAAAATGGGATTCACTGAGTTTTGTGATCATATACAAAATCTTTTGCCTTTCAAACTCCCTGGTAAAGGATTCTCAATTTTTTTCACAGAAATATGTTTCTGAATACATCAAGATTCCTACAGATATCATACATAAGGTCCATTTAGGATAAACTGCATTGTCTTTCAGGAACACTGATGTTGGAAGCTATATAAGCTCTTCATTTGACAGGCCTGACATTGTTTGAAAGTTGCTTTAATTGGTCTCACTTCAGACGAATACTTTAAGTAAGAAATTGCACATCTGGATAGAGTCAAGACACCTGGGAGATACTACCAAACAGCTGAAGTAAATTTGAAGTAAATTTGAAGTAAATTTGAATTTGTCTATTTTTTGATAGACAGTGTGCAAATGAAATCTGAAATATCACTTACTTCATCCATGTCACAGAAAATGTAAAGTTCACTGTTGTTTAGCCATGATGACCAAGACAAACCTTTTCTCTGCTCCAGTTCTTCTTTCTGGAAACATTTTTGTTCCTACTGGAAACTTTTTAAAAAATTTTCTTTTTACATGTCACTCTTCTTTGTGTCCAATTGTCCTACTTTCCTAAAGGATGGAAGTAGCCACTGTCACTCCCCTACAAAAGCCTCTCCTTAAGCTTTTCCTCTCCAGAATATTTGCAGCCATCTTGAACCTACTGGGGTAAACTAATTTAATAAATGGTCTTTGGCTAAGAAACAATAACAAAGATAAAATGGATCTCTTTTTGCAAAATGATGCTATAAAAAGATGGAAAAATAAAGCAACGGTACCTCAACCAGACTGAAGGTCAGGTTTTCCTTTGCTGCTTGACTTTTCTGTCACTGAACACAAACAGTGGTGTTGGACACCTAAGTATTTTCCACAAAGAACATATGCATTTTTAAGTACATTTGAAAGAAAGAGTATATGCTGGCTCAAAGAAAGCACAGCACTGCCAGCATTCTTTTTCCTCTCTGAGGCAAGTCATGCTCCTGGAAGCACAGAAGTGTCAGTTTAGCAAAGGTCACCATGATACACATTTTTGTCTCCAGTGATATTCTTGCTCATCATCATGAAGTCTTTGTCATCATAAAAAAGCTAAAAGATCAGTCTTAGAACAAGGTAACAAACTTAAGAAAGACCTTGACCTGAAAAAGATTTCTGCTTTTTCACTTTATCCAAAAAGTAAGAACGTGCAAAATCTATCAAAGCTAAATACATTTCAACCAAATGTTTGTTTTGGGCTTAAATTTCATTTCTCATATTTATTATATTATTATTTACAATTTCTTTTAAACTTTCCCAGCTAGTAATATATTTAATACCCTCCATCATTCTGTGACTAATTATTCTTTTTCCTGGCAATTTTCCTTTTTTCATTTGTTTCACTTTCCCTGATGTACACATGGCCAAAATATTCAAACCAGTTTCCTATAGTCTGCTAAGCATTCAGTGAAATGAGAATATTTAGTTAATTCTATGTGCTCTTTCAAATTGTCAGTGTTTATTTTCTTTGGATACTGACATGGAAAGGTCATAAGCAGGAGTTAAACTTTAACCAGAATAATAAAAAAAAAATAAACAGCCTTATAGAAAATAGAAAATTGGTTGCATGGGGTCTTTCAATCCATGTCTCAACTGCAGTCGATAGCATTTATACCTTCATCAGTCCTGGTAAAAGTTGGTTTCTATTACTCTTTAGGAACACCACAACTGCAGGAATTCCAGAGTTTCCCAAGCTCTCCAAGGTGTATTTCTACTCCCTATGGTAAGAAAATACCCTGATGTTTAAACTGATTCTCCCTCTTGCAGTGTATTTCATCCACTGGGCAAATTTATACATGCAAATTGGCTTTTTCAAAATTTTGTATTTATAAAATTGTTATTAAATTCTTCCTCCTCTCCTTCATCTTTCACCCCTTGCATGTCAAGTTCTCTAGATAATTTTGCCTTTTTTTCTACACTGTTTCTAGTTGGTCTACACTGATGCACACTGAAAGACCTACTAAAAATTAGATCTAGCTGAGGCCTTACTAATGGTAATAAAGAAGTTTATTTCATGCCTCTTGAAAGCTGTGTTACAAAATATCCTAGAACATTCTTATCTGACATAGTTCATTCATGTTCAGATGGAGATCTCTTCCAGCTGTCAAATTTGCTGAAGAAGAACTACTTAAGTAATTGTTCCCCTGTCATATTAGTATTTTTTTTGCCTAAGTTATTGCCTTGCACTTTTCATAGAGAATTTCATTCCTAATAAATCTCATTCTGTTATTTTAGACTCCTCATTTTGCCTTTTCTTTTTAAGGGCATATGTGAGACTAAAGCAAGTATGACTGAGTTATTAATGACAGAGTGACTTCCTATGACTGGTTGAGAAGACCTCAAGGACTGAAGTATTTATTACTAAGTCTTAGAGTTTCAGATGTTAATTAGATTTTAGCTTATCCTTAAGTGACAGAGTAATAACTTGCCCTAATTTATGTCTTTTTGCCTATAGTTAAGAGCAGTGCTCTACTCTCGGAGTTGGATGATGTCCTTCTAACCCTTGCCACTGATTACTCTATAATAAAATACTGTTGTGAGCTCTCTGAAGGGTTACATTTAATTTCTGTTTATAATATAAATCTAGGCCAAACTTTTGTTAAGTAGAGTCTCTCATCTTGGGGCCTTGGCATCAGGACCTCTGACTTCCACTAACTGTTTTTTTGGCTTCTAACTGAGAGAATTATGATAGATGGGGAAAATTACTAGACATTAACAGCAAGACCAAAATGGAGCTTTTCCCCCAAAATACTTTATTTCCAATACACTTCAATGTTTCGCTAAAAAAAGTGAGGAGGCATCCTTCTTTTCATAATTTCAATAAAATATTTTGATACTTCACTAATTTGTTCCCAGGTTTCCAAGATTACTCATTTTTTCTATTATGGGAAATACCCAGATAAAACGCTGTCTTGTAAAAGAGAAACCTGTTTTCAGATGATCTTATTCCAGAGACTCCAATTTAAATTCACTTCCTCCCCTTGGTTTCTTTAGACTAAACGTTTATACCAGTCTGAATGCTTCCTCTTTTGTGGAGGAGAGGGTTCACCTTTAGGAGCTATCCTGAAGATAAGTAACTGTCATTTCCCACAGCTGCCAGAAGAGACCAGAACAAATTTTGGTCAGCAAACTGTGTGCTGGCGGCCTGATAAGAACACAAGTTCTCAGCTTTCAAGCACAGTTTTCCCCTCATTTGCCCTTATCCTTGAGTAATCATTGAGACGCAAAGCTTACAGTGGAATGAGGACAGCTAAGGCACTAGAGCTGGAATACGCACGGAAATCTTCAGGGTCAGGTCCAATTTTGGATGACAGCACCATACATCTTGTTAGTAAAGGGGTTTTTATAGCATCATTATGATGAAGAGTTGCAGTTCATTTTCCCCACACATCTGAGCATGTCCAACACATTTGAGCTATTTCGTTCAAGCAGCTTTCTCAGAAAAGGATGGAGAGAGGACTGTAATCTGGCTGAGTCTCAACATGACCAAGACCACGTAGAAGAAAAGTTAGGATGTTCAAGGAATACTTTAGCCTTGTGAACAAGTTCTTATGAGTTCAATTGTGGAGCTCCTCTCATTCTCTTGCATCTGGAAAAATAAATTTGGGGGAAATATTAGGGATGGAAATCCTAAAAATAAGGCTGAATTTCAAAGATAAGAAGTGTTATTTGAAAAAGTTGGCTTCTCAAATGGTCCTCTTCCATGAGAATAGTATCTGTGATTTCTTGCTGAGTCTTGGGAAATTATGTGACAGTTTACCAAAAAAGTCCAGAAGAAAATAAATATTTTCCCCCACTTTTTTTTAAAAGTACACACAAAAAATGCTACAGCCTGAGAGTTAGGATGTGGATTTCTGTTCCAGTTTTTTTCCCAGTTCCTCATCTCTAGTCAAAGGCTAGACATTGGTGAAATGAGTGTGTCCCACCACAAGCTATTGAAAAAATGCAATAACTACTTGCTTCTAGAATTGGGATGGAGTTCAAAATCTTAAAGGTCCTTCATCAGAACTAATTTTGATCAAGCTTGTATTTCTTTGTTCTGGTTTTATTATTTATTATTTGTTCACAAAATAAATATGCCCACATAGCCCTCCAAGTCAATCTAGAATTAACCTAACATACTTGATATTCTCTTTGCTGTCAAATACTTAAGATTCTCATGAATACTACAACAATGACAAAATAAATCGGTTACAAAGAGATAATCTTGCTTTCATATTGTTACAAGGACCAGCAAAGGGAACTGCAAACCCATATGGCTACAAGGCAACTGCAACAAAAGTTAGTCTGTGTGTTGTGTGTTTATGTGAAATTCATCAGGAATGGGACACAGAGGCAATAGCAGCTACAGCCCTGTCCTAGCTAGACTGAACTGCTCACAAAACATCACTTCCAGTTTTCCTAGCAAAATGCAATGTCTCATGTTCTCTACAATGAACGAAATCAATAAAGGGTCTCCTCTGCAGCTGGTAACAGCATTGTTTTCACCAAATAATGAGCAAGTGCACAGCAGATTTTCTTCCAAAAGGAACATATTTGCCTTTTCCAGAAAATACTTTGTGAGATTCATAATGGGATTTTTTGTATGAAAGGTCAATCTGCTGAACAAATGTGTTCTGCTTATTTGACCAAAAATTAACTGAGATCCTAAAGAAGAAATAGCAGGAAAAAAATCTCAGTTTTAGGGAAAGGGGGGAAGAGACTTCCCATTTTCACCTCTTTTGCTCTGCTGTGAGGGAAACCATCAGCTGCTAAGTGCTGAACTGCAGAATATATGTGTACAGGTTGGCAAAGAAGTGGGCAGTGAGGAGGCTTTCAATGTGTCCACATGATGTTGACTCCATCACAGGAACAAGCTTGTAAGAGTGGAACCATATCAAAGGGAAAACTACAAGTACAGCTGATGCTGCCTGTGCCTAGTGAAGAGCCAAGATGAAATTTCATATGGTTTGTTTATCTCCACCTAACAGGGAGCCTCTAACATTTGAACAGATATTTTCCACTATGACAGGGATGTTAGAGGCCATTCCATGTGTGTGTGGTTTTTCAGCATAACTCTTCTTCTCGTGTCTATTTCAGTATAACCTTTTCTTCATGTACACAAAACATTCTCCTAGGTGCTGGTTAAATGGGAATTGTTCATAATTGCATAGAAGGGGGAACAAAACCAGAGAACAAAATATAAAATTCTGATTTTCAGTCCAAGCACATGTCAAAGTTGGACCAGCTACTGGGAGTGTTAATAAACTGGAATGAGATGAAATTCCTGTAAACAGTGCATGTACTTCCTATATGTTTCAAGGCCTGTGAAAGAAACATATTAATGCAGTTTTTCCATTCAGTACAAGACCTTTTGAGAATTTCTCTTTCTATATGGCCAATTTAATATGCTTTTACTCATTAAAAGGTTGGAAATTTCTATTGCTTGCCAGACAAAACTTTTGGAGAAGGTACTGGAAATTACTTTGGAAGGTATTTTGTGGCCTGGAAATAACTACTGATGCTAATTGCCAGGTATATATATTTTTTAAAAAATTAAAATAGGAAGAAAATACCTACCTCCAAACTATCCTGGATGCATTAATAAAAGAAGTTGTTTGAGGAGGTTATTTACATCTTTCCTTAGGCATCTAGAGGACAGAAACCCAGGTAAGGAGATGGGGTTCCATCTGTGGTCAACATAATGAAATATACCTCTTCAGTGATGACTGCTAGAGTCAGCTATAGCCCAAATTTGCTGCTCTGATTTGTCCTCTTCAGGAACCATTCTTTCTCCATTAACTATGGAGATAGATACTTTTGGGTATCTAGCAGTTTCTTCCCCACCTCTGTTGGGCTGCAGCAAAGAGCAGTGTTGTCCTGAACAGAACATCTGCTGCGTGGTGGCCATGAGACACCTTATTGCAATGTCTCCATCAGGAATAAATACATCACCTCATACCTCTATCCCTTTGTTTCTTGCCCTCCATGACTGCGCCATTTGCCATATGTAAAGATCCTGTAAAGGAGCTAGGGAAGAATCAAACATGTCCCATACTTTGTTTCTTCTCTAAAAATCTGTGTATTTGAAAAACAAGTCTGCTTGATAGTGTTTCCAGATATTTTCTGATTCATATTATTACCGCTTCTTTTTGAAATTTAATCACATTACCTAGAGAAATTACAGAAAACAAATGTCTAAAAATCCAACTGCATGTTAAGTAGGCTGATGAACATTAATTTTGATGGCAGAAGCAAGTAAAGAATGATTTCCAGTTGGGGGGGCGGGGGAGAAATGTATCATTAAGAAGTCCCAACAAGATCTATTGCCATAGATGGTGGATAGTGGCTGTACCACACAAGATACTTGAGCCAAGGTCCTGTTTCAGCTTTGCACTTGGAAATGTAGCTCTGGACTTCATTACAGAGCAGTGAAATTATTGTACAGTTATCTGTAATACTACTTTGACACAGGCCTGAAACACAAATTCTTTAATCTGTTAAACGTACGATCAGAAAGTTGTATCACACTTGTAGGAAAGGACATAGATATCATCCTTGTGTGCCCCATTTTTATTAAGAGAATCATAAACCATCTTGACACATTGTGCTGATGGCACCCTGGTGCCCAGACTGATCATGGAATTTGGACTTTAAACCACTAAGGTAAAAAAAGGAGGTCAATTTTCTAAAGATTATATCTCTCATTTCAAAAAATTAAGCAACTGCATTACAGCTTGATCCCACAGATCTTTCTGTCCCTAATTATTTTTCCTGACCTGTATTCTGACCTGTTTAAGCCTTGGTTTAATATCTCAATGGATTCCACAAGGACTTCCTAAGATAAAGGAGCACTTAAAAGCAATAAAGCAATAAAGTGATGAAGATGACAAAATGTGACCCAGTAGTTTGCAAAACTATTCTGTTATGGAAACTGTTTTTTCTGAGTAAAATATGAGGGAATAAAATCATTGCTAAAAATCCTTTTGCTCCATATTTTCTCATGAGAAACTCAGGACAACTAAAACTATAAGCACAAATACGAATTCAAGGTTATTGACTACAGCTTACTAAATTTGGAGGATTTAGTATATGAATATAGCATTTCTGTTATACTTGCCTATTCCTGAGTTAAGAAAGAAAAAAAAAACCTCTTAAACATTGCAAGGCAATCTTTATCTGGAACCAAAACGGGTTACATAGCAGAGAAAAAATGTGTACAGACACCAGAGGTCAGTGAAACCTATCTTGTCAGCAGGGACTGAGTCGAAGAGTAGGACAAAGGTGCAACTTCAACCAGCATCTGAAATTCATTAGATTTCCAAATGTAAATTCCAACACACATAGGGAATTTGAGCTCTGAGTCTCTATGATATTCCGTGCTTATATCACCCCCCTGCCAAACCATCTATTATTCTTGAATGCTTTCTCTGCTTTATTTTGACTTTTTCAATCATAGTGATGGTCATCTGAACTACATATGTGTTACATAGGAATTAACAACATATCTTCTAATTAAACTGTAAAGAAACACAACGTTGCATCTTAGCCCAAACCTGCAAACACCATTAAAAGAAGATAATGAAACACAGTATGTGCATTTTTCTTGTTTAGTATAGGAGGTGATTTACAAATGTTGTAGTGTTCTTTTTCACACAGCCATGTTTCCTAAAGAATTATACCCCATCTGGTTGAAAGTGACCACAAAACAGATCAAAGCCACAGAGAGATCAGGGCTGGAATGTCACTCTGGCTCAGAATAGCAAAGAATAGCTTTCCTGAAGTATTATGAAAAATTCTTAATGCCCTGTTCTTTCTTCCCCAGCTGTTATCCCCCTTTTTACTGGATTTTTCCCCCCTCTATTTCTTTCCTACTCCTCTTTTTACAGGTTTTCTAATGGGAAAAACAAATCAAAGAGCTCTTAATTTGAATCTAGCTTTAAAAGCTCCAAAGCATAAGTGAATCTGAGATCAGATACAGTTAATAAACCCCAGCTCTAACAGGAATCATCTATGATAGTCCGCATTTAAATTCCTCCATGATTTTCTGCTTAGGATTACAGCTGTCATCTTTCATCTTCTCCTTTTATCTAGACTGTTCTTTCACTTATCTTTGATGATACGAATCACTGTAGCTCCAATGAAACCAACTCAATTGTACTAACTTAGAGCAGCTGAGATATTTTTCTGTCTTCTACTTCTGTACTCTTTTGGCAACAAGAAGTCCTTATGTTACCACTTTATACTTTTGGTGCTTAGACAATTGCTCTATATTAATTCTGCCAAACTGATTTTATTTTTCATTCAAGATTGCTTATAAATTTCTTACAGTTTGAAGACATACATACTCCCATTCCTCTTCAGCTTTTCTGTGATGAACATTTTCTCTTGGAACATCCTGTAACTCTATAATGCAACCTCTTCCTTTGGGAGGAACCAGGCCTCTGTAATAACTATTATGACCTAACTTCCATTTGTCATGCTTGTGTCCACCACTGAGCTTTTTTCTCGGTTTGCATTTAGTTAGAAGCACTTAATTTATTTTCCAGTTTTGTCAAAAACTAATAATGACTTTCTATGTTTTTCCTTTTTTTAACTCTGCATACCTTTATGTGGTCTGTGTAATTGAAATATTAGAAACATTTACTTGAAACAACCATATCCATCTCTCTCCATGTTAAAATAGAATTTTTTTCCTCTCTCTTCACCAAAAAGAATTAATTCTTCCTTAATTTGTTAAATTTTCTTTATCATTCTTGATATCTTGTTCGGCTAGAGCAGTGGGTCTGTGGGAACCCCATGAAGTTCAACAAGGCCAAAGGCAAGGTCCTGCATGTAGGGCAGGACAGTCCCAAGCACAAAAAAAAATCTGGGCAGAGAATAGACTCAGGGCAGCCCTGAGGAGAAGGACTTGAGCAGCTCAACCTGAGCTGGCAATGTGCACTTGCAGTCCAGAAAGCCAAACACATCCTGGGCTGTGTCAAATGCAGACTGGCCAGCAGGGCAAGGGAGGTGGTTCTCCCCTTCTGCTTCACTCTCACAAGCACCTGAAGTGCTGCATCCAGCTCTTGGACCCCATCATAAGAAGGATGTGGACTTCTTGGAGCAAGTCCAGTGGAGGGCCACAAAGATGATTAGGAGGCTGGAGCACCTCTCCTATGAAGACAGGCTGAGAGTCTTGGGGTTGTTGAGATGAGAAGAGAAGGTTCCAGTGAGACCTTACTGCAGCCTTCCAGTAGGTAAGGGTGCCCAAGAAGAGAGCTGGAGAGGGACTTTTTCAAGGGCATGTAATGATAGGACAAGGAGTGATGACTTCAAACTAAAAAAGGGTAATTTTAGATTAGATATTAAGAAGAAATTCTTTACTGTGAGGGTGGTGAGTCTTTGGAACAGGTTGGCCAGAGAAGTTGTGGATGCCCCATCCCCGGAAGTATTTAAGGCCAGGTTGGGAGGGGACCTGAGCAACCTGGTCTATTGGGAGGTTTCCCTGCCCATGGTAGAAGGGTTGGAATTAGACAATCTTTAAGGGTCCATTCCAATCTAAAGCTTTCTGTGATCCTTTTCTCGCACTCTCCCATGTTTAAGCAGGTATATTGAGTATCTGCTGCTTTCCTCAATGATAATATTCTTACTTTTGTTATGAGCAAAATGAAACATAGCCTATATGAAAAGCTATGAATTTATTACAAGTCCAACTAATTCTACAGTCAGATAATCAAAATTCTTAATTAATATGAAAAGCTTTTTAATAAAGTAGTTTAAAATGCTGCCCAAAACCATCCCAAAATCTACCCTTTTCTTAGGATATTATATTCAGCCTGCCAGGATGCCTCTGGGTCCTAAGCTTGACAAATTCTTGACAAATTCTTGAAAAAAAGAAAAAAAAAGGTGAAAAGGTCTGGTGCTTACATGAGTTGTCAGCATCTCAGAATCTTCACCAGAAGGAGCATGGTTCTTGTGAGGGTTTCTTTCTTCTCAGGAGGTGCATGATGTCCAGAGTGATCCATTTTTCCTCCTTTCTCTTGGGGTTCACTTCTGTTTATTTTCTTGTTTTTAAGACAGTCCACTCACATGTTCTTTCTTTTTATTGGATCCCAATTAAACAGTGCTTGTGTTCTCATTATTTCTACCATCTCTACCACTTTTCCAACTCCCAAGTTTGCACTCCTGCCTATTGATGGATAAGTCTGATTTGTGCTACTAGTCTGAGAGATCTGCTACCATCTTGAGCCTGTGCTTTTCTACACTGCATTTTGTGCTGGTCTTATAGAATTCGTTTTATACAGAATAGCTACTTGTAATTAGTATAAACTGAATCTGAACTACAACAATCTTAGGTAATGGTTAACTGACTGCTAGACAGTTGCTGCCACAACTGAAACCAGCTAACATAAGCTCAGCCCAAGAAAATCCTAGGTAAATCTGGAGACCTGTATTGTTAGCTAGCACAAAAGCAGGAGGAAGGACACTGAGTTTTGACTTCTAACAAAAAACAAAACAAAACAAAAAAAACCCCAAAAAAACCAAACCAAAAAAACCCACATTGTTTAAAAAGAGTAAGATATTTTATTCAGCGATTGTCTGAAATTGTAAGCCAAAATTAATACTTCTACAGTGATATCACAACCTAATGAAAGGCAGACATAGAAAAAAATTAAATAAATGCTGCTTCTTTGCATCATCATTGTACAGGAACTTCTCCTTAGACTGTGTTTTTTTTCCCTGAGGAACAAAACTACATGAGCAAAAGCCTCTTTGTGATAGAGTATATTAGAAGATGGAAAAAAACCCCAGTACTTTCCCCTTATAAAACCAGAATTTAGCCATTCTGAGATGCCAGGAAAATGGCTCATGAAACCCGAAAACTTTGAAAAGGGTACTAAGGACTTGAATAGCTCCAGTGCGTTTGGTATACTGGCAGCAAAATGCCGTTTCCACCAGAACTTCTGCCACAGATCACCACACTTCTTAGGAAATATGGACCACTTGAAGCCACATTAAAGCAGGTTTGAATTCCAGTGGAGAACTTTAAGCAGAGAACAAACTAAACAACAATAAATTATTATTATCATATGCAAAAAGGCAGGAAGTATGGGTGAAGGGAACCACTTTCGTCTCTGTAGTAATGGCCACAAATCAATTTCCTGGCACTACTCAATGAATAATCATAATTACACTCTCCAGAAATGGTTGTCCTGGTCTGCAACCTATTACCACACTCATTTCAAGTGAGATTTATATTCTTTACTGGCGACTCTTTCTACACCTCACAACAATGAGGCAGTTCTGGAAGTCCTGCAAGATACCAGAGCCACCTTTGCAACAGATCCATATCTTCTTTTGATGACACAAAGTTACCCAGAAGTTACAAATAGACTTAAAATAAAAATGCTGTGTTAAAGGAAATCATCTCCACATCCTCAGAAATCCATTAAGGGAATCAATCTAAGTTTAGCTGCTGAAGCAGTGAATCTCAGTAAATCATCCTTACTGTTTGTTTCTCATTCCCTGCAGAGCTATTAGCGGCAAAATGAAGGTCTGATTTCAACGCCACTTTGGCTGCACTAACATTCTTGATCTGAAACCTATATGGAGTCTATAGAAAAACAAAGGCAATCAGAACGCTGGGATTAGATTTTATGTTTATATTACTATACAGAAGGAGGTTTGGTTTCAACTTCAAGAAAACAGCTACCTTATTAAGGATGACATTTCCATACATCGGCTTAAATGGGTTTGAATGTCTGGGATATTAAATCATCTATTTCCTTGAAGAAACCCACAGAAGACAGGCTGGAAAAATAATTTCTGACTGATATTTCTGTAGTGATACTGCCACAGGACTGCAAAAGCGGTAAGCAAAAGGGGTCAAATATCTCCAGGTTTCACTTCTGCTGCTGTCTAGGAAAAAAGGTAAAAACTCCAAGGTGGGGGAGCAGAGGGGAAGCAGCAGCAGATGGAAGGAAGATGATGTTACCCCACTTATTCTGGTTCAGTTTGTCTGGTCATTTTTTGATTTGGTTCAGAGACTCTGTAAGCGGGATACATGCAACTTGAAAGTGAAAAGGAATTTTTAATTGATTATCACACACAAAAAAATATTTAGACTTTGAAGAACTGTTAGACTATGCATCCATGTGCTCAGCACCTCCATACAGCACACAGAAAGTTTGCTGGCTAGATGGGAGTGGAAAGTTGGCCCTTGTGGCTTCTGAGAACAGGGTCTCAGTCCTGTTGAGTTGCCCTTGTCCTCCAGTCTTGTTGACACTGGTAACTTCAACAAGTTGACCCAAAACTCCTTAACCAACCACAAGAAAAGCCTCTTGTTTTTTCCACTAGCATTGTATCTTTTCAAGTTGGTATTTCTCTTCTAGTCTTTACCTGGGATCCTGGGCTGGCAAAGGGGAAAGTTTGCAGTAGGACTTATAGAGACGCTAAGGAGAGATAAAGGTGTAGGAACAGAATGTGTATCAGGCCTCAAATATGTCTTGTCAGGTCTGTGTGGATTCAGTGAGAATTTGAGAACATCATGCTCAAAAGCAAATTAAAACAAAAAAAAAAGGTAAATAAAAATGTTAATCAATTGGTTCTGCTAAGAAGTCACATTAAGTGCTTCACGTTACACTGAAAAAGTAAGTAGGTTGCAACCAAGATATACTCAATAGGATTTATTTCAGTTGTAGCATTTCACAAGTATTACAAACTTACATATTTTGCATGTCTTCTTGATTAAAGATATAAATGAAAATGTTCATTTCAATAACCTCAGGTTAGCACATATATACTTTAAATACAACAGTTTGAAAACGTTTGGTACATCAGGCAGGAAGTATTCTTGTTAATTTATTTAGGAAATTCTGAGTGCCCTGATTGTGACTTGGGTGTTGCCTGTCAGATAGCAAGCCTGATCATCTACATATTGAGAATAGTTTGACTGATGTGTCTGCTCTTTTCCAACTCAAGTAGATGGATGTTTGAGAGAGTCATGTTCTCTCTTTTTTTTTCTTTTCCTGTTCAAAATTATTTGCAAGAAACGCCTTAACATATTTCATTTTATTTGTAAGATGTTTATCTGTACATTTATGCTTCCAGGTTGTTGTAGGATGGGGATGCCTTAGATTTGGATAGCTTTAGATAGCTGTTTGCTGCTACGTGAAGCTCTCTCCTATATGACACATTTCCCAAAAACCAGAAAGATTTTGACAGATGGGTAATCTCGATATTCATGCAAGGTTTTAATTTCTTATGAAAAGAAAGAAGTAAGAGGATTTTTTATGTTCTGTGAAACTCTTTCTCTTCCTAAGAGTCAAAATTAGTATTTAAATTGTTTTATTATCTTTCACGTAAGAAAGCAATTATCCTGCTTCACAGAGATGCATATCCTACACCAGAAAATACCTAGACTTACTGATTGAAGGACCATGACATCCATGAGGCTGTAGCCTTGCTAAGCAGAATTTACATTCAATTTTATGTTGGCAAATTCCATGAAGCCCATGTACCTGTAGGGAAATTCAGTCCCTTTTGCAGAGCCATAAATAGCTTTTTCTGTGTCTTATTTAATTGTGCAGTACCTTAAACTCCTTTGAAATCAATGGCTTCCATTTTGGCATACTGCTGTGTTCACTAGTGTCTATCTTTCTCTATCATGTCATTTACAAAAATAGGAGAGAGTATCACTTCCCTCCAGTTCTCCCCAATAGCATTTTGAAATAGGAAAAGAATAAGTAGTTCATAAGAAAATTGTTCTCATTCCGGTAGAATCATACATACATTGCCCAAAAATACTGTAGTCATTGCAATGACTTAAATTAGACAAAGATGCTCTCTAAAAATACCTTTGAACAGTACTTCATTTTTTATTTGCTGAACAAAACAAAATTGTTTCTAACCGAGTCCCAGACTCAAAGAATTAAGTCCATATTATTTCTGTTTATAAATATTTAGTCATAATGATTTTCAGCCAGTAAACCTCTTGATGTTAAGGGGCAGAAACTTGTACACATTAGTCTGCTCCAGATACCACTGCTCTCTATTAGCTCAACAGCTTCTGACTACTGAATACACAATTTTATTGCAAAATTTGAAGTGCTTTGTATTGAAAAATGAATAAAGGATCACGAATATGTAATTTTTCTGATTATATGTTAATAATCTGTATCAGAATTAGTACCTGTTCTTTTCTCAGTAGCTTTCCCTCTCTTCACACATTGTGAAATAAAACCATGCTTTCTTAATATTCTTTAAAATTACAGAAATATTGATGGCATGGTTGTAAAATTTAAGCTTACACTACTTTCCAGATAAATCCAAGATTTTCAATCAGTCATAATTCAGAGATATCAAAAATTTATAATTATGTGGTAACATTTCCAGAAAGTTTATGAACCCATTGCAATTTCTACACAGTTTGTATCTCAGCATTGCACAATAGTTTGCTTTACTCCTTAAAGCATTATGTTGCTTGCTTTAGGTCTTGCTTGGAGTGAGCTTTATTATTCTCTCTAGGGTAGCACTAAAAAAAGTTTGATCCTGGTAAGTTGAACAAGTTGTTAAACTCACAACCAATTCCCGTATTGCCTGCTAAAAATGCACTTCCCATCTGCTCTGCTTCCTGCTGCTGCTGTTTCCTCTCTTGTTGGACAAGACAGGTATTCTTAGCTGAGAAGGCAGTGCCGTTTGAGAAGTTCACAACCTTGAAGGATGGGAAGAGGAGATTCCTCCCTGCCAGCTTCTCACCACAACCCTTACCACTTTTTTTCAATGTCACCATTATCACCCACATTTAGTAAAAACTGGTATCCAGATAAGAGTGTGTCTGGCTTTCTACTGCTGATTTGCATAACAAATAAAAGCACACAAAAATCTTGTAGGGATCTTTTTGGACTGTGAACCATTTGCATTACTGTACTCATTCCATACAGTAAAACTCCAATAATAATAATTAATTTTAATTCTAGAAATCTGAAAAACACTATTAAATCTCAATTAAGGAAGACTGTAAATAGACAACTGTTCTTTCACATGGATGGTAGGTAATGTGGCTCCTACCCAGAGGCTGTGTCCAAGGCAGGGAGTACTACCAGGGAACCGTCTGGGACTTAGAATACCTGTATTCAAATTTCTGTGGCCAATACGTTTCAGGATGTTTACTTTTATTTTAAGTATGGTATTATATTTTCTACATCCATTGCAGTCCTTAGGTAATCAATATAGAATCATAGAATCATAGGATGGCTTAGTTTGGAAGGGACCTTAAAAATCACCTCGTTCCAACACCCCTGTGATGGACAGGGACACCTTCCACTAGACCAGGTTGCTCCAGGCCCCATCCAACCTGGCCTTAAACACTTTCAGGAATGGGCATCCACAACTTCTCTGGGCCAACTGTTCCAGTGTCTCACCACCCTAACAGTAATGAATTTCATCCTAATGTCTAATCTCAACCTACTCTTCTCCAGTTTGAAGCCATTTTTATCGTGTGTATAATAAGTGTAAAGGTGCTTAGAATCACTTAAGTAGAATTCATTATATGCTATTATATTCTATTAGTACTATGTAGTCAGGTTTTGTTGCTACAATAATTTCTTCATCTCTGATTCCAAGTATGGTAGCTGAAAACGGCATATTTCTCATATAAATCATTTCAGTCACTCATGAGGTCTCTTGAATCTGTGTATTTAAATAGTTCAAATTGGGAAAAACAGTAATGTTTTGACGTTTTAGTTTTTTGTACATACTTTGGTATTAACTAGTAGCAGAAAGCTTCCTGTGTTAGGCAATAAAACAAAGAATTTTTTCCATAAGCAGAATGTCATGTATTATCAAACTGAGTCCTCTCTGCTTCTAATAGTTTTCCCATGTGTTTATTTAAAGCGCCTTACTGAATCACAGCTCTAATATTTTGGTCCCAATTTATTTTGGGCCTTTTATTAGATTTGGGTGAGCTGTCAATTTGTATAATTGTTATTTATTATTATGCTGCTCCATTGGTATGCATGTGGAAGAGAATATTAAATTTTTTAATTGTTTAGATGACATTTACTAGAATATTCATCACAATTTAGTTAATAGAGACGAGAGATCTTATAATATTTTGCTAATAAAAACATGGAATAAATCTCTCAGACGCAAAACCTTGACATTTATTTTTATTCTTTGTTTAAATTCTGTAATTTAACTTTCAGATGTCTTCTTCGTATATTATGGAATAGTTGCATTAAAATCCATATTCAAGTTACATGTTACACAAATACAGCTTAAGACACAACATTTAAACTCTGTACTCTTTGGGAAGGCTTTACTTGTTCTCAATGTAAACAGTGTTATACAACAGGCTCAGGACTTATGTCCCAGACTTTGATGTTTTACAATGGAGACATCTTTTTCAAAATGCTATGGGATTTGTGTGTTTTCCAGTAAATCCTTAGAAATCTTTTACTCAAAACAGGAGTTTTAATTTTTTTTTTATACAGTTAAGAGTTCCTCTGTATTAAAGTTTCTAATCACATTTAGTCTTTGTTGACCACTACAGTATCACTCCAATTCCATAACATATTTGGAAGGGTTATCTCCTAGTTTGGAAACAGTGTGGGCACATGTTTTGGAGGCTGCTCCCTTGAAAGCTTCTATATACATTTTGCACATAGTTTTAGTAGAGCCTTGGATAAAAATGGAGAAAACCTTCAGAAAATACACAATTACACATCTGTGTCAAAACTTGTAGGGATCCTTGAAAAACTGCTACATCTAAATGATTTTTCAAACTTAATAAAATTAAAATAAATTGGAAATGGGAGAGAAATTAAAAGACAAGAAGTTTGACAGACATTTAGACAGAACAACATAGACACTGTAATTCTCTGTCCTACTTAAAGGACTGAAATGTCCCAGCCGTATCCTATCTTGTGAATTGTCTTCAAAGGTCACCACTCTTTTTCAGTTTATTTGAAATCTTTTTTACTAGGGTGCCTTTTCCTTTTGTTTCAGATACAAGTATTCAGTTTGTCAGGAAAAACAGGAATTAGTAACAGAGAGAATATTCATGAGGGCTAATCTCTTTCCCAGCTTCTTTAGGCAAACAGAGAGTACAGATGAGACAAAAAGACAGACAGGCAGATTCTCCTTTGGAGAATGACTCAAAAGAGGAGTTTAATTTAGATCTGTATTTAAAAATAGCCATTGTGAATAAGCCTTCTTTATTCACCCCTACTAATGCTGAGATAACATGGACAAAATTTAAGGTCCCTTTAGATGAACTTTAAAGACTCCTTCCAACCCAAGCCATTCAATGGCTCTATTAAAGAAATAAAACATCCCATCTCAAAGAAAGGAACCAAATACAAGCCCAAAAGAGGCACACTGAACAATGCACTTAATAGTAATGTAAGCATGGATATAGGAAACAAACATGTAAAATGAAATAATTTCTCATAAAATAAGAATTTAGTTTTTACTGTGATTCCTCCTTTAAACAAACCAGGGCTGATCATCGTCTGCAGGATTCATCAGCTCTGAAACTTCAGTCAGACAGATATATATATAGCCAAATATACATAAGTTTTCTGTAAACCCCATTGCCTCATGGAGCTAAATCCCTACCTCACTCTTTGTTCAGTTTACAGCAGTATACCTGCTTATTACTATGTGACAAAGACTGTTTTAATAGTGACAATAATTAATCCAATATGTTCCCAATTAACATGAAAACCTAAGAAATATTTTTTCAATAGTTAAGGTTTTACAAAGAGATAAATTTATGAAATTCAACAAATAAATCCACAAAAATAAAGAACTGAGGATTGGCCAACAGTTTGTCATTCAATAATCATGGTAAGTTCTTTTATTATAGTATCCTTAGCTCATGAGAGGGTTACATGTCTTCATTTTCCTTTCTTTTAATTTCTCACCAGCAAGAAACATGGCTAATTTTCCCATTGGCAGTCACGTTTCATTGTAAAAGTGCTAACTGGTGATTGTAGGATAAAAATAAGTCTTTGATCATTTACTTTTACTTCTCACTGACTTTCACCTACTTTCTCTGACATTTACACAACTCAAACTTGTACTTAATGATGTCACTTCTCCATACCAGTTATCTAGTTAGTAGAAGCATAACTGGACAGATAATGCTCGTTAGATACCAAAGTTGACTATCCTCCATTCCTTTTGTTGATTTTTGAGGATATGTATTTGACCCTTCCTGATGTCTTTAGGATGAGTCCTGTTCAAGCTTGTGACATTGCCCATTGTTTTACTGGGAGAACTAAGCACCCATAAGGAAGCACCTTTGCTCAGCAATTGGACTAATGCAACCTCCTGAAATAATAAAATTATTATTTGTACTGGATTTCTCTTAATTGTCTATTTCAGGCTTCCTGTGTTTCCTTCTGATACACTCAGCACCACTCACTACCCTGGGGTTGGGACATAAGGGTGCAGTGGATATTTATTTTAACCTGATACTCTTGCTGCAGAGAAAATGCAGCCCACATCTGTCATGGCTCAGATCCTGATGCACTGGGGTGAGGTTATAACTTTGTTAAAGAGGTTATCACAAAGAGGTGTTTCAGGAGAGAAGTTAGATTCAGAGGGATGTTTTCTGGAAGCCATGACAGGCAGTAATCAGCTAGCAGAAGGGAACCTAAAGTTATAACTAGGAACTAAGTCTTGCAATAGGGTGGTGTTGCTGCAGCCAATAGAGCTTTATGGAGCTCTTGCAAAACACAACAGGGACAAAGCACCGGGGCACAGATGAAAGACAAAAAAGAAAAAAGGTGCAGTACTTAAGAAAACAGTTGGTCAAACCCAGTGTAGACAGGTATGTCATCAGGGAATAAAATATTAAAAATAATCTCTGTATATTTTCCTCTTTTTCATGATGAATTCATAATACATTTTTAAAAGCTATTTTACACAATGTTCCAAAGAGAGGCTGTGCTCAGGTCAGCCCTATTTCTCTTGCATGCAATCATTTGATAATCATCTGCTACAAATGCTTCACAGCATATGGTATTCCCAAAAATATTGTTTCAGATCCAATAAAGAAAGCCACTTGCTGTTCCCAAAATGCCATTCTGGACAAAGCAGCTACAACTCAGCAGTTCATTAGGCATCAAAGACTGATTATTTGCAAAAAATCACTAGGAATTAGTATTTACTTCCTTGCCTGCAATCCTTGTGAAAGTTGTACTAGTATTATCCCAGTTTGCAAAAGGACTGCACTGAGATGATTTTGAAGGCTATGTATCTTCCCATACTAGGAATGTCAATGGATCCCAGGACTAGTACTGGGACTAGTCACTTTAATGCTTACATTCCTGTTCTGATACCTCTGGGATTGTTCAGTAATCAAATACTTTTTTGACTGGAGGGACACTGGGTATCTATTCTAATTTTGTGTTTCAAACATGAGACGTTTGTCGATTTTACAATGTGCAGAAGATTGCACAGATTCCTGCTGTATTTAGAGAAAGGAGTATAACATCTGTTCGTGTTGTGAAGTCCAACAACCAAAGTGACTACCAAATGCTAAGCTAAACTCTACAGTTTCCACAAGTCATTAATTTCCAGTAAGCATCCTCATCTTTGTGGCACTTATTTTTTCAGGAAAGGGGATCTTCTTACTGGCTTTCTTCAGAAATCTAGGTTTTGAAAATGTGAGAGGCAGTTTGAAAGCTTAAACAGATTTTTCCTTGTTTATCTTACGTTTAAGTAAACTTGGATTAAAAACCACAACCCAGTCAGATCATTACTCTCCAGTGAATTATATTCCTGTGAAAGCAGCTATTTTTATGTGAGTCAGAAACACAAACTGTGGCGGTGCAAGTGGCTGCAGCCACTCTGACTCCTGAAGATCCAACAGACACCAAGCTGTGATGGTCAGGCCCCGAAGTTTAATGCCTCACTCTTAGTTAGGGTGAGAGCCCATAATCCCCCAGTTCTGCAGTTTACATATTTTGTATGATTGGTTCATGTTTTCCCCTCCCTGTTTTATGTATAAGTTTGTTAATATTTATTTCCCCTTATTTAATATGTATAAGTTCTAGAAAGTTCTGTTGAACTCGACACCCCCATTGGCTACTTCCCTAAGTCCCTCCTTGGTGTTATTTCCATTGGTTCCCTCAGCCTCAACCCCATCTCCTGTCAAATATCCCGTTGGCTGTGTCCCTTATCCCCACCTTTCCTTTCCCCACTATAAACTCCCTGGACACTTTCAGATCTTTGGCTTTCCGTTTCATCCCCCCATCGTTTCATCTCAATAAACGTTCTGCGTGGAACTTACATGGAGAGTCCCCTCTCTCTCCCTTCTTTGCCTCTGCCTGTGTGCCTTCACACCAGGTCAGGGACGGCTCCCTCGGGTGAGGAGCGCACTCCCGTCTGCATGCGCCTTTGTGTGTGTGTGTGTTTGTGCCGCCGTAGTGCAGTCGGGTTGTGGCTGGACCTCTGGGCTTCTCTTGGAGCCAGCACGCACGGATATTACAACAATTTTACAACAATATTACAACAATGGATATTACTGTTTTGTTTAATGTGTGCTATTTTTCAAACAATGTTTCATATTAGAAAATTCTGCCAACTTGACAAGCATAGAGGAAGGGAGGTGTGGGATATTCAGAAGACACCTAGAGCATCAGGATGATGAGTTTCCATTAATTTTAATGGAAATTGGCACCCTCGCCCTTCAGGCATGTTTGAACACTTTATCTTAACAACACACACTGCAGACATCTTGTGGGTTATTTTTCTTAAATTGGAATAATTTTGTTATTTCTCACTTTACTGATGTCACTTAGAAAGCAAAGAATATCTTTGTTCAGACTGCAGATTTCAGATAAAATTGCTCAGAGAAGCATACTTATTGGAAATTATTGTGATCATAGGCTTTTGAAAAGATATGGAGGCTTCCTAGACATGCTTTCCTTGCTTTGGAAGTGTCTTTATTCTTGGAGCAGAGGACGACAGATCTGTAAAAGCACTCCAGGATACCCCACTGTTGTCTCATCCATGTGTTTCTACATGACCTATGGGCACTGTACTCTTCACAATGGAAGAGTTCAATTGAGAGCAGGATCCACTGCTATCCCAGATCCCAAATTTGTATCTCATCTTTTCTCTTTTCAGTATTTGACTTTTTTCACTGAAAAAAATTTGTTCTCTGAGCAAGTTTAACTGGTTGAAGTTAACATTGAAATAAAAATTTTTGGTTGCGATTAATCAATTTTTTTAGAGATATAAAAATGTCACAGCAATTCTTGTCACTCTGGTGAAGTTTCTTAGAATCTCCTGCATGCTTCATAAAGAAAGGAGGAAGTATATTAAGGGCAGGAAAACTTGCTCAGCTGACAGACATAGAGATGCCCATGATAAACATGCGTTACAGTGGGCTTGGTCCTTCCTTGGTTCTTTTGCAGAGGAGTATGAGTCCTCTGGATGGAAAATGAAGTGTGGAATTGGCCTTCTACCTACCAAAATGAACCTTTACTCATGCCTGGATTTAAGGGCAGCTACTCTGGTTTTGCTCTGTTTTAGGTAAGTGTACCATATAGGTCAGATCTTAAAAAGGCTGAAGTAAAAGCTTGGAAAGCTGTCAGTAAAATGAAGTGAACTTTTCTCATATTGATGCTGCTGGTCTGACCTACTCAATTCACAGCTCTTCTTCGTCTCTTGGTCTGATTTCAGTATTGCACCTTGATGGACCAAATTTAGTGTTTCCTGTCACTGCATTCCCACACTTCAATAAACACTTTGGATGAATATTGGATTTCTGGTTTTCATACCATAAATGGCTCTTAGTTCATTACCAGTGATTACACAACATATTGCTCTGCTGAGTCAGTGTACTCATTGAAAACATTTGAATGTCTCTTTCAAGATGACACATGCAAGATGGGAACATTTTCACCTCACAGATTTAAGGGAGGAAAAAGCTTCATCAGCCAGAAACCTGTGCAATAGAAGCACTGCCCAGCTGGCCATTTGGCCATCAGTCTTCATTCAGTTAAAATTCTTGGCCACACCCGGGGCCTTAGAAATAAAGCTGTATACATTCTTTTGATTCAGTGAAAACTTCTGTCAAACATTCAGTTACACCATAGCCATGTTCTTTCTTGCTACCTCACACATGATCCCATATAATGTCAGCCTGACGCTCACATGCTTCGGACATGAAAATGTCCTACATTCTTTCTAATCTCTCTTACCATGTATCACTGGTCATTGTATTAATTCTCCATTGGCATCTGCAACTTTCGTCAAATGCCTTTAGGAAGAGATTGCAACAAACCAGAAGACCAGTGGCTGGGGGAAGCTGTCTGCACAGTGTTACCAATTTACTGGCTACAATTGCAGCTCAAGTCTAAAGGATCTTGGGTTAGGCCCATGTTCCAGTTAAGAATGGAAAGTCTATAGAATGATTCCCCTTGATTTGAAAGTGAACTTTCAATCAAGCCCATTAACCACAAAATAAAATGTTCCTTTTATACAGGCACAACAAGGACTTATAGGTTGCTTGGCTGGTTGGTTTCTTATGTCTCATATTTCTTATGTTCAATCTTAATGAGGTTTTCTAATACTGCAGGCATGAAAACATTGCTTCAAAACATTTCTACTGCTGAAAATGTATCCTTCCATTGAAATATGACATGATATGGGTCCACACTGCTCGTTTTAAAAAGATCTATAAGGCATACTGCCTAAGACTTAAGAGTATCTGCAAGAGACACCAACGTGCAGATCTTCCAGTTGCCATCCTCCTTTGTTCAGAGTTATTTCCTTTGAAATATATACAAGCCCGAATATTGATTATTCTTATCAAACAATGAGAACTAGACCTGCAAAAGATGGAGAGGAAAACTTGTTTTCCTGCAGATGCTGATCCATGCCTTTTACCTGCAATTCAGAAGTGAAATAAACTTCTCAGTGTGTTTTCTTCCTTTTGTTTGCTCAGATGATGGAATTCCTCAACTTGTATCAAAACCATTTAAATCCTTCAGATAGCCTCTGACTGTCCTTGACCACTTCGTTGTGCCAGAATAAGTGTTATCCACTAAGTGTAACTAATGAACACCTCCGAAAAAATTCAATGGCTTTGAAACTGAGTTTAAAAGAAGGCTAGCTAATTGCAGAATTAAAAGGAAATAAAAAATAAAAAATCACACCATCTGAATGAGTCCATGCTCCTGGGTACTGCAAGATTCTCATGGTATCCTTTACGTTGATGACACTGTATGTAATGTGTGTTTAGCAGCAAACTTAGGAGAAGTGCAGGAGTAGTAGGGATCAGGATACATTCTTTAGTAAAAAGCAAAATAATAAATTGAAACTGATTTCTGGTAAGCTGCAAGAGGATGAAACAGATGGGTTAAAAGTTGCGGAGACAGAAATAAACTGATGAGAAAGTACAAATTAAGATCCCTGCAAATAATCTCTTTGATCAAAATGATAACAAACTTGCTTTCAGTATGGCCTTTCTCTCCTCTCCCTGTACTGAAACTTCATTGTTCTTTTTCTCCCCAGAGCATAATTCTCCTGGAGAAGTCTAAACTCAGCAAATGAGAATGTTCCCTGACTGCCAGGCGTGGGTGAGCACTTGAGCAGTGCCCTGGATGGATGCATGTCAGGGAGCAGTGTGGGCGTAGAGCATCCACCCTGTACACGCCAGATTCTGCTAGAAACAAGTTCATAACAAGGGGCCTGCGATGCACTTCTACAAGTCTGCCAGGTGGGATAAGAAGGAATTGCAGACAACACTGTATTTTGCCCAGAATAAGAGAATAAGGTTGAAATTAAAGTAGGAATACTTATCATGAAGTACTGTATCTTCAAAGGTGAGAAATTATGTTATCAATTGGTTGAATAATTCCTCATTTTTTTGTTTGTTGACTGCTTTTTTAGTCCTCTAGTGAAAATGCTGAATAAAAGGGCAGCAAGTTGTGAGAAACTAAAATGCGAAGAGATTGTGGCCTAGGAACAGTCACTGAATGAGAGGGGCAGATGTGGCTGGTCATTGTTGTCATGGCTTCACTGAACTTCCTGGAGGTATCACAGCATTACATGAGGAGTTGCTCAAGCCATTAATTAAATGAGTGAAAAAAAGTCTAGTATTTATTGGTATATAGAGTAATCTTACAGGAAAGTGTAAATCCAGTACAATGGTTACTACTGATAAAAAGGTGAAAATTTTAAAGTGTCTGATTTATTAACATAATGATGACAACTGTTACCATCCATGGAAAGTAAGACTTGTGAGATAAAATGTGCTGAATCAAAAGGGACATAGAAAGAAAATGTCTATCTGTAGCATAAGCAGACTGAAAATGAATGTGAAATTAAAGTGAAGAGGTTGCACGTCAGAATGACAGAAGACGGATGCAAAGTCATTTGCAGAAGTTAGAAATATGCACAGAAAATTTTTTATGTATTCCCCATTTTACATGAACACAATGTGAAAAATATACAATTAAGTAAAGGAGAAATGCATTAAACACCTAATTCCAACTCAATATGCTTTTGCTTGCTTTTAAAACTGCCCCAAATACTGTTCCTCAACCTGTTTTCAATTAGATCTAAGTCAGTTTGAATTGGAAATGAAATGTAACAAGATATAGAACTATTTCTACAAATATTCAGCCTCAGACACAGGCAAATATTGAGTTTATTCTCCCAATTCAAAATTCTGTTTTTAAACTAGGAAGTACCATCAGCTGTGCCACTTCTTTGTATTTTGTTCATTTCTCAGGGTTTTGGTTTTCTGGAAGTTAAAAACAGGTAGTGTTTCTGACTATTGTATTTTCCTTGTTCAAGACATTTCCCAAAAGACGTCTCTTCAGTGTAATCCCTGGCTTGCACTCTGTCTTCCCTCTCAAAAGCTAACACAGCAGGCCCTATGCCCCTTCCATATCTGGCCAGGGACTAAAAAGAAAAACAGCTTCTCTGAAACTAATGCCTTCTTGATGTATTCAAAGGATTTCCACAATCAGAGAAAACTTTTTAAATAAAACGTACTACATATATCAGCATACCCTAAACATTTTCTTCTCTTACAAATTAGGACAGGCTCCATTCAAAATTGCTGTCCTTCACTGGACAGCAAAGTACTTACAGACACACTGCAGTTTCCACTTCTGCTAACATCTTCCTCTCAAAGGTTAGTATACATAGCTAAGAATAAGATTTTTTTTTTTCTTACCTCAATATTCTGAACTGTATCAAAAAGTTGCTGGGCTTCACTTGGAAGTGAACCCACTATGACTTACCCAGAGAAGCTATGGATGTCCTATCCCTGGAAATGTTGAAGGCCAGGTTTGAGATGGGGCTTTGAGCAGCCTGGTCTAGTGGAAGGCATCCTGCCATGACAGGGGTTTGGAACTAAATGATCTTAAAGGTCCATTCCAACTCAAGCCATTCTATGATTCTATGATAATTCTATGGCTTCAGGGTATACCCCCTTAAGCATTTTCTGGACTATGCCTCATGTATATAGTGTGATGCTTTTCTGCTTATTTCCCTAGAGATTATTATTAAAAGGCATACTAATATTCTTATTTTTATGGAAATTAACATAAGTAGGCATACCTTAGAATGTCCATCTTTATAAACAATTCATCTATTTACAAAGAAAGCTACACTTTAAACCTGCACTCTCGTAATTTTTGCTTCTAGAGCCCTGAACTTTGTAAAGATTTAGCCACATATTTAACACCAGCAATTAGGAGTCAGAATGTACTATAATGTACTTACTTCTACACCATTTTAAAAAATAGCAAAAATATTAAAACACTTTCCAAGGTTTTTGTTGTATGCTACACACTACTTGGAAATAAAGCTATTAAACTTCTGTTGGCTCTGAGGGAAACCACAGAAAATGGGTTCAGGTGCCACTGCAGTATCGTGCATAGAATTCCTTTTTTTAATACTTGTGCCAATTTTTAGTGTTGAAGTTAGTTAGTGATTAGCAGTGGTAGTTAAGGGGACCTGAGAAATCCTCTTTAGCAAATAGATTTAAAAAAAAAAATCTCTCAGCTGAATCGCTGAGCTCAGGGGCTCCTCAGAACAGACTAGAAAACATTGATCAACTGAGTCTCAGATTCCATCTGATGAACTATGCTGAATTAACTACCAGAAATTTTGAAAAGTTGGATGAAGTCTATGGAGAAATGATTTCTCTTTCCAAATAAGTTTCCTGTATCCACCAATGGCTTGAATCCATTGAAAATCACTCCAAATGCCAGATTGTTGACATCCCTCCTCTGCCGAAGCCTCATAAAGTATTTCTGGTTTGATATAGAGTCATATACACTAAGGAAGGCTTTGATGTAGAAAACTATTGCCTTGAGGTGAACTAAAAATATAAAAGTTCTTCAAACTGTCCTCATCTTGCAGCAACCTCACCTGAGAAGTGCTGCAGAAATCCTTAATAACAGGAGAGGGAAAAAAGTTAGGAAACCTGAAATATAAGAATAATTTCTTCAGTAAAAAATATTGCCTTGGAATCTCAGTCTAAGATCCAACTTTCTATAAATATACAGCATACATAAACATGCACATGTTAAATATTAATTTGAATTCTTAGCAGAATTCTCATTAGAATTTATTAGTTCTATCCAAACTTTCCTAAACAGCTCAACATATTTGCATTTCCATGGCAAATGTGGCAAGAATTTCAGGAGGCTTGACGTGTCACAAGAAGTTGTAGAAATGATGCAGACATCCTTTCCTCTGAAAAAATATATAAATTCACTGCCTCAGTGTGTTCTCTACAGCACCTTCAGCTTCCAATATGTGTACAAAAAGTTAACAATATGTTGTAGTTCCCAAAGTATTTATGGAATTTTCTGTATGAGAAGGCATAAGAGACATAGGATGAGAAGTAGTGCAGAGCTAACTAGTTCCTAATGAGACCTCCAATAATGTTTTGGAAGTTTATGTGTAGATGTGCTTTAAAAATTAAATAAAGCCTTAAAGATACTCTCACGGGAGTACAGTTTGACATACCACCAATATGAACAAATGAATAACAGGAGTTTAAAATTTAGAGTCTCTCCTTCACTTGATCAACAGGTGAAAGTCAAAGGGTGCTTAACCAGGCAAGGTATGAAGAGAATCCAAGTCTAAGCTGGAAGCACCTTGTGAGAAGTACAGGTGGTCAGAACACCACGTTACATTAACACAGATCCGCCAAATTCACCAGCTCTCTAGATTTAGGCCAGTGTTTCACGGCAATATCAAAATTCTCCTGTCTCAAGACAACAAAAGTATTTAAAACATTGCTTTCTGATTTTAACTGGTTTTATTTCTTAATTATGTAACTTAATACATGTGAAATTCTACTGTTAATTTTTTTCCAGTTTTGAATATCATTATGAAAGTAGTTGCAGACTAAGTCATAACAGTTAATGTTGTTTGTGAAACCTACTATGTATTTTTATTATTTGCTTCCCACTTGTGTTTTATATAATGCTAAAATTTGAAATTGTTATTAAAGAGACAAACTTTAAAAGATGACAGACATATTCCTTGAAAATCCAGAAGAAACCAGTAATTTCATTTTTAGACAGTAAAACTATCTAATAAATTCAGTAAATCTAGCATCAAGTATCAAGAGATCGGTATCTTTTATCGTAGTAGGGCCACAAAGAATTTTTGCTCAGTTAAAAACCAATTGAGCAGCTTCTGTCTTCAAACTTCTATTCTGAATGTAACATGCAGTCAGTTTTAATCCAGCACAACATTTCACAGCGATGAACAAACAAATGTCTTTTCTCTTGCTAACTGAGGATACCTTTCCATGTAATTTTTTTTTCGTTGTCATATGGAGGTCTGATACTGTTTAAAACATCACATGAACCAAAGTAATCAAAAAAGACTTTATGGTATCTGTCAGCTCGTTATCATTTCATTCCCATCATAACACAGCTTACGCTTACTTTTCTTTCTCTCTCCATAGTGATGAAACTGTAGACACAATAAGAATGAATTGGTGCAATATGTATACTAACTTTTTGAGACAGGGAAAAGCATTCAGACAAATGTAGCACATGTTCAGGAAAAGAAAGAGAGACCTTATTATTGTAAAGCCACAATGTTAGCAAAGGACATTTTCATGTAGATGCAAAATCGATTTACAAGCCAGAAAAGTTTCAGCACAAATTTACCAAATGTTCCAGTAAGCAGATTCAAGAGGCATGCCTAATGTTCTTGAAATTTAGCCTCCTGGAAATTTCCTCCTTCATTGCTCAGGCATATTGCTTTTTGTCCATCTTCACATGAATGTAAAATTTGTTAAAAAGAAAATATTTCTGCTAATTCATGTTACCAGGAAACAGACAGAACTTTCCTGTGCTAGACTTGCATATTTTTGGTCCATATCACAGTGTGTAACACTGAGAATTCTGAGGACCTTTTTGAAACCTGAGATACACTAATGGTATTGAATGGGTGCAAGTGGCATAATAATTATGGACTTAATACTTCTCGCCCACTTGTATGCAAGATTTTTTCTATATTAATGGCAATATTCCTTTAACCTAGAAAAAGTCTTGCCATGCAACAATTTCTCTGTTCCTGGGTTGCCCAGCAGATCTGAGGAACTGATTTAGAAAAGGAAGACACCTATAATTAATACTTGTATTTGTAAAAATAAGGGAGCCTCTTGATACTTGTGCCTTCCTTCAGTCAGGTAGAGTTGACTACAAGAATGGCAAGTGATTTTATGAGCTTCTGGCTACTCCAGGGACTGGGGAGACCTCATGAATCTGCAGGGTCTCAGGAAATATTCTGAGAACTGTTCATTGGCCCAGAGGGGAAATGAATGAGGAAACTTCATGATGGAAGCCTGTGAGGACCTCCTTTCTCTTGACCTTGTCTGCACTTTCTCCCCAGAGAAGGGTATTGATTTTGTCCCTGATTTAGGGCATAAGGGTTTGGCTCTCCAACAAGTGACTGAATAGAACCTACATTGTTAAAGATGGAACTGTATTAAAAAGATTCCAAGTAGTCAGAAGTACACATATGAAACAGTCAGCTTCTTATTTGCTATTTGCTTTCTCTCCCCAAAAAGGTTTCTTTGTAATATGCTCATCTGTGAAATCAAAGCTTTCTGCTCCTCAGACTTTGGAAACATGAGATTGTTAGATCATGTTTTAGTGGTCATCTAAAAAGGCACATGCAGGCTCTAACCAAAAATAAGACAAGTCTGATTCAAAAGCACCGGAATAACCCCACTTTTGCTGAGCACCGGGGGAATTCAAGTGTTAAGTACTCCCATAGCATCAGAGATACAGCTTCGTTGAGGGTGTGAATGGCCACTGATCATGCCAAAGACTGCCTTAAGTCAGCAGGATATTAGTATGATTTATTTAATCATGCATACTTTCAACTTAAAGTAAACCTGTCTAAAATTTACCCAGGATAGTAATCTTGTACACAGGTTTTGAAGGGTCCTGAATGTCAGAAAAAGATATTTTAAGGTCTCTGTAAGGGTTCTGGTGCACTCTGATATAACATAATTTTCATATTTTCAAAGAAAAATTTTAAATCCAAGAAAAAACAAATGTTTCACAAAATATGCTGGAAATATGTCCCCTTTCTAAACTGACCTTATTTTTAGTAACATTTTTATGAATGAAGCAACAAATAATCTCATGAAAATATCTTCACTGTCACACAAAAAGGATTTCTCTGACATACCCCCATAAATTTTCTGTAAATTTAAATTTTTTTTGTTCAACTTTGCAAAGAGAACTTGTTCTGTCTAGAATAAAATTATAGAATAAGAATTAGAATAACAAAACCCCCTATTTTTTTCACTCTGCTGAGCAATTGCTGCTTTTGAGAAGTTTTTCTCATTGGAAAATACTTCTAATGATGCCCAAGGTCAAAAAGAGACTTCCATTTGCTGGGTGTTTTGTAGGCTGTGTGAAAGGGATCTGCAAGCCCAGTTTAGTTCCCAGTTAAAAAATGTCCAACACAGCTGTCATTAATTGTCATTCCTGCTGGCAGCCTCTGCAAAGAGGGCAAAGGTTAATGTACTTGGAAGATGACCTATTTTATGAGTTTATTAGTGATTCTTCAGAACAGGCTTCTCAGTGTGAGGAAGTGAACACTGGTTCTTAACTGCTGTTGCTTGGGCTGTAGGCTTCCTTTGGATAAATAAACTTGGTTTCCAAAGCTCCCACTCTGGCATCTTTCATGCATGCTAAAACCCACTAAAAAAGAAATATTCATACAAGTTGCACTGTTTGAAATAAAGCATATTAGCACTCATGCTGAGAAGGCTGTATCTGTTAAGTTTCTTTCCAGAAAGCTATTTGCTAATTAACTATTTCTGTTTCTTTTTCCAATAATGTTGTCACGCAGATATGGAGATCTTCTGCCAGAACTAATTCTCATTCTGTTACATAGCCATCTTTAATTTCTAACACTCTTAACCAAGCTAATTTTCCAGGCAACATTTATTGAGCTTGATGAGCACCAGGCAACATCTTTGTGGGCTAACCCATACTAAAGTACTGCTTCCTATCTACAATACCACATATGCCCATTCATTTTCTGCCTTCACTTTCCTGTAACAAGCAAAGCTTTCACTATCACTGATGACCTTGTTTCTAGAAAAAAACCTGCTCCTACAACAAGCAGTTTGCTAGCTATGTCCCAACAGCATAACATTTAGGGGAGGGTACAAGAGAGGGAAGAGATGTTAATTTTGGGGTTGTAAATACAGTTTGCAATCATGGTACTACAGAACATTGATCTTTGGTCTTACAAACTGAGCTAGCTTAATATGGAAAAAAGAGGATTATGGAAACAGAGAAATTAATTACAAAACAGGGTGATGTAATTCCTTCCGTGCATAGTTGCACTTCAAACTATGATGCCATTGTTTTGCTTATAACATAAATCCTAAACTGAGCACAAAACACTACTTATTTACCAAGCAGATACTGATATTGCAGTCTAGAAATAAAAATTATTGAATTCAAAGAACTATAGTTTTTTGCTATATTTCTATCTGTTTGACTAAACTGAGGGACTCACAGAAACATAAAAAGCAATGAAAAAGATAGACATCGTGCAAAAGAATGTTTCATGTTTTTTCTAATCCAATTTTCTCACTTTAAAAATATATTTTGAACTTAAAGCAATTTGTTTCCATTTCCTTTTACAAATGTTTATTCCTAGCTTTATAAGCTTTAATTTTATAAGAATCTTTTGCCTTAAATCAGCTTCTGAATTGGACATATTCCTTTTCCTTTTGCTCACCAAGTAGACAAGTATAAAATGTTCCAAGTTTTTATTAAAAGCATTTTTTTCTGTTTATAGCATAGTTGTACAGCTTTTAACATTCATGTATGCTTTGGGCCATCAAGACTGTTTTTTCATTGCTCTAAATGTACTTGTTTATTTACCCTTCAAATAGTTCGACATTTGATGTGTTGAATTTTCTCTATGGAAAAACATTAAAGGGAAATTACTCACAGTACATTGCTCTTGCATATTTTTCCCTCATAAAGCAGATTTTCATACATAGCAGATCTCTTGACAAGAGGAGGTCCATTAAATGCAGCACACAGTTCTTTTTAACCATTTCCATACCACATGGCAATATTCAAGGGTGGAGTCAGTGGTCACTGGTCACCTAATCCAATCTCTCATAAATTTGTCATTTAGGACTGTTTTATTTGAATGGCACATAAGCACATATTTTTGACTTACAGTGAATCACCAGTCAGGACAACATATCAAACCAGCTGAAATAAGCTTGATAACCTTTTCCATCTGTAATTAATGAGTGACATATATGCCAAATCACAGCACTTGTGATTTTTCCTCCTTGGTAAACACAGAAGTTTTAGAGCTATTTTATCAGGTTGTATGAAAGTTGTGCAAACAACCAAACAGAAAGTGAGCCATTCTTTATTGTATAAATAGATATGAAATAACAAACATCATGCATGAACACTCTCAACCCAAAAGATTTTATGTGCGTGTCCATTATAAGACCTTACATGTGACAAATTTCTCATCTTTCCCATAATGTATCTATTAAGAGAGGTTCACAAATGTATCATTCAGCATCGCCGAGCATTTGTGTACATGACCCCTGTCTTTCTGTCTCTGTGTCTCACTTTTTCCTTCAAAATTTAGAGGTTATGTAGGCCTCCATGGCAACACCAAGTTGCCATAATTATAGACAAATGTTTCACAGGAGACAGTGAGACTATCAGAGAGGAAAAGGGATGGCACCAACATTTTCAAAGAATAAATTCCATGTACCCCATCTAAGTCTGTCGCTTACTCTTCATATTGGAATTGCTTGAGGTTTTCTCTTATATTTTTCTCAAGCTTTCTAGTTGCTTTAATTTCACTGGTTGCAGCTTCAGCAGCATGTTTTCGTCACATCCATACTTCTGCTCCAAATATGGTGTTCAAGGAAGAAAACAGGCTCTAACCTGTTCTCTCAAATTAGTGTTTTCCAGGGATGATCAGTGCAAAATCTCTTCCCATTGCAGAGGTGCAGAGTAGGACCCTCTTCCTTTCTACTGTTAATATACTTACTGAAATATCCTTACTCCTGTTGCACTCAATACCTGTCATTTTCTTCTGCTGACCACAGTTGTCCGGTATTTCAAATGCATAATCACTGATATCTTCTTAACAATTTAACCCATATTTGAAGCTATCAGAGGTCTTGTCTACACATTAAGTTTCACAGCCTAATCTGCAGTATCATTTGAAATAGTTTTACTCATATTCATGTACTTGCAAGCGAGACTCAGATTCCTTCTGCATATCTCTCCAATTCTTGCATATGCTGAATCACTCTCTGGTGATGTTGATTTCTCCCCAGTGCTTGAAGATGAAAATTAGACATTTATCTATCTAGATATTTCTATTAACTCACAAAAGCAAGACAAGATGAACTCAAAGATTTTATTAGTTTGAGACCAGATTATTTCCATTGAATTTACATCAGCTTCTAAAATTAATTTTGGACCCCTTACCAAGGGGTTAGTACCAGATTTGTAAAAACACTATTAAAAAATAATGCACATTGCTGTTGCTTTACAGACCAACAAAGCCAACCTTAAAATACTTCCTACCACATTTAAGAGAAAAAAATTAGGGAATAAGGACAAAGTTATTTCTGTCATTCTGTCACAACACATTGATTGCACTCTAACACTATCAATTTGAATCCTGTAGTAGAAAACCCAAGTCTTTTTCTAAGGTGTTGAAATATGTCCTCACTGAAAGAACAATACATGATTTGACAAAATCTGCCTATTTTCAACATCATTCTCATTTAAAAGCAAACCTACCCCACTCTTTTTAAAGAATAGGTTTTTTAAGGGTCAGGTTACAGAGGGAAATACCCAAGTCTCACACAGATATTGCCAGAGCTGATGAAATGACTGATGGTAGGACCATGTGAACTTGAGGTCTATCCATTCTTTGCTAGTCACCAGCAGTGGAGTTATCCCACATGCATGGTTCAGTGGACCAGCTAAGCCAAGATGAATTTTATGAATTTTATAAATTTTATGAAAAGGAAGTCATAAGATTCTTCACCTCCATGAGAATTCAGACAGTAATTCAACATCTTGTTATAAATAAATAGTTAATTAGCATCATAACACTGAAGATTGATGGTGATCCAACTTATTCAAAACCCCAGAGGCAGGTAGAGCGTGGCACCATGATCTGAATGCACTTTGGTGAGGATTAATAAAACAGTTCTTATTTCAGGTTTAGGAGCAAAACATCCATATGACTTACTGGAAACAGAATGAAGTAGGTAATACAGTGAAATAAGTGGAAATTAGACACATTAATTTCCTGCAATTTATAGTAATAACTTGCACGTATGCCACTCAGACTACATTTCTGTCAGATCTCATAAGTTCAGAAGGGTTGGGTCTGGCTAGCAACAGCATCAGAAATCTCAAAGGAATAACATGCATACAGCTGAAGCAATGCTGACAAGTCAGACAATGATTCCTTTCCCTTTGGCTCTACCATGACACAAGCTCTATCAGTGTGAAATGTGCCATCATGCTGAGTTGGTAACATCTGAAGGAAACAGATTCAAATAAGTAATCTCTTTTTTCTTGGCTCAGTTTCAACTGGATATAACATTTTTCTTTGCATCCTGCTCTCTGAAGAACTCCTGTAAAGTGCTGGAGCATATTCTGAAGGGGTTACAGTGCTTCACCCCAGAGGTGGCCTGAATGTCTGCAAGGACTCTGCATTTGGTAGATTGACTACATTTTTACAAAAATGAACCAGATAAAACTGCGCACCATTTTACTGATACAATTTTATACTGAGTCCAGACATGAATATTTTCGATTAAATTCGTTACCTACAGAGTGTTCTTTCAACAATTGCATTGTTCACGTTAAATTTTTTCTCCACTGCTACCTTAGCAAAACTTGTTTGATATACATACTATTTTGTAGTATAACCTATCTATTGGTCACAAAATTCCTTAAAAAATATGGCTGTGCTTTGAAGGACAAGATCGCCTTTTCTGTAGACAAATGTAAATCGTAAGGTTTTTGGTGGGCAGGCCACAAACTCAAAACATGACACTGTGCTTCACATTTCCATATCAGAAAAAGTCAACCATATCCTACAAAACAGTAACAGAATATTTTATTAAAAGGACCTTTTTTTTATTCAATAAGAAGGAAGCAGACTACGTCAGAAAGTTAAGGGGAAGTACATGAAGAGCCAGAACTGGTATATAATATCTTTTTGTCCTTCACAAAATTGCTTCATCAGAGTTGTCGTTTCAGGTCTCAGTGGTGTTTCAGCAGAATGGCTACCTTGCATTGGCATCTGGCACAGGTATTTGTCCAGTTGAAATATTATGGACAGTTGGATATCCACATTGTTGGTTTTTAACCCCTATGGGCAGCTAAACCACACATAACCACTCACTCCCTCTTCAATGGAGTGGGGGAGAGAATAGAAAGGCAAATAAAAGTATGAAAACTTGTGCTTTGAGATAAAGACAGTGTGATAAAGCAAAAGTAGCACATGAAAGCAAAGCAAAATAAGGAGTTAATTCACTACTTCCCATGGGCAGGCAGGTGTTCATCTCCAGGAGAGCAGGGCCCCACCACTTGTGACAGTTTCTTGGGAGGACAAATGTCAGAACTCCAAATACCCCCTTTCCTCCTCATTCCCTTCCTGAGCTTTTATTGTTGAACACAACATCATACGGTATGGAATATCCCTTTGGTCAGTTGGTGTGGCCCCTCACGACTCTTTGTTGACCCCAGCCTATTCACTGGTGGGTGTGGTGAGAAGTAGGAAAGTCTTCTGTATAAGCCTTGCTCAGCAATAATGAAATCATCTCTATATCATCAGCACTGTTTTCAGCACAAATCTGCAACATATCCCAGTACCAGCTATTATGTAGAAAATCGTCTCAGCCAAAATCAGTACACACATTTAAGGAAAGATGTTGATATGCAAAAGTATTCAGGGAAAAGCCAGAAGACTGCCTGGAGGATTGGAAACAATATTTTACAATTAAAAATTTGAAGAGACCAATATAAATATTTCAGAAGAAATTTAGCATCCCAGCTACAACCATAAAAGTATTGACATGGAACAACAGTTTTCAACACAGAATTATTTGTTGGACAAATTCAGCTTAGGGAAGAATTGAAGGCTTGTTTGGTGGTGAGTTTTCCTTTGAAACTAATTTATCAGAGTAATATTTTGCTAATAATTATAAGAACCCTTGTGAAGAAGATATGATATAACTCTGAGAGCCATGTTCTAGTTCAAAGTAGAGAAGGCCTATGGCTTAAGTGATGTTGAAGGTCAAATTAAATTATCAAAGTGATCCCTTCTGGCATTCTGGAAATGGCATCTTAGATTAAATCTTTCTGCAATTGATGTTTCAAAAGTGTCTAATATAAGCATTCAGAAGAAAATGTGGAAATCTAGGCTTTACTTATCTGTAACTTTACAATCCAGAGCCAAAGAACACCTCTGTGACTTTCCTACGCTTTCTTCATGAGCCAGAGGCAGACATGAACACTAGCAAAACACATATTTTTAGGAGTTTATTTATTTATTAGTGTGTGATAATCTAAAAAGACCTTCATGTAGACACTATTACCTATCAGGAAATCAACTGTATTTCTGCTTATTTTGAAAGGAATTCAAAATAGCAACCACAAGTTACAATGCCAAACCAGATCTTTTTGAGAAAGCCTATTTCCAGCCTATTTTTGCACACAGATTTGTCTATCATTTCCCTTATGATGGTAACCCAAGATGGAAAGAAAACAGAAAGGAAATAACATGTTCTAAATGTAATAACAAAAGCCATGTTCCACTTTTCTGATTTGCTTAGTCTGCACGGCAAAACCAAAAGGGATATGAAGCTTCCAAAGCCATTATATTCTGTATTGGAGGTTTATATCTAAAACATGCAGCTTTTTATAACAGAAGTGTCAGCAGTAAAAATGGATAATTAAATAATAGTTTAAATGCCCTTATTTTTAAGGTGGTATAAATTATATTCCATCTCAAGACATAAATATAATCCCAAACCTATCTCTGAACCAAAGAATATTCAGTGGTAGCTTCTTTTCTATGATTCACCTTAAAGATGTCAGTCTGAACTCCAGACCTTCTACATGTAGGTGTCTTCATGCACATTAGAGATGTTCCAGGGCTCTAGAAATTCCCAAGATGCTGAGGTTACTGATTGATATCCGGCTGCTCCACATCACTCATAGATTTGCATCTGGCATCATGAACATATCAGACATGCATAGCTCTCATGGGTTCTAGCCAGCAGGCTGGATGGACTCAGTTGTACTATGGGTCCTCTATCTTATCTCACAAAATCAGGTGGACAACATAAACAGAAAAAGGCTTTGGGTTTTGTGTAGCTGAACCAGACACAGGTGTTTCTTCTAAAATGATCTGAATCAGCTGATGCTTGAATCCCAACAAATATGGAATTTGTATCCTCTTGAGTACCTGAATCTCAAAAGGATGAAAGAAATTCCAGAATGCAGTGTTTCCTGCATAATTTACAAGTTCAGGACACAATGATTCCCTAGGTTTATTTGATTTCAGTAAAATTCTGACTGGAACCAGATCAAATTCAGATTAAATTCTTCTCAATTTTCTATCACCAGGCTACACTTCAAGGATCCATCATGCACTCTCACAGCATAAGGTGAGGAGCCTCCTGTTTTCACAAGAGTGTTGATATCTTTTGCTTTCGTGAAAAAAACCAAACTGAAACCAAGCTTAAAATTATGGAACACCCTCAGGGAAAACAATTACCTTTCTCCATGCAGTTCTCCTCACCACCCTGTAGGAATGTGATCCAGTAACAGATAGAGCGTGTGTGAATTCTGCTATTTACTGACCATCTTGGGTTACAGTCATAAAATAAATGATAGACGAATCTGTCTGCAAAAGTAGGCTGGAAATAGGGTTTCTCAAGGGATTTCTAACATCTTTGGCTTCCCTTCAGGCTGGAAATACCACAAAAGCAAGCTTTTCGTGCTGTTTGTATTTCAGCACATCTGTTTTTATGGCCCACTGAAACCAGGAAGTTTAGAGCACATACAAATGAAAAATCACCTCAAGAAAGCTAAGCAAAGAGTCACAGGTCCAAGTTTAAAGAAATATTCAATTACATTGTTATTTTAGCTTATGTGCTTGCCTACCCCTAACTGTTGAAACAGTTGTTTTAAACCTCTGTTAAATAAGTATGTAAAGGCATAGTACAGAAATGAAAGTGCCAAAAAAATTCTCATATTCTATTTTTCATTAATGTTAGATAGGTCATCTTCACCTTCTATTTACATTTGGCAGAAGTTATCAGAAATAATGGATGGCATTCCTAAATCAGTGATGGGATCAACAGCAGAGATGGTATTAAAGCCCAGAGGGCTTTTTTTCTAAACCATATCTATTGCCCTACTAATCCTTAACTATATTCTTTCTGCTATCAGCCATTATTCAGCTTCTCTTCTGTCATATTCTCTTTCCCCTTCATTTTCTACTCACATTTTTCAGTAACAAAAAGTTTCCTGAGGATTGTAATGTAAACAAAATTGTAGAAAGGAGCAAAAGTCCTTTAAGGAAATCTTACACGCTTACAAGATGCCTGGCATAAGAAAAAGTTCATTTTACAGTTATCTCCAATCATTTAATAGAGCTTTTAATTGACACAGATATGTAGAAAGTTTAACCACATGTATGAGTGTTTATTATCTTCTAATTGAGATAATTGCTTAGCAAATTCTGCATTTTTGGTTGCTTGTAGGAAGATCTATATAGTATATGAAACAGTCATTTGTATTAATAGACGTAGGAAAGGGCCTCAGAAAACTTGAAAGGAGCAAAGTTTCTCTGGTAGGTTTGTACCATTTGTAATGATACTTATGTTTTCTTACTAAAGAATTTTGTCGCATTTTTCAGACATGTATGGCCACCTTTGGAACAAGATTTTACAGACCAGAGGACCCCAAAAACCTTTGATAACTCCTTTTTAGATGTATTGTCTAGCAGTTTTAAGGCATGGCCAAAAGTCCTTTAAGATATTACAGTGGCTAAATGAGTTCTTCTCCCATGACAAAGAAGCCAAAAGATATAAGCCAAATCAATTCTTCTTCTGTTTTCCCTTGAATAATAGAGAATGCACAAAATTGTTTTTACTTTCTTTGAAAAAGTAAGTATTTTAAAATGACAGCAGTCATTTCTCTCCACTTTGTTCTAGCTATGCCAGATGCTATAAGGAAAGCTTTTTTCTTCCATTTTGAAGAACAATGTCATCTGCAGTCTGTTAGATGTGCTTATGCTTAATCACAAAATAATCCAGCTTTCTCAGTGAAGGAATCTTTAAATATAAACTTCCGTGTTAGTTTTATAGATATTTTTACTGTTTATTTTCAGATTCACTTTCTTCATCACTGTCACAGGTATTTTTGCATGGAAATATGTTCAAACACCTAAGCTTGGGTTTTGCCTGTACATCACATAAAATATGCCTGACTGGCACCCAGAGATGAAATTATGTCAAGCTGGAATATTCACCTATGCTAAAATCATAAATTGGGAAATTTTCTAGTGCCAGAGCAAAATATGCCTCCTTGGCATGCAGACAAATTCTACTATCTCATCCTGACTTCTTCCACCTAACAGACATTTTGCAAGACACTGAAATATCAACTTGATGTATGTGAATCAAAATATGACTCCTTTCATTGCCGCGTCAATCTGCAGCTGCTGTACTGTGAGGCTGAAGCTGTACTTTTAAAGGCAGACTCTAAGTCACTTCAGGCATTGCAAGCTCTCTCTGTCACCAAAGAAATGTGACATATTCCAACTTCTGTGGGACAGTTCTTGGTAGTGTTTACCCAGTACATATGCAATTTATTCTGTTTGTGGGATCAGAAAGCTCAAAGGCCACAGAAATCTTCAAGGTCAGTGAAGGTTGACAGAGGACAGGAAAAAAGCTGGCAGAGGAGAAGGATATGTGCTGTAGTCGAACTGGGGGTATTCTTCATGCCCTCCCCCAGAAGCTCAGGGACAAACTGCTCCTCATTTTAAGACAGCTGGTGGCAGTGTGTGGAGTTACAGTCCAGGAAGCAGCTCATAAATACTGGCTGAGGGATAACATTGTCAAATTGCATAAGTATCTGAGAAGCCACAGACATCTGAATTCGTTAACAGTTCGTTTTCAAGAGCAAAAAATTTGAGGTTTATTTTCAATGTTGTTTTGAAAAATGATAAACTTTCTGTCAGGAGAAAGACTTTAAAACACAAATGTTTTAATTTGTACAGAACTAAATTTTGTACCGCACTAAATGTCTAAGCCTTTATTTGTATCTTGCCTTCTTTCTCCACTTTTCTCCAGCTCCCTTCCTTTCTTTCCATTCTTCTTCTCTCCCATAATTAGAAAGGTAATGGATAGAAAAAATTAAAACAACAATGTTCATGGAATGATTCTTTTTCTGTTGAAGACAGAAGGGTACCATAACCATACTCACCGTATTAGCACAGTTTCAGCAAGTGTTTGAAGAGATTAACATAGATGATCTCTTAATGTTGTTTTAATGAAATATTCTGGATAAAAATTCACAGAATTTCTACTGTTCCAGGAGAAGAATTAGTGCTAGCTCCCCATAAAGAGTTGTAGCAATAGGATAACTTAAAAGGTAAGGAATATTTAATCTCTCACGTAAAAATAAGGGAAATACAATCTGTTTACACAGACATCTTCCTCAGCTCTGTCTCCTTCCTGCTAAAAGTCCTGAAGACGGTGGTTGTAAAGCAATACTGGGGTTCTTCAGCAGAGATGACCATTTTCTGATTTGGACTTAGATTTAAGGACAAAATTACCTTATTTACAACAGTCACTGTTTTTGTCTGATTAACAGTACTATTTTACTATTTCTGTTTTGAAATACATGGATTTAGAGGTAAACCTGCAGATGCCAAACAAGGTTAAAGAAACTGTTTTGAAGAAAGTCCTGTCTATCTTCACAAATTTTTTTGAGTTCAATTCTTAGAAATGGTTGGTGTGTGCACAAAGAGCAAGCTTCTCTCCTCTCTTTTTTGCATAAGTTGAGAAAGACAGGTGGGGTATGCCTTCATTGGGTTGTATCCCTACCTCATTTTACCCAATGATGATAGATAATTCATTTTTAGACAGAGAACAAGCTTCATTAAACTTGGGTTTATATCAGTGTTTCTGAAAGAGAATGTGCTTAGATATTCACATTTTGGAATTGAAGTTAGTGTAGGTGAAGCTGTACCTACCAACAGCGCACTAAAGGATTCTTATATTGGAGTGTGAGGGAGACACAACAAAGGAGCTGTGGTTTTTTCCCAAGAACACTCTACATAGTTTGCACCTGAATGCTTAAATGTAACAAGTTTCCTAGATTTACTGGACGAAGATAAATTGTCTGTAATAGTCTCCACCTCTGTCCCACCCTTCCTTGGAAAGATGAGTGCAGAGTAGGCCTAAGGAGCAGATAAGTTAGCGATTTGAATAAACAGTAATAAACTGGCATAAGAAAGCCTTGCAATTTGCATGTTGCTACGTGCCAAGTAGCAAGGCAAGTCTCTGCTTTTTAGTCTCTTCTCAAGAGAATGAAGCAGTCACAAGCAATTTCCCTTTCACACATGAAATTCAGTGCAAATTTGCAACTTTAATTTACAAATTCTACGCACCACTTACAAGATCTGTTCATTTAGTCTGCCCCACACAGTGGACTTTGCCCTGAATTTGCTTTCTTTTAATATTTTGATGCTTCTACTCGTCTTCCTCTTAAGCATGCCAATTACAAAAACTATAACTGAAAAAGCTAAAATATTAATTTTGCTTTTTTAAAGCTAGTTACTGCTTTTCATTTTAAAAATTCTCTTCCCTGTCTGTTTCTAAACATTGGAAGGAATAGCCAAAGAGAAACTTGCAAAGGTCAAAATATTAAAGAAAATAAATTGCATTTTTGAGAGTCAATGATTCATTCCAACTTGGCCTGCAGAATTGTAATATAACTACATTAACACAAAAGAATTAGAATTTCCCTATAGCCTTTCCCATGTACATGAAGAGGGAAAATGTGGATTTTTGGTGATAGTAATATGGGAAATAAAAGAAAATAATATAAGTAACATAATATAAATTAGAGCAGAGTATTAAATGGACTGGTTCTTTTTTGTTCACCTGTAATATAAGTGAGATTGCTTCAAGCAGTGTCAATTAAGGCCTGAATAGCTAAATTGTATATTGCCTGAGGGCAAAAGCAAGCAAGAATGGAAAACCTATCCCAAATCTTGATGTAATGAGATGGAATGCTCTCCAACACTTTGTTACTTTTCCACCTATAGGTTAGAGTAATGCCTAGGAGGTGATCAAAAAGCTGAAAATTGGCAGTAGAACTGTAGCTTTCTGATATCCTTAGCTCAACTAGTCTTGGTATTCTGTGCCAATTTCACACAGGCATAATACTTCTGTGGAACTTGTAATGAGTCTCTGCTCAATGACATTCATCTTTTATCTCAGTAGCTAAAAGCACAGCTGTGTGCAATCCATCACCAAGTACCATGTTTCTGGGTGAAACCAGGTCATGGCACTAGATTAGTTTTGCAGAGAACTTTGTGCTTTTTTACTGATTTAGCAATCATCTGAGCCTGGTTTGATACTTCAGCTTTTAGCAAGCTTTTTGGCCCCTCTTGAACTATCTGTAAAGAGTTTAAGAGGAAATATCTTGAGCAAGTCCAAGCAGCCAAAAACATAACCTTACATCTGTTGGTGATGCAACAGAGCAAAGCACAAACACTCCAGGAGGTTTCTGGAAAACATTGGTGACAACTTTCTGCACAGGTAGTGGAGGATCTGATGCCTTTTCCCTGGTCCTAGAATTAAAACCCAGACAAGGTTAAGGGACAAAAGGGTTTTTACCTTGGTATTTAATAAGGATTCTTATGGTGCAGCCGTTCGTCAAGGTGGAATATGCTGAAATGCACACGCACGGTATATCACGTATACAATTTTATAGACCTTGCAAATTAGCATATCTGACAAAGATTCCCCAATAAGAGGCTTAAATGAATGGCATTCTCTGTTCTGAATATCTGAATACTCTGTTCTAAAGTATTGCCCCCCAGATGGGCTTAATCCCAGTTTACAGAATATGTTCTAGAGAGGGCCTTGGTTTCTCAAGATAGCGTAAGGCTTTTCAGCCTCCAGTTGTGAGGCCTTTGAGATGTTTGGTCTTCTGGCCTAGCAGAATACTAGGACTATGCTAAGATATCAGGCTTAAAGAATTATAAGTATGAATGCTAAGAATACTGAGAATACATAAAGGTATATAAAAATAAAACGCAAAAAACCATCATGGCATCAGATCTTACAAGGAATGGTGTGCTGTTACCGTACTAACAGGGAAGGCCTCATTGGACATGTGAATGTTGGATGCAGCCTTGGCTGCAGGGCTAGTGAGATTGTGGAGTTCAGTATCGGTCAAGGAGGGAGCAGAACGACAAGTAAGATGACAACCATGGAATTCAGAGGGATCACTTTAGCCTCTTCAGGGATCTTCTTGGAAGAATCCTGCAGAAATAGGCCCCACAGGGAACAGGGGTCCAAGACAGCTGGTTGATATTCACAGATCACTTCCTCCAGGCTCAAGAAAGATGCATCTGGATGAGCAAAAAATTGAGCAAAGAGAGCAAGAGACCTTCACAGATGAATAAAGAATTCCTGTCTTTACTGCAGCGTAAGTGGGAAATACACAGGAGATGGAAGCAGGGTCAGGACACTTGGAATGAATATAAGGAGGTTGTCAGAGTAAGCAGAAATGAGACAAGGAAGGCCAAGGCCCATTTGGAATTAAAACTGGCCAAAGATGTTGAGGACAACAAGAAAGGCTTCTTCAAATACATCAATAACAAGGAAAACTAAGGATAATGTGACCCTATTATGTGGAGGGGGCACCCTGGCAACAGAGGATGCAGAGAAGGCATAGTTATTGAATACCCTCTTTGCACTGGTCTTCACTGACAGGACCAGCCCTTGGGAGTATCTGACCCAGGAGACCATGGTAAATGAGTGTTGGAAGGAAGACTTCCCCTTGGTCAAGGAGAATTAGTTTAGAGGACACTTAGGCAAAATTGACATCCACCAGTCTGTGGGCCCTGAGAAGCACATGAGCATCCACCAGTGCTGAGAGACCTGGTGGACACCATAGCAAGACCACTCACACTCATCTTTGAAAGGTCTTAGAGAAGAGGAGAGGTGCCTGAGGGTTGGAAGATGGCAAATGCCACCCTGGTCTCCAAAAGGACAACTTAAACAATGTTTGATCTACAAAGTGATGTACCCTGTCTACATGTTCCTTTCTACTGTAATCTGGCTCATTATAACCTGATCTAGTGGGTAGCATCCCTGTCCATGGCACTGTGTGAGGGGTTGGAATTAGATGATCTTTAAGAGCTAATCCAACTCAAGGCATTCTATGATTCTATTAATTATGCTATCTTTCTTCTCATGCATCCCTTTTACTGTTCCAACTGCAATGGTCAAGATAAATGTTAATACTTAAACTGTTGGTTCATTTTCTCAGCAAAAGGCCCACTGCACTGCAATAAATACTTAGGTGCAGGGTTTAGTAATGGACTTGGCAGCTGGACTGGATGATCTTAAAGGTTTTTTCCAATCTAAATAATTCTATAATTCTATATATCCCCTGGGGCCATAGTAAAAAAAAAATATATTTTTTTTCAAGATGATTAGAATGGAGTAATGAAGCTTTGAGGTATATGAATTTCCTTCTTGGAAAATAGAATGAAAATGGAAATGTGTATCTCTGACAATTAAGGCATTTATTCTGAAATATAAATAATGAGCATATTTTAAATGTAAAATTACAGTCCAATATTTTCAAGTCAAAAACTGTAGATGTTTGTTTGCTGTAAATAGAAATTCAGTGCATTGTATCAGACAAAAATCTCAACCAACCTCACAATAAAAACGATAACAACAACTTGGGCAATCAAAAGTTTTACATACCATTTTGTTTATTTAAGCTGTTACTATAGTTACCGTGGTTTCAGAAGACAATGCCAGGTCAAATGACAGAAAGAACATCATTTGTCAAAAGTTCAATCAAAATATTGATACATTTAAAACATTTTTGGTTTTAGTTAAGGAATTTGTTGACACTCAGTTTTGTCAGAAACACATTTTTGACAAATTAGATCTTTCAGACACCAAAGCTTCTTGAAAATGCCTCAGCTGACTGAATAATCTATGAAGGCATAAAAACCAGTTCTTCTACAACCTTGAGATAAAACTTTTCCATGCTGTCAGTATAGACTAATTTGAGCTTTCTCCTACTCCTGCCTTTTATAAGCAGTGATTTTAATTAGATATTCAATACTTTCTGGTCTTCTTTCTCACATAATGAGAAAAGAAAGAGCTGATAGCTGTTTTCTATTACTGGCTTCCACATGCCATGCATGGCAAAGTATTAATGCTTCTTATTTCAGGATAGTCCACCATTTTCCAGTTCTCTTAGTCCTATTTACATCAAATACAGCATGGATACGTTTTCATTATTTGATTAAAGTCTGGTTTTCTTCTGTCCTGAAATGACATAAATTATAAACAAATGATCTTCCAAGCCCAGCTGTGTAGCTCTGTCTCATTTTCCATAAATAAATGTGTTTAGGCTTTTATATACTTTTTCTGAAACATTTATAAGTGTTTTGATTAAATCTCTACAGTTAAGTATGCTAAGAGGGGTTTTTTTCTGATGTCATACTCCTTTATTAATGATAACAAGTAGCTGCCTTTGCATATATTCAATATTTTCCATTAATTATTAAAAAGTCTAAATTTGAAAAAATAATGGATAATCATAGACAGACTGATGCACAAAAATATACAAAAAATGAAAAAGGAAGTGAACAAACCTGTCTTTTGTACTGTTCCTTTTCTGCAGACGTAACAAAAAGCAGACAGATTCCTAATTTAAAATAGAATACATTCCAAACCTGCCTAAAATTTTGTAGAGGAGCTGTGTCCTTCTCAGGAAAATCAATAGTTACAAAAAATGTGTTTGCAGTTATGAAAGCACACAAAGATTTTTAATAGAGAAAAACTATTAATATTATTTATTTATATTGACATTTAATATTATGAATAAAATGGGCCTTGTCTGACTTCCAGATTCCAGTCCAGTGAATCTAACAGGTGCATGGTGGAAAAATGTCGTTAGTCAACAGAAAAATAACACTTTGGTTTATTCCTTGCTGATATATATGTACATCCTTTCTCCCGTGCTGTGCTTTCAGAGTTTTTGTGCTGAAGATCTCCTTTTAATCCTATCAGACACTTGAGCTCCCCACTAGGCATTTCCAGAGATGTCCTGGAAGATCCATGGACTAGAGTGAAATCCATCATGATGAGTCTACTCAAGAAGTTCTCTGTTTTGTCTCGCTGCCTACTGGCACACATACCCAAACATGGCATTCATGGGCTCCTCAGTATGGGAGAAACATGGAGCTCCTGGAGCAGGTACAGTGGACGGTGAAAAAGATGATTAAGGGACTGGAGCATCTCTCTTACAAGGAAAAGCTCAAGGAGCTGGGCCTGTTCAGTCTGGAGAAGAGAAGACTGAGAGGGGAACTCATCACTGTCAGTATCTGAAGGGAGGGTGCCAAGAGGATGTTTCTGAGCTCTTCTCGGTAGTGCCAAGCAATAAGACAAGAGGCAATGGAGCAAAAACTGATGCACAGGAAGTCCTACCTGAACATGAGGAAGAACTTCTTTACTGTGCAGGTGACTGAGCACTGGAACAGATTGCCCAGAGACACTGTGGAGTCTCCCTCACTGGAGACATTCAAGAACTGTCTAGATGCAATCCTGTGCCATGTGCTCTGGGATGACTCTGAGCAGGCAGATTGGACCAGATGACCCACTGTGGTCCCTTCCAATCTTACCCATTCTGTTATTCTGTGATTATTGGTGCAGAAGAGAATAATTATTAGGCTTATTAAGGCATGTTTTATGGGAGGAACTAAGGATGGGAAAATGGAAGGATCAAGGCAGTTTGTGGAGAAACAAACAAGGATGGAAAAATAAATAAGGGGCTTAAGGGGGACAGTCACATGTAAACAGGACCTGATCAGGACACTTGCCTGGCCATGTGTTTCAGCACATGTGGCTGATCAGGGCAGCCTACTCCATGTTATCAAACTCTTTATTTTCCTGGGTAGAAGGACTCAGTATTCTGCATGCATGCATGACATTTGGGAGACAGCTACTGAAGCAGACATAAGTCTGTGCTGGATACTGGAGAGACCAGAGGACTCAAGAGCTGGCTACTGCAGGGACCTAGGGATCCAAGCCAAGGACTGATGAAATGGTGAGTCTGAATTGTTTGGTTGAGAACCACCCATTTTCTTGAGTACGTCTACGTGTGAGGCAGGTGGGCCGTGAGGTTCCAAGGGCCAGGACCTGAGTAAACTGAATCTAAGGCCGGTTATGCTCAAGACTGCTGCTATGTTTTATTACATGGTTTCTGTGCAATAGCAAATTTCCTTCTATTTGCCACTGCATTTTTGCTATGTGTGAAAGATATTCCACCCACAGTCTGACCACTCTGCCATTGACAGAAATACTGCTAAAGCTGTGACACAGAAAACTTGCTTCCTCAGTTTTTTTTCATACTCTTACGTCTTAATGCCAGTTTTTACTTTTATGGAAATTTCTAGATTTATAGAAATAAAGTGGCCACTTTTCTTTCCTTTCCCTTATCTCTATTAGAGTTGAATAAAATTTTGCTCTCACAACAGGTATTTCTCAGTTGCACTGTACTTTTCTGCTCTGTACTCATTCTCCCTTCTCCCAGGCACTTTATTTTCCTAATAGCTGCAAATCTGAGGTTGCTACACACCTCCATTTAAAAGCTCTGTAAGGCTGTTCTTTTGCTGTTGCATTCAATCCTCCAATCAACCTAATTCTTGATCACACCTCTTTTTTTTGTCATCTGCCTAGTGCAACTTTCATCTGCTCTTCAGCTGTCACATACACCCTACCGAATAGTTTTCCTAAAGTCAAATTGCCCGTAGTTGGTCATTTTTCTTGTAGCTATTTTGAGCTTAATCATATAGAGAACCATTCCCTCAGCTTGCCAACCCCATCAATGAATGTAGTGTTCGCTTATGAACTGCACTTAGAGGCAAGCTATTCCTCAGAAGTTTCATCTAAGTGTGTCTTTCTATGAAGTTATTTTTTCCACATCCTGACATCAAAATTGTCAAGTAAACCGTCTAGAATTTGTTTTCTATGGGTTTCCTCAAATATTTCTTCTTTGGTACTTTGCAACTGTTTCAGGCTCTGCAAGGAGGAATTTTTTAAACTTTATTTACCAGTCTCGTTCTTTGCATTGTTTCCAGTATTTAATTCCATAGGCTGACCACTTCTGGTGTCAGTCCGAGTATCAGACATGCCACAATTGCCTGTCTTGTACTAGACTGATGGCAGGAATGGGGACTCACAGAGGAAAAAGTAAACTAAACAGAATCTGATTAAGATCCTTTTAAAGCATGTGTTAATCTCAGAACTTCAGCTAAGCAAGGAACTATCTTAGATTTAACTCCTTCATTGTTTTTTAAAGGCATAGATCATTACTTACCTCACCCTTCATGACACTATACAAATAGTACATAGTTGACAGTTTGGACACATTTACCAGATAATTATAATCTAAATATTTATTCCCAAGGCATACTCACTTTCCAGTATGGTTGAAAATTTCATGCTTTTTGATCTCTTTATATGATGCAATTAGGGAAAATAAACTTCCACCTCTTACATCTCAACATACATGTTCCAATCATACTGTTTCATTTATGTGAAATTTAAAGCTCCATAAACTGTGCAGACATTCCCATTCTAGAAAGATATTTGGGAAATTGAATTTTATATGGTTAGAGGTTTTGAGTGATTAACAGGCCATGACTATCTCCTTTCACGATCTTTCAAGAATATTCTAGTGAAAATTCAAAAAGCAATATATCTGTACATTACAAGAGATTAATACTTTTATTTTCTTTTTGATTCCTTGGCTGTTTGAATTTTAATTGCACATGCTCACATTTAAATTAAAAGTACTCTGATATCTTTGTGAGGATAAAATAGTTTTACATTTAGTTAACGGAAATGTAATTCAGACTCCAAAGCAACATAATTGCTGTCAGTTCAGTATTAAATGAAGTCAAATGTTTCATCTGTTCACTTCTTACCCGGTTATCACCTCAGAACTTCCTCAAGCAACACTTTTATACATACTTCAGGTAAATTCTGTGAACTGAATCCAATTCTGTACCATGAACTCTGGTCAGCTGCTGAAAATTAAAGATTTCTTTGTCCCCAGGTGAAATATCAATTTCCCTGATTTAAACTCATTTCTTTTTGGAAAATTGCACATTTAGTTTTGCCAAAACCCTACTGGAAAAGGGAAAATAAAAAGGGACATGAAAATTTTGGACATAACAAACACGAAACTGACATTTGCAGACATGAGCAAGACATAAGGAGGGATACATTTTTTGGCAGTTTAGATAAACTTAAGGATTTTCACTGGAGAAATTACACAAGGAATTCTAGGACCTTTAGTAGGTCTGAGAAGGCATGAGTACACTGACAGAATTGCAAATCACACTTATCAGCTCACTTCAGTTAATATTCTCTCAGTAAGGATATTGCTCACCTCCCTTTGGCCTTGTTCAAGCAATCTTTATTGTTCTAGTCTCCAGTTTCCATCTGGCAAGCTCTCCCTCATGAATAATTATTCCTTTTGTCATTCTATGACTGTGCTCAATTCAGTCTCCCTTATATTTTACCTTTACTTCAGTGCCTCCCCTTGCTGCCCTCTTTCACCCTCACCCTCACCTTTCTGTACTATGTCATTTGCTCCTGTTCTAGTCTCATCATCCTGTTATCTTCATGAGTCTTTGCTGGGGACATAAATAACAAGATAACTTTTTTTTTTAGAGTCTGATAGAATATCCCATCATTCTGTCGTGGAGTTCAGGTGGAAGAGGGTATACAAGTGAGATGTAAAAAAAAATTATAAAGAAAGGCTCTTTCAAGAGAGCTGTGAGCCATGTCCTCTAAATTACTATGTGTGTGGCCTGGTGCTGCTGAAGCAACAGTGACTCTGGTTGTAAATGGGAATAGTAAGCCTCATTACTGATGTCAATTACTGCATTGATAACATTAGATCAGAATGTTACTTGCAGGATAGCCTTGTGTGCTTTTCATTCACTGATAACATGGTTTGTCTAGCAAAGGAGGAGGGGGAACAAAAACTGCCATTAATTTTCCCTTTAAGAACATTTTTCAAGTTCATTCGAAATATTTGTGGCTTGAAATCAGTAAAAACTAGGAAGTAATGTTACCTTTACAGAAATCTTTTTTTCAGTCAAGCCAGTCAAAATTGCCTTGAAACTGAAAATTGAATTATACTTCTTCATACCATTTTTTAAACATTTTGAAAGTCTGTATTACTTTGAAGGAGAACTGAGCACCTTCAGTTTTACACAGTTTTTCCATCTCATGGTGGAAAGACTAGTTCAGGTTACAAAATGAACAAGCTTTATAGTTTGATTAATTCATGTTTCCTTGTGATGACTCTAAAAACCTACCACACTCTTCATAATATTCAATCAATGAGAACTACGTGTCTGAATTAACTGTCTGGATATTGTTTATTGGATTACATTGATAAATCACCCTGCACTTTACCTTATCTGCTTAGTGGTATCAGAAGCCCACATTCACACCCATTAGGAAAAATTAAAACTATAATTTGCTAGTTATTCATCAAAAATTCACTATTTATTTGTCAAAACAGTTGTCTGTGTTTGGTTTAACGGGCTGCATTTTTCTGTCTAGTTTACTTATAGACATAAGTCAAAGACACTTTTTACTGCCTTAAAGGAAAACTATACATGAATTAATAAGAAATCATCTGCACCACTGAACAGAGCCAGTAGCATGTATGGTACGTAGCATTTCAACAGAGAATTACCAACAACTCCCATTTATGCAATAACATTTCCAGATTCTCATACAAGATAGCCTAAAACAAATGCCTGGATTCTGCTTCTTCCAGATGCCTCCCTGGTACACAGAACCCTATCCAAGCATGTGTGAAAAGTGACACGTTGGATCTCAGTCACAAAAGGCCCTCCACACTTGTGCTGGAACACCTCACTGAGCATGGGTTTTCATTTCTAACACTCATTCTCCCCAGAGAATCATGCTGTTATATTTCAGGCCTGGTTTATATCAATACAGTCATAATTATAAAATTATTGCTTAAGTCTGAGAGTTTAAAGCATTTGTTAAATATAGCTGTTGGTGCACAGGAAGGTGAATTTTTCATGTTATATTTCAGGTGGAGAATCTGAAAACCTATTTCAGTAACAGTCCTAATGCCAGCACACACATCATAAAATCTTTCTACTTACTGCTAACAGCAGTGGTTTTAGAGAGCAATCTTTCTCCCACTGAATTAATGAATAAAAATATTTTTGGCTTCAGTGATCATGGTGATTCCAGTTCCTAAATAAAAATGTCCTTCTCTGGACTTAAATAGGAGGGAGAGAGTGAAAACAAATTCTGAATTCGCATCCCCCAGTGTGCTTCTGGGAAGGTAAGTTCCCCTGAGAATGGACAAGACCATGTGGGAACCCGTGAGGAGAAGGTTCACCCTAGAAATACAATCACACTTGAAATAAATTAATTCTAAACAATCAATCCCTGGCAAAAAATCACAAATGCAAACTATGGGAAATTTTTGTTTTCCCAAAATCCATCATAAAAATAAGTGGCAAGTACCTCTTAGTGTATAAATAACCACTTGCAGGTTTAGAAGTCTTTATGAGCATGTACAAAGATTTGTAGCCAAGTCAAGGAACTTACAGAAAAGAACAGTGTACTGAGCAGAGGATGGGTCCAAGGACTTGCCTAAATTCTTGTTTCTTCCCTAAAGTGCAGTCTTTTTACACTGGTTGCTTGGTATTCCTGTTCAGTGGATAGACACAGTCATCTTCAAGTGGCAATGTGCCCTGTCTTGAGACAGAAGTCAAGATTCTGCATGCTGTGCAATCCTGGGGCAGGCTTTTCTCTGCATTCACAACAGGCAGACCTTAGGCAGCCATTTAAAAGAGCCTGCTTTAGCTTTTGGATAGCTCATGTTTAATGAGCTGAACCTCAACCCAAGTCACAAGTTTGCAAGACTCCAAAAGAGCAAAACCTTGCTGAGTTATTTATCTAAAGTCTAATTTGAACCCTTTACTAACAAGATCTTGTTCAGTACCTGACTTTCAAGTTGTAAAGCTTCACCATGCATGTCAACCAGAGAAGGTTATGACTTTAAGATCACTGCAGCTGATGTTAATCAGATATTTTATGATTATATGTTGGATATTTGACTAGTACAGGGGATAAAACACATGGTATGGCACAAAAGAGAAGGTGCAATACTCAGCTTAAATGTGTGTTGAAACTTTGAAATTCTTCTCATAAACTTTCTCAAGCAAACACGGACAAAGAGATGGCTCAGGTTTAAGAAACACACAGCTGGTACTGTAAGTGGAAACCAAATGTTGCACAACAACATGGAAGATGATATGGTATGCACCACTCCTTTTGAGTAAGAATTCTATTTAACTTCAAGTTTGAACAGTTTATTTTTATTAATATCAATGTCTGACAACAAAGAGAAACAGAATACTCCTAAGCAAAACTTTCCCATCCCTATCTCCTCTAAGAGGAAGATTCAGAGAAGCAAAAATTAAAATATAAATCAAGAATCATTTGGGCTTTATCTTCATACAAATACTAAGAAAAATTTCTCTTTCTGTTGATACTATCTCAAAGAAAATTCATAAAATTTTCTTTCTACCCATGAAGCTAAATTTATTTTAAGTTGAAATAGCAGATATAAAATGACAAAAAAGCCCATAAAGGTACGCTTTACTTATACCTGTCATAAGAACACAGTAAAGAGGAAAAAGTATTACAATAATTTTATAATGATCACAAATCAGAATAAAGGTAAAAGAAAAAAATGTGGATCTTTTTTATCTTTCCACTTAATTTTCAGTTTCATTTTACCAAGGACACAGCCAACAACAAGTTATCTCTTCTGACACATTGGAGTGTTTTGTGCAGCCATCCATTTGGTCTCTGAGGAAAAACAGCTTTACTTAATTTTTCCATATTGGATAAAGCTATTTGTGATAACCTAGTTAGGAATAGGAGTTGCCTAGCACTATATCTGCTATTCGGAGAAATTATATTCAGTTCCAGATTTCATACTGAAGAAATAGAAGAATCAGTTGGTGTTTTGCTGTATTGCTCAGGTCCAGACTGTACCACAGATCTGAGTCAACTTCGCATCCAGGATGCATGGAATGAACATTATTGGAGTACTGGGAATGTGCAACATGGGCAACTTCATGCTCTAACTTAATTCTAACCTATTTCAACATCACCCATTATCATTTACTCGATGGTAAATGATTAGACTTTTTATTAACATAGTTACACATGAAAATGTGATACAAAAATTTCCAGATGTTAACTGTGTATTCTGCATAAAGGACTACTTTTACAGAAAAACAACAATGAAATTCAAAGTTACACATACTGTTTTTCACATTATATGTGTTTTCAAAAAGATGTCTTACAGTCTATTTTTTTATTCTCTCTTGCATATAGTCCTGATTTGGATATGTAAAAAAATTTGGAAACACTCATTAACACGTGTAATGAGGAAATGAGATTTATTTCCAAACATCGTATTTTATTCTTTGCCCAACTTTTTCAAATAAAAACTGGTTTGTGTTATTTTAACTGCATACATAATTAGCCATTTGCCCAATTTTAAATGAAGTTTGCTTATAGGAAGTTTTCTGCAAGCAAAGTCTGAAGAAGGAATTGGTGGAAACTAAAGATGAGGTACTAATTTTTCATGTGTACTGAAATAATGGAATTATCATTATATTAACACCAGTGTCTTCTTTATGGTGTTTAAAGAACACAACATTGGAGAGATTCCCTGTCCCACGTTATTGCAGGGAGTTAGACCACCTAATCCCTTCCAAAGGCTGATGAAGCTATGGACTAAGGCCATCACTCTGCTTGTGCTTTCTCAGCTTTTATTCTTACTCCAGTGGGCACAGGAATACAGTGAATGTATAACAAAAGGAATGAAATAAGCATGACTTATTTCAGCTGGCCTTAAAAAAAAGAGCATAATCTGCAGTTCCTAGGGTTTAGGAGATACCTTTACTTCTGCAAAATGCAGACTCATATAAAAATTTACATTAAAATGTGGCTTTGCTTTAAAGTTTTTGCTCTGTAAGATGGCTTTTTTGACTCTGAATCACTGCATCCCAGTCACCTTCCAGCGCAAACACGGACACTGCAAGTAAAAATATTTTTTCCAGTTGCTAGGATGGCAAAGAATGCAGGAACTGAAAAAGGCTATTGCAGACATACTGTGGCTAGCATGATGAAAAGATCCATTTTATTTCCTTTTTCCAAAATTTTTTACTTCCTGCTTAAGAGTTCAGTTGTGGTCACTGAACACCAGATCTTATAGTTTTGAAAAGGTCGTTATGATAAAACCTGCATCAAAACATACATTAATGAAGAACACATAACAGGACAAAATATCAGTACAAAATAAATACAAATGGTCATGTAATGAATAGGAAGAGTTGCCTCTGACAAAAAATCCATTCTGTTCTCTTCATACAGGCAGCAGCCAGTCTTCTGAGATCTCTTGAATTAGCAAAATCTCATGCAATCCTTTAGGAATGCAAGAAGTTCTCTTCTTTAGCTTACATTCTTCTACAGAGGGAGAATCTCATGGAAACACCAGTATTTTTTACATTCAGATTTTTGTTTCTGATTAATAATAGAATTTATTTAAGGCCCATCCATTTATATAATAGTTTATAGCTGGGGTTAAACCACGAGACACAATAAAGCTCATTCTAAGAGGGATTTTCCTGATCTTTTATCAGTTTTGAAGGTTTCTGGCCCATATATCAGTCTGTGTCTTCTGGTATCACCTGGATGAGAGGAAGCACTTGAGGTAACAGACTTTGTCTTATTTACAGCCCAATGATGGGGAAATTCAGGCTAGTTTTTGAGGAATTCAACAATGTACCAATAAAAAAATGCATGGCTGTAAGCATTTAGGAGGAAAAAAATAATGTTATTATCTTTGGCACACATAGTATTTACCACACGTCTTGCTTGTATAAGCACAATTTTGTCTCCTCAAAATCACCCTAGACTTCTGACATATCTATGTAGTTACTTTTTAACACTAAAGAAGTGATTAATCTGAAAAGATACTGAATGGGGATAATGCCTTCACAAGATCTGTTGTATAGATTTTGTTAATAGTGTTTTTACCCCTAACCACTGCTCTCATCAGAAATCTGCTCATACCACATAAAAGATGCTGGAAAGAAGATCCTGCTGAGAGTGATCAGACAGAGCTATTTCAGCTGTTTTGCCTCTGATGTTTCCCACACCTTAGTCCACATAAGATTTTTCTTGTCTTTATGGCAAATATAGCCCTTCAGGTAAACAAAACATTGCTGCCATGGACTTAAACTGAGTTTCTTTATGCCTTATACTAATGAAATATCTTCAAATTTGTTCTGCTCCTGAATTTCCTCAGTGCTTCTCTTTGGGGCGGTTGTGTTCTGAAATCAGGCTTTGCATTATTTTGCTGCTTGGTCTGACCAAGTTCCTTCATTTCTCTAGCAGGGTCAAATGGCTTTCTTGTCTGCTTGTCCTTCTCCTTTTAAACTTTTGCAAGTATTATTTCTGTTTATTGGATTTTTATTCAAACAAAATTTGTAAATACCTGAGATTACAGAATCTCTTGGCTGAGACAAAGTCTAGCACCAGCTCAGATGAAATAGCCAAAAACATTTTAAAAGGGATAGGTAAGTGTAGCCAGGCTCAAAGTAATATGATTTTATGAGACTCTTCCTATGAGATTGCATGTCCTATCTCATTACACATACTGTCACATTAAAAAACTACTCTGAGCTGTCACGCCTACTATCTCCAAAACAAAGGTGTTCCTCACTTCAGTTTCGTTAAACCAGGGCAAAGATCCAGCAGGATGTATTATATCAGTAGGCTTTGTGAACCAGTTATTATTTTCAAATTATGTCTTTTCTCAGGATTCTGTGACACTTGGTTCCAAATGAGCTCCAGAAGAAGAATGTGGCCCTCTGGGGGCTTAGTAGGTTTTTTGGTGCAGTAAACATTATAAAGGAACCATTTCTGAATACTTATATGAGTAAGTATTAAACGTTGGGTTTTGCCATTCAGAAAAAAAAAGCAAGCTACGTACAACAGGTAAACTTCTCATACTGTCACTTTTTAATAAAGCAGGTTTTCTGTGGAAGGCTTTAATTTTCCTAATATACTTCCTAATACAAACTTATACTTTGTGTGATTCATAATGTAAATGTTTGTGTTCCACATCAACAATATCAGTGTGAAATATGTACTGCAAAGAAAATACTTAGTTTCTCACAGTCCTCCCGTTGACAGCTTTTGTAAGCAAAACCATAGATTTTTTCTTATATGTACAACACCAGTAAATATCCCCATATAAAAACAAACTGCATAATTTTTAACAGAATAAACTTTGAGTTACATGTTATTTCTTTTACCTTCAAAATTATGCAAACCGTAAATATCTCCAGTCTCTTCCAGGGGCTAATAAAACTCTGAAATTCCTTCTCACATTTGTTTCTTCCTCTTTTTCTTCTGGTTTATTGGAGATCAGTGCTTCTCAGCATTAGATACGTAATAGGTGTTGAAGGAGGAGCACCCCGATTTGCAAACAGCAAATGTTCCTTGTCCTCAGAACCATAAAATTTCAATTGGAGAAATGTGGTGACAAAAACATTTCCTATTCACTCTGACAGCAAATATTTCTAGCTCACAAGTTGCAAAACAAAGAGAAAATTTCAATATTGGATGAAGCATCAGAAAATATGGCATGTGCTCCCAAGAGATGCTCTCTCTTTATCGTGATGTATCTTAAAAGAAAATACAGAAATCATATGGGATTTGAAACATTTTCCTGGAAACAGTCATATCAGAAGAGCAGAGCAGTGGTGGAGACATATTATCAGGAGTAGACAGTGGAACATTGCACCACTTTCAACCACACTTTTCAGCAAGACCCATAGACTGATAGGGGATAATTGGTCCACTTCCTAAAGTGTCTCTGTTTTCTGCATGGGTCTTTCCTGTTAAGGCTGGCATTAAGAAACGACATGGTTTTCACAGTCAACAAAAATGTGGTGAAAGGCAGGTTTGTATTTTACTTTTTTCCAGATGCAGCCAGTACCACCAAAAAGATACCCCAGTGTCAGCTAGATATCTATACCTAAATAAACAACTCCCTGTTCCATGTGAAACCAGAGAAGACTGAAGATACTCTCTACTAATAAAATGCATGATATTCAAGAAGGTTGCCAAGAAACCTCTTTTTCCAGCTTAAAACATCAATAGGTTATTGCCAACGCAGAGAATGGGATTGCTTTTAATTGGATACCATAAAAATCCCACAGACGTATCTTATAAGATCATTTTAGAAGAGAATATTTTTTTTCTGCTCAAGCAAATACAAAATGAAACTTTAAATTTCAATAGCACTGATCATGAAATATATCCTATTTCATAAGTACCTACTCATCTTCAAAATGATTCAAGATTTATTCAGTCTTACATGAAGGGCAAATTCATCTATCTGTTCTTTCTTAGACTCATTAGGAAAAGGAAGTAAAAATGAATTCATTTTACTGAAGTAAGAAAAATTGACTTCAAGTAATAGAACAAACTTCTTTAAGGAATGACCTGAGAAATTTACATGGTGATGTGAAAATATTTGTTTAACCTCCTTTTGAATCTGTTTTCTCTTAACCTCTAAACCACACCAGCAGACTGTGCACAGCATTCCCATCAGAAAATCAACATATTCTTTTTAAAAGACAAAGGAATGTGAAACAAATACGCAAATAACAGAAAGCAGAACACGGCTTGATATATTGTTTTATTAACAAGACATTCCAGTTATGAGAAGGAAGAAACAATGACTAATTGATAGTTCTATTTTCATTTGCTATGTTCAACAAAGGAGTTGAGATGTGGAAAAGAAGCAACAGTCAAAGTGCAGAAGAAAACAAGAAATTTCACCACATAAATAAGCAACAGAGGTGGCTCTGGAATTCAGATCTTCTCGGAGAAGGGCTTATGCACATCCAAGGAGGGCATGTGTTCTTTAAAAATACCCCAGATCCATAAGTTATAATTTTTATTATGCATTATTTATTGAAATTTTTTCCTCTGGTTTATGTTTTGGAAGCCACTATTAGTGGGCAAGCCAGAATATTTAAAATATAAATACTCCAAGAACACCAATGACAGGAAAGAGAATACGGTTTGTAGAGAGAGGACATTAGGTCTGTGTGCAACAGAATTCTAGTCTTCAGTAACACTGAAAACATAGTTACATTTTTTAATAGATGAAAATCAAAGCTAGCACTTCTCTGATTTAGGATCTAAATGCTCAGCTATGCCCTAAAAAGGAATCCTGATGTCTATTTTACACTACTTCTTGCCTCTCAGACCAGCTAATATTTTTTATCTGAGTCAGAAGACTGCTTCCCAGGTTAAACCTCTTGCCTTTCTCATCTTCAGGAAGACTTTGTTTTATGGAATAAATGACTGGGTGTCCCTGCAGCCTAAGTTTAGGTATCTCTCTAATTGAGCTCTAGGAACCTGAAAAGTTGGTTCTGATCATAGCCAACACTTGCTTTCTGCTCAATTATTAAGCTAAATAAAGCACTTAAAATAAGACATATTAGCTTCTTCTCAGCCTGAGGAACTTCAAAAATTTTCCACAGGGTAGTCTAGAAACAGTCTTCTCTGCTTGTATTAAAAGAGGGCAATTCTCCAATCAAACACACACAAGGTGACAAAGATCCTCGGTTTAACAAAGGCATCAGTGTGCTGGGCAATACTCTGTTTTTCTCCAAACGATGTTTAAGAGGAGAGCTAGTGTTCTGAAATGAAAGTAAATGTGCAAATAGTTAAAGACTATTACATCCACTGGGGGCTTGTTCAATGTTTTACAACTTGGGCTCCCAGCACTTACAGGGAAGTAAGATTTCTTCATTGTATTATCTCTAACAAATAGCATTTTAAATGGTGCTTCACAGAATCCGAACACCTTTCACATTGAGGTGATAACAAATCAGCACCTCCTGGTGCAAAACGGCTAACATGGAAGTGTGGTGTAATGGAGCTTTGGAAAAGGGAGAAGGGATAGGTGAATAGAGATGCTGGTGAAGTAACTGTGAAAGGAGGAAAATCAACAATGAGATGAGAAGGTGAGCAGGAGATGGGAAGGGTTAAAAAGACAAAAGCTCAGCAAATCTGCTGCAGCCACTATAGACATAAAGTAACGGGTAAATGTAATAGGGTTAAACTAGTTGAATTATGCGGGACTTACAGTCTGATGCAATAACAAGCATGTTGTGAACTAGTTTATCAAACGCAGTTTTAGGAAATTGTTTTAAAATTTGAATCATAAATTCAAATATACTTTCAAAATGTCCAGTATTAATGCCAAGAAGGAGATTACTTTCTACTAGGTGTCTAAAATCCAGACAGGAAGGCAAAATACCTTCCAGAAGACTTCCAGGCTGAAAGGCAAAGTGCCAACCTGAAAATCAAATCAATACTAGTTCTTCACATAGCTCCTAATCATTCCCACTCCCACTCCCACTCCTCCCTCTGATGTGCTCATATCTTCCCAGAAAAGAATACAATTTAAAAATCCAGTGTAAAACTGCAAATAGACAAATACCTGTTTCTGTCCTGAACATTAACTAGATCACATACCATTGGTATGGTATCAGTTGCCTTTAGAGTTCCAGTGTTAAAATATCCTGTTCAGATAATCAAGACAAACATAAACAAGCAGAGTAACTCAAGAATGTTGTTAAAAAAGATGATAATGTTTGTATGCAATGTGAAAAAATGACTATTTAGAATTCTGGACAAGATTCCCAGCTAGGTAAAAACAGTAAAGATTTTAGTTCCAGAAAACTGCTAGAATGCCTCAGGCCTTTCCTGAGGCAACATGTGCTTCCACGATACTATTCCCCCATCCTTCTCACTCCCCTGCCCTAGTGAGGTCACGGACTTTCTACCATACAGAGCAATTAAGGACCAGTAAGCTCTAATACAGCCCTCTGTTTAAAGTGAAAGTTTGTGTGGTAGGGCGTACTGATGAGGGAATTAAGGTCCTTTGCTGGAGAAGGTTGCTGGTAGATTGGCCAAGATCACTGGTGCCAGAAGAAGTCAACATAGGTTATCCCATCAGGGTAGGAGACAGTCATGGGAGGTATTTTACACTCTGATGCCAGATCTTATCCTTGTGGGTTACACCTGTGGGACTGGTGACATTTATACTGGCACACGTGAGCAGCATCAAAATTGATTTCTCAGTCTTTTTGCCTGTGCTGGAAGCCTGATAAGGCTGCTGGCTGCTGCAGCAACAGCTGCCAGTAGGCAAACTGGCGTGTATATAGCAGTCTTGGAATAGCAACAGCATTGGTCTCCCTTCACACTTGGCTATCATTTACCCTTCTGTTGCAGTGGGGATCCTGCAACACGCATATATCAAACCAGGAGTCCCGTGGAAAGGAAATATATATGGACAGACAGATTCTTGCTAGATGTTTCAGAGGTGTTTATTTCTCCAGCCGCATGGCCGGAGCTCTGCCGAGGAACTGTTCCAGTCACGGGACCAAGGGTCCTTCTGCCCGCGCAGGGAACACAAACCAACCAATGGGAACGAGGTTGAGCAGGGACAGGGAAGCCCCGTGTCTGTGCCCTCAGGGCCCCTCTCCCAGGGCTCCATGGCAGGGGAGGGACCCCAACATCTCACCCGTTTTATTTTAATAAAAGGAGAATGAAAACAACTGGATAAACATAACAAGAACGGTTTCAAGACAAAACAAGCCACCCTCCTGAGTCTTTAAATGTCCAAACAGATTCTCTGGAACATCTTAGGGCTGACAGAAGGGAGACAGAATTCTCTGAGCATGCTTTGTGGGGAAACTGAGGCAGGAGAGGGTTTAATTTCTTCCCTCCCCCTTTTCATCCCCCACTCGGCACTGGAAAGGGATTTTTGGGGAAACAATTGGCAAAAGCATGGTTTTGTGAGGGAAACCATGGATGAAAAAACGGATTGGGAATACACTGGGGGTAATAGGACATAGGGTAAAAGGGAAAGGTGGGATTAGGAAAGGGAAACTGTAGGGGGGGCTTACAATGGAGATATTGTCTAACATGACTACGATTTTTTGCATATATATACTGCCTTTCACAGAAACACCATCAGGCCCAGTGACCTGCGATGCTTGTAACCCTTTTCTACCTCGTATAATTTTGAATTCTACCACCTCTCCATCTCCCAAGCTTGGGATGCATTTTCCAGGGTTATTCTTTTTAATAGCAGTTCTATGCACGAATATGTCTTGCTGGTTGTCACATCTTGTTATAAAACCATAATTTTGCTTAACATTATAGCATTTTACTATCCCTAAGGTCTTAGTTACTATGATCTTTTCCTTTTTCCGAGTGGCTGCTGTTTTCTGTCTCGCTGCGTCTTTGCTCTCTCCTTCGGTCGCTCCCGTGTTGGAATTGTCGGGGCTGCTGGTGCCTGCGCGCTCTTCCCGGGGTCGCGTTCGGGGCTGCGCGGGCCGGGCCGGGCTGCGCCGCTCAGTTCTCCGTGCGTCGCCTCCTCTGGTCGCAGCTTCGCTGCCGCTGCCGGGCGCTGCACCCACATCTCGGCCGGGCCCCCGAGCAACGACCCCCCCGCGCCCTGCTCCAGCGCGTGTTTCGGTTCGGCACGGCTCCGTTCCACCGCCATCGCCGCCAGCCGCTGCCCGCGCGCTGCCTCTCTCGGCCGGGCGTTCCCAGGGCTCGCTCCACCACGCGCTGCGCAGGGCCGGGCGGGCACCGCCGGGTCCCGCCGCTCCCCGCTCCACCACCGACACTGCGGCTCGCGTGGCTCCGCCCGCACGCGGGAACTGCCTCGCTGCTGCTCGCAGAGCGCTCGGCGCACGTGGCCTGGGCCGCACGGTCCCTGCGCCAGGCTTCCCTTCGCCAGGACACAGCTGACACTGCTCAACAGTCTCAGTAACTAAATAATATTCACGAAAATATTCTTCCATCGGCATATATTTTGACTCCAGTATTAACTGTGTCCAAACGGTTTTCCAAAAGCCCTTGGTAATAATTAAATCCCAAGAAACATAGAAAAAGTTCTTAAACAACCATGCCAGGAAGTGTTTCAGTTCTTTTTGAGCTTGAATCAAGCTAAAATTTACAAATCGTTGTTCAAGAATCATTTTAAGTTTAAGATAAATGTCCATATGCGGCTCTGAGAGCCAAGAGTCTTCCCACGGTTCCTCCATAGTTTAGATATGGAATAGCAAAGCAAAACCAAGAAGAGGAATCCAAAGTTTCCAGGGTTTACTCACACAAATCAGTCGCTTAGGGATCGGGGATCGTTCTGCTCTCAATTCTCCACCATTTGTTGCAGTGGGGATCCTGCAACACGCATATATCAAACCAGGAGTCCCGTGGAAAGGAAATATATATGGACAGACAGATTCTTGCTAGATGTTTCAGAGGTGTTTATTTCTCCAGCCGCATGGCCGGAGCTCTGCCGAGGAACTGTTCCAGTCACGGGACCAAGGGTCCTTCTGCCCGCGCAGGGAACACAAACCAACCAATGGGAACGAGGCTGAGCAGGGGCAGGGAAGCCCCGTGTCTGTGCCCTCAGGGCCCCTCTCCCAGGGCTGCACGGCAGGGGAGGGACCCCAACACCCTTCTTCACCATCCCCTCAGCCAAAACATGATGGTAGAATTTAAATTTTGTTTCCAGGGCTGAGGAGCTCTGAGCTGCTCTGAGCTGCTCTGCTGGCAAGACAGATTTCTGTGGGACTGCCTGGTGACTACAGGCTAAATGATGCTATCTCTTTTATTATATTTGCCAAATGCAAAATGAAAACTAAAAGAGTTATTTTTGAGGGGATTTACTACAATTATATCACCACAATGAATTTGGTTGGGAAATGACATTTAATACTGCAGAAAGGCTTTAAACTCTGTAAAACCATGGTAATAATGGAAACACTGAAGACTTTGAGCAAAGTGGTCTAATGGAAGGTGTTCCTGCCCATGGCAGGTTGGAACTAGATTATTCTTAAGGTCCCTTCCAACCCAAACTGTTATGATTCTATGAATATTCCCTTTCTCTTTGGAACTGACACTTACTCCCAAACAGTCTCAGAATTCAGCCATAGTGACCTTGACTTGGATAGGTCATTCCAGTCAGGACTCCTGTAAGATGTGTGGCTTCTAGGTGTCTGTTTCAAATTTATTTTTATTTTCTGAGTAGTCTGAACCAGTGTCTTTTCATATTAAAATAGCAACTAAAGCAGATTTTACCTATATTTAGACTTATATATCTGACAGCTTAATCCCCTACAGTTCTGGATGCTTTTTTAACTTTTTTTGTTTACTTTGGAGGACTGAGAAAAGGTAACTTATCTGGAATCAGGAAATTATTATCTGGAATTGTTACAGGAAGCATACTTGTAAAACTACGTCCTCTTAATTGACAAAAAAAAAAAACCCCAACACCTAAATATTAATTACTTTATTCTGTAAAAATTGATTCAAGTACACAAATTTCCACTGTCTGTTCCTGTAACTTGGTGTCTCATTGATTGTGCAATGATTTGAAGGCAGTTTTTTATTTTCGCTTTGCATAAACCACACTTTATTTTACACAGCAGGAAAAGAACTCTTCAAAAGAAAGAGTTATAGTTGCAAACTTGAACATCAAATTTTTTTAAATGCTGAAGTCAATTTTACTCAATCATCCTTAATTTATTCCTCTCATATATATATGCACTGTCTTCTCTCAAGTCCCCATTACCAACAACTTACCCAAAGTCTCCTGAAATCTTTGCAGCAGTAAGTTTGTGAGAGGAAGCCAGCAGGGTCAAGAAGCCACTGTGACAATGGAAGCAATGTGAGAAATCCGTTACCTGATCTTCTGGAGGTCAGCACATGGACAGCATTGCCCTGAAAAAAGTTGTTGTGGTTGAGGCAAAAAGACTTTCTGATTCTTAGTGTCCCTTTCAGGTCTCATTATATCCTACATATTTGTGATGCCTGTTATAGTCCAAGAGCTGCTTTCTTTAAGAAGGGTAGAAGCAACATGGACCCTTTTGCAAGGTAGGCACATGTTATATTTTCAATGGCTTACCTTTGGATTTACGTCTGGCTGTGAATGCAAACTGACTGGAAACAGCTCTTTTTTCTGTTTACTGGGACACACACTGCCCTAGACACAGCCTCCAAGTGAGACTGGAATTAGGAGCTATGGTCCTTTACGTGGCACATATCTTTCCTGAATCTGCTTGCTTGTTTGAAGCGAATCTATATCAGCATGCTTAATGGTTTTAATTAAATATTCAGAAATAATTTTAATTGATAAAAACACAGAGTAATAAGAGATATGAAATCCAAGGATGTTCCAGAATATGTTTCCAGCTTCCCAGTGAGCAGAGAAGAAGAATTGCTTCTGAGAAGTAGGCCCCATCCTGTCCCACATATTAATGCAGTGCTCCAGAATTAAACTAGTGGTTGTTTTCAGTGGACATATTGTACCATCCCCAGTTTGACTTTATCCCTAGGCTACAGTTTTTGAACTCTTTGTCTGACACCTGATTCAAACTTAATCCGTTAGTATCCATCAATTTTCCCCAGTAACCATATACACATTGTTTATTTTTCCAAACATTTGTCCACAGTGTTTAAATTGCTTTCAGGCTCTCAGCCTTTGTTTTCAGAGCTGGAATATTGGGGTTTTTTCTACATGAACTAAGAAACACCAAGCACACCATTTTTCTCCTTCCCTCCATTTCTCTGCTCCTGGCTAGAAATGGAAGCACATGACAGGTCTTTCTACAAAGCGCTACCTGAAGATTTAGAAGGTGAGAGACCATTCAGCTCAGCTCCTTACACTGTGGTTTAACAGGTTAAGTATCCCTTTCTCGATTAATTATGGTGAAAGCCATAAATAAATAGCAAGAAATAAAGAGAGAGTTTCTGAACCAGTTGTTTAATCCCTGAAAATAAGTCCAGCATTCAGTTGGCCTGTGGGCTATATTTATTAGGAGCCCCTGTGCCTACAACAACTGGCAACTGTCCTTCCATCTAAATGACTTCTGTCTAAGCTCCACTTTTCTCCAAAGATGGGATGTCTTCACTGCCACGAGCAACTCCCATCCCATAGAAGTTCTGTGTTCTCACAGGACTACTTTAACTCCCTTATTTTTCCACATGCTATAGACAAGGTGCCAGAGGTACAGTCCTGAAGGTAGAATTCACTTTCAAGAGAACATCCACTTAACAGGCTTGTAGTCTTGGATAAAGTCTGATGTGGAAAAAGAAATTGTTCAGGGTTTTGTATACATTTTCCCCATTGGGCTTGGTGTTTTAAAGCTTGCCACAATCAGTAACATGCCAGAAGCAATCACAGGATCTCTTAACAAAAGGAAAAGAAAAAATCCCCTGAATGTTCTCAGATTCTGACCATTTCTTCTATGTCATCAGAAACCCCAACTATTCTTTTCTTTGTATTAGATCAGTTCTTTCCATTCTTTCCTTACCTGTTTCTAACACAGACCACAATCCAGATTTTTCCTAAGGAGCATCCAGTCTAGCCTTTTTCTATAAAATCGGTCTGTAATTTATTTATTCCTCTCCTAAGTCCTCATTTCCTCCCTTTTCCCACTACTGCATTGTGCAAAAGATGATGTAACATGTCTATTCTTAACCTCAGCTATGTCTGTGACACAGTTCTTTTTTCATGCTAAGGGACTAAGCTATGTATATTAGCTTTTTCCAGACATAAGTCTATTTCTTTTCCTTCTTCTGCCTCTCCGTATTTTCTCAGAAATTAGGAATGTGACCTAAATGCCATTTTTTTTCTTGTCCTTACTGAACTGTTGCCACATTAAACTATTTGGTATTATAGGTCTTACAGTAAGCCACAGGAGCTCACTGAAAAATAGCTTTGTTCGGTACAAAAGCAGCTCTTTCTCCAAGGGGCTTTAACAGCTGAATAGACAAGATACAGAGGGCAAGAAAAAGGACAAAACATGCAGAAGACTGAGCCCAGTGATGGTGTTCAAAAGACTGTGTTAGCTCCTTTTGTTTGCTAAATCCAGATGTGTCTTCATTAGAAGGGGAACTAGTTAGCAAAAAATACGAAGACAAGGCAAGGCAAGGAGGAGATCTTCAGGTGAAAATTGTATGTTGGGAATTCCATTCCAAGGAATTTGAAGGGATTATACAGATGCTGACTCTCGGAATAGGTACAACAGTTCCTTTCAAGACTAAAAATAACTTCTGAGTTGGAGTTTGCAGTTTCAGACATATGTTTACACTGCTTCCATGCTGATGTAATAGTGGTAATCTTTCCTCAAGAAGGAGTTGATCCATGAGGGATACAAAGTTCAGATGAACTTTGCATTAGGAACTTTACATGCTTATAAATTGCAGTCTGCCTTCTAGCAGCGGTGTTGATGTCCAGTACAGGGTGGTAATAGAAGTTGTTTAGAAGATGTCAATGGCTGCAAAGGCATTGTGAAGTAGCCATAACAGCACTGTTTGCTAGAAAATCAAGCGTACTGGTCTCAACACTTACTGAATTTTCTACAGGTAGTTTCTGTGCACTGCTATAAATCTTTGTCAAATTTACCAAACCAAAATCAACAACTGACTTTATAAAAGTGCATAACAAATTGCTATTGAAGTGTTCATCACTGACTGCAAGTCAGCATTACCTGTATTCTTTCTTCTCCAAGGTTCCCTGTAAATGCCTGATCACTCCTGGGATGTGGACATCTCAGAGCACCTAATGGAAGGGAAAAGCACAGATTCCCTCCTGAGCCAAGCACACCCCTCCCTTCATGGTTACAGACTCAAGAGAAGTGGAGAAGGACATGCTTCTTAAAAGCGTGTTATCAGTCCCATGAAAAGCAATGGTGCTTACAGCTAATCACAGTTTCAGGTTCTTTGCTTGAACAAGTGTTAAGCCAAGGATTTGTCAGTTGAAATATTGAAGCTGATCACCAATACCACACTGTGTCAGGAAATAAGAAATTACTTCTCAGCAAAGACAGTGATTGACCACACAAAATTAAATTTTAAGTGTAGTCAAGAGAGTGCAAGAAGGCAACCCACAGAAGAATGTGACCTGATATAGATGAAGTTAAAAGAAGTTTTGAACTCATGCATGAACAAAAATATAGTTTCATTTTTTCTAAAGCTCCGTTCTAATACTATATTTGTAATACAAAATTCACTGGTCTTTTATAAGATTGCTATAACTTTTAGAGTGAAATGCTGTTTTTGCTAGTTTATAACTTTGTGTGTGCCAAAACCAAAGTATATAATCAATGAAATAGAAGTCCTCTGCAACAGAAAATGAACAAAAATAAGTAAATAAAAATAATTAATCAACAATGACGGTTAAATGAGCAATCTGAAGCCATTCCAACTATTAATCATACTAACATTTTCACCAAATAAAAATGTTTAAAGCGTAGACCCATTTTATAAAGGGAACCAACTGCCAAAGCTGACAATATGAATGAAGCAAATCAAGTTGGAACGGAATAGTGTTCATTTAATCTTTCCAAGAGAAAAATCATCTTATGTACAGTTGGCATTTCCCCAGCCATTAAGTTTCTATGCTCTCCTCAGGCCAGTAGAGTAATTTTCCCAAAAATAAATACAGTATCTAAGTAAACATATTCTTATAAACTGCACCTTCAACTTCAGTGTCTCTTCATCAGTAACAGGAAAGTTCAAGATGACTATGATTACTATGGAATAGTTTAACTCAGCCAGCGTATCAAGATGAGGGTCTGCTGTTGAGAATAAGGGGAGAGAAGATGAGACAAAAGTTGAGTCATCCATGACACTTCTATGAGGTTTACCCTGTAGACAAATAGATATACTCCAGTGTAACATGCCTATTTGCCACAAGCCAGACAATGAAAACAGAAATAGGACATGGAACTAAAGAAGGAATAGGGGATCTATTTTTAAATTTAGATATGGATCTGAAACAAAGTTCCTCAAGATTAAGCCAACTGTTCTGTTGGGATTTCAGTGCCTGGACATGGCTTCCTAGAGGACTTTCTCCACAACTTGTGACAGGGTTAAGCTGACTGGTCTACATCCCTGATTTGTCCTTCTTTGAGGCTGTTTCAGCCATGTTGGAAGGTGGGTGCAACACTTGCCCTGCTGTTGTTCTGTGGCAATGGAGACCAGCTTTGTAAGTACCTCAGCCAGTTCACCATGCTGCACTCCACCTGGTCCCACAGACTTACACATGTTCAATTTATTCAAGCTGTGCCAACACTAATCACCTTTACGATGGGTAGTGTTTCTCTCCCCCCAGATTTGCTGCCAGCCACAGAGGTCTGGCAGGTCTGAGATTAGCTCCAGTGTCTATCATTCATTTCTGTAGCTGTGTTGCCTTTCCAGTCCTCCGTGGCAGAGCAACCTTTGTCAGCGTATATAAATAACATGTCTTCCTGTCTAAAGGTCATAGGATTCTCTCTTCCCTTTGTCCACTATGTATCTTCTCTCTCTCCTATTGTGTCTTTAGATTATGGGAGCTGTTCTGCCAAACGAGCTAGTTTGTGTTAGATGTGATCTATGGGTATGACCTTCAGTGTCAGTAATTGGAAAGCTATTCAAAACACCATAAATACCTCACAGTGGGGATGTCTCATGCATTGCTGCTGATGCCATGAAGATTTTTTGCCTTTTCTTTTATACCCCTGTTATACCTTTTTTGCAACTTCTGTATTCCTAGTGCTTTTTGCCTACATTCTTGGACTTGTTTGTTAAGCTGAGAGACTAAACATTTTAGAAGCTTTGTAGTTAGGGATCAATGTGCCCCAGACCCCAAGGTCCTCTCCAGAACACATTCTGTAAACTAAGATAGAACCATCCAGGAGAAGGCTCCTTGGGGAGGGGGGCTCACTCGAGCCTCTAATTGGGGAATCTTTGATAGATATGCTAATTAGTAAAACCTATAATGTTATACCAGATCTTTGGGGTGGGCATTTTGCGGTGTGCGTTTCGGTGTATTTGACCTGGACGTGTGTTGCAGCGGGGATTACTGCAACAAGCATATTTCAAACCAGGAGTCCCATGGAAACGAAGTATATATGGACAGATTCGTGGTAGATGTTTCAGAGATGTTTATTTCTCCAGCCGTATGGCCGGGGCTCTGCTCAGGAACTCCGCAGTCACGGGACCCCAGGGTCCTTGGCCACCCCGGGGAACACAAACCAACCAATGGGAAATGAGGCTGACCAGGGGCAGGGAAACCCCGTGTCTCCCCCCCAGGGCCCATCTCCCAGGGCTCCATGGCAGGGGAGGGGACCCCAACATCTCACCCGTTTTATTTTAATAAAAGGAGAATGAAAACGACTGGATAACAAGAACAGTTTGAAGACAAAACAAGCCACTCTCCTGAATCTTTAAATGTCCAAACAGATTCTGTGGAACATCTTAGGGCTGACAGAAGGGAGACAGAACTCTCCGGGCATGCTTTGTGGGGAAACTGAGGCAGGAGAGGGTTTAATTTCTTCCCTCCCTCTTTTCATCCCCTCCTCGGCATCGGAGAGGAATTGTAGGGAAATGGAATTGTATAGGGAAGCCATGGGGTGAAAAATGGATTAGGAATAAACTGGGGATAGGGTAAACTTAGGAAGGGGTTCATATTGGGTATAGGGTAAAAGGGGAAAGTAGGCTGTGAGTAGGGAAATTGCTGGGATGGATATTGTTTATAATTTTGTGCATAACGGCTGCCTTTGACTGGAATACCTCCAGGCCCAGTAACATTTGCTGCTTGTAAACCCTTCTTTCCTTGCACTATATCAAATTGTACAACTTCCCCATCTCCTACACTTTGCAGGTAATTTTTAGGGTTATTCCTTTTAATGGCAGTTCTATGGATGAATAAATCTTCCCCTGTATCATCTCGTGTTATAAATCCATAGTTGTTTTTGACATTGTACCATTTCACAGTTCCTGTGACTTTCGTGGCTACAACTCCTCCTATCACGTGCTTGCGTGTTCGTCGTGGCTGCTGGTCCCGCGTGGTTGCTGTCTCGCCGACTCTGACGTCTCGGCCGGGCCCCCACGTTGCGGCTGCTCTGCGCTCACCGAGCGGCGCTGCTCCGGCGCGTGTCTGGGCTCTGCGGGGCCCCGCGTTGCCATCGCCGCTGGCTCCGTGCCCTGTGAGCGGTTCCGCTCCGCAGACTCCACGCTGCTTTGAGAGCGGCCCCGTTTCGGCTCGGCGCTGCGCGGCTTCTCGTGTCGCTGTGGAAACCGCCGCCGCTCCCTCCACAGGGCTCTCTGAGCCGTGTGCTCAGAGCAGCCTGCCACGCCGATGCCTGGTTCCTGGCTGCTCGTGGCCCACGGCACCCGCGGCACTTGCGATATCGATCCCTCACTCGTGGCCGCGTGGCCGGGGACCCCCAGACAGGGATGGGGTCCGCGATAAGGCGCGCGCTCCCGAGGGGGCCGGGCGCATCCAGCACAGGCACCTCCCCCGGCACGGCTGAAGTCATGTGCTCCGGGGATGGCGGCCGCACGATCTCGGCCACTGGAGAAGTATGATCCTCTGCTTTAGGGGTAATGGGACCATACAAATGCTCCTCAAGAGCTTCCCTGATTATAAGGTATGCACGGAAAGCTTCTCTTTGATCCCATACTTTATCCCATATCTCGTCCCAGAAACACCCCTCACAAGATACAGGAGGTTTGATATCAAAAAGTAAGTCTCGAGAAATATAGGAGAACCTTTTGAAAAGCCAGATGAAGAAATGTTCTAGATCTCCCGGTTGCATTACTTTTTTGTTTTGTTGTTCGAGGATTCCTTTTACTTCTAGATACATTTTTTTCTGTGGCTCAGAGAGCCCCATTTCCCATGATTCTTCCATAGTCCAGAGAGAATATCCAAACCAAGATGAGAAGAGAGAGGTCTAGAGTGGTTATTTTACTCACGAATCTTCCTCAGGGATCGGTGTCTTGCCCACATTCCTCCACCAGTTTGTTGCAGTGGGGATTACTGCAACACGCATATATCAAACCAGGAGTCTCGTGGAAAGCGAAGTATATATGGACAGATTCGTGGCAGATAGTTCAGAGATGTTTATTTCTCCAGCCGCATGGCCGGGGCTCTGCTCGGGAACTCCGCAGTCACGGGACCCCAGGGTCCTTGGCCACCCCTGGGAACACAAACCAACCAATGGGAAATGAAGCTGACCGGGGGCAGGGAAACCCCGTGTCTCCCCCCCAGGGCCCATCTCCCAGGGCTCCATGGCAGGGGAGGGGACCCCAACAGACGTGTGCACCTAAGGATCCTTAAAAAAAATACCAAGGTATAATCCCTTTTCCCCTTCTAACCATGTATGACTCTTGATTTTAAGACCAGGAAAAGGCATCACTGCTAGACAGTCATTTATTTTGAATGTTATATTCTGACCCATTTAAATTAATATTCAGGTGTTAAAATTGCATCTTGTATTCATTCTCTAACTAGTACTCTGCCTATTCATTTTCAAGAAGTTAATTTTCAGTGCTTTTGAGAACAAAATTTGTAGTTCAATATGGAAAACCAAGGGGGAAAAAATCTTGCTTATTTATTTTATACAGCAATTAAATAAAATATTTTCTTTTCAATAATCATTAATAAATTTCTGCTGCTCATTACACAGCAGAAAGCTATCTGTAACTAGAGAGAAAAATCCTTCATAAAGAGATTCTAAATGGCATAGAGAAGAAATTGACCTGAAATCTCTCTCCTAACTTCTTTTAATATGTATTGTACCACAGTGCATATACTATTGCACACAACTGCAATATCTGCCTCAAAAAAAAAAAATTACAGTTTATACCACATGCAGCAGGTCTTCCTTTTACAGGGCTCCATATATTTACTCCTTGCAGCTAAATTACTCTTTGTATGGAGCCAGACTATCAATACACTTTTGTTTGTGTCTGTGATTATGTCAAACTGCCTATTCTGAAGATGGCATACTAAGGTCATTTTGTGAGTTTCAGGATATTATGATACTAAATAAAATATTTCTGACAAGTGATTTTAAAAAAAAAAATTCAGTCCCCATCACACCCCAAATCAAATTTTGCTTCAGTTGGAAGCAAAAACAAAAACAAAGAAAAAACAAACAACAACAAGAGTTTGCATTTCTGCTAACTATGTCATGTGCGGTTACATACCTGAATGTAGATTTAGTTCACGTTCTTCATGATCTTCATGTATGCACAATTACAGCAAACTCCTGGATGTAAAGGGACAAACTTTTACCATACCTTTCTTCATATTTTTCATGCAATGAGAAGCACTATTCATGCTTAAAATGAGTTTAATGAGTCAGGAGTTATAAAAAGCAGAGTTTTTTGCCTGCACCTCCATTGAACTTGCTGGGCTGCAGAGGTCCTTCCTTTATATTGGACAATGTCCTAAAATGAACTAACACACATACACAAGTTCTACACTTAAAGCAGTTTTGTTGCTTTAGAAAATCTTTACTTACTTACACAGGCAAAGTGAGATCGTAGGAGCCTGACACTTTAGAAGCTATCTGTGGTAAGTTTTTTGAATCATGCATTCAACATTTACCAGAGTCATCATCCAAATTCGAAAATGACCTGTGCTAACTCCTGGCCAAGAAACTGGGCAGGAATCTGAGGAAAAAAGGCAATATCTACTACAAATGAAAACCTGTTTTATGTGAGTGGAGAGAAAAAATTATAACTCGGGTAGGATGGTATCATTTGCCATAAGAGGACACTGTATAAATGAGATGTTTCTTTGCTTTGCAGCAAAGATTAGCCAGAAAGGTTTTACAGCTATTGAATAGAGAACAATATCATCATCCTTATAGGACATACACACTAAGATATGTACACAAAATTTGTGGCCTCATAATAGTCTAAGCACAGAAGGAAGACGTCATTCTTTAATGTCCATATAATAGCACTGGGAGTCTGGGCTGTTGCCATGACGAGTGGCATGGAGACACCCACGTGTGAGAAGAACTACAGAGCAGGTAGTGCTGCAAAGTGGCAAGATGAATCTTACTGCATGAATATTGCAACTAATCCTGTAATTTGCCTTTAGAAAAATAGAACAATCAGGAGAGGATGAGGGAGAGGAAGAAATAGTTCACATAAAAAACACTACAGCCACAGAAGGATCCAAATACTGTACTATGAATGTTTATGGACAGAAGTTCTGGTTAATGAAACTAAGGAGAGTACCTTTCTTTTGCAGTCTTCATCTTCCATACATAGTGAAAACTGTTCCTTAACCACAGCTGAGATGTAAAAGCAGGAAAACCAGTGTTGTCAAGAGTGACTTCAAGTCAAGGGGTCTTTGCTGGATGTGTTAAGTAGCCAAGAGCAGACAGCATGAGATAACTCTCTACCTGGGCATTATTACTCCTGGATGAAATGCAGCAATGGCTTACCTAAAAAGATGCCAGTGTTCTTAATTTAGTTAGATCTCAGTTATGAGAACAGAACACAGCACTAACCCATTATCAGCATACCTGAACCCTGAAGTAGTCACTTTTAGCCATTGTGAAGCAACTGTTGATAACTGACAAAGCACATGTGTTTAATGAGGAGTATTCTAAAAAAAGGCAGGAATGGTTCATGAATGTCCCATGGGGTAACCCATAAACCACAATTCAAAGGACAGGAAAAAGGGTTATCCTGGGTAGGAGGCCAGTGTAGTTTAAAGGAGATTTTGAAGGCCTATTGAAACAGAGTGAAAGCTAGTATTGAGGGGACTGGAGTACAGGTACATCTCCATCTAGATAGCTCTGGCAAAAAAAAAAAAAGAAAAAAAAAGAAAAAAAAGAAAAAACAAAACATAATGCAAAAATGTTTTACAGACATTTGTACACTGTATGTGGAAAGAAGCATGAGGTTGTATATATCCCAGATGCTTTTGCTGCTGTAACAGCAAGTTTGCCATGTGTAGCAAGGAAAGATGTAAAGGAACATCTGTTGAGATTATACATTTGCAAATCAACAGGCCCAGATATCTGACACCCAGGAGCTCCAAGAAAACCACCTGGGAGCTTTCGGAACCATGTATGGGAAACTGAAGAAATTCCAAGTGATTGGATAACTACAAATGTAGTTCCAATATTTAAACAGAATAAAATTAATAATCCTGGGAACTGCAAATCAGTTAGCCTAACTTGTAGAAGGGCTAAAATAAATTTAAATAGATTCATGGATACATGCAAATAAAGATAATTCTGGAATTTAAGTAAGCCAGCTTTGTCCAAAGACAAAGGTCTTGTCAGAAATAAATTTGTGGTCTTTATTGACAGCAATACAAATCTGGTCTCCAAAAGAACTGACATAGTACATTTGAAAGACAGTACATTCCAATGGTTCTCAGTCAGTACTTGACTTATTACTTTATGACATTTTCAATATTGCATTATACACTAACAGCAGGATAAAAATTAAATTACTTGAAAACTGTCTTGTTGACAGAGCTCAACATACAATTTTGAAGGCTAATATGTAAAAGAGAAAGGATTAATAATATGAAAGTTCTTGGACCAGTGCTAGCAAGTATTTTTAGCTTCTAAAATCTTTCTGGTAAAAATAAAGTTTAGAAAAAAACTTCATGACAGTAAGTACTGAGAACAAGGAACTGACATAAAGCATTCTGGATCATTTTCTGAAATTATTAGAATACAACCAGATGTGTTCAATGAAACTAAACAAAAAGTATTACCTCTGGGAACATACTATGTGAGCTATGGAGTGGGGTGCATTGATTTCAGAGCAGGAAACAATGATGTAAAATCAGATGTATGGGACTGCTGCATGGGAAGTGCTCAGCTCACCTCCTGTAAATAAATCAGGATGGGAGCAGTTTGTTGATTTCCTAATCATACATAAATAACCAGTCATCAGTGAACCATGTATCAGCGTCAGTATGCAGCACAAACCACAGAGCTTCATGTGGAGATGCCCATGCTCTGGCTGTGCTGGAACCCTTGCAGCTGCCAGCACCCACTGAGGCAGCACTGTGGGCAGGTGCCCTGTATACACCCCAAGGAGGGGTTCCCCCTTGCCACCCCCATGTCACCACCCCTGTGAGGTCTCAGCTGGATGAAGGCTCTCTCTGCCCCACGGGCCACAGGCAAGACATCATCCTCAGATGCTGTGGGACAACACTTGGCTATGCTAACCATCATTGCTCCTCCTCTCACTCCAAAGCCTCTGCCAGCACCCCTTTCCAGGCTTTAATGTTCATGTGGCATTGGTTCATGATGCCTTAATTTCTTTTCAAAGTCGCTAGAATTCACTGAATGCTCTCTCATTTGCTTATTTTCATCCTGCTCTTTAACATAATCAGTTTGATGTGTATTTCCTGTCAGTTTGGGTGTCCCATCACAGATACTGTTACCCCCCCCCCCCCCATACTAGGCAGTGTTATCAGGGCATTTTGACACAGATTTTTTCAGGGATTTCAAGAATAGCGTAAAAATAACTTAGAACTGTAAATGATATTTTGTCAGTTGTGCTTAAGGCAGCCGGATGGCAGATGTGGATTAAACATTGAGAGAGTTGTCCAAAGGTCTTAGCGAATGGACACTTCATTGGAATTTTTGAGGAAAAATGAGCATAATGTTTTAAAATACTTAGTTTGTTTTCTGTCTGTGTCAGGGAAGGCAGAGTTTAGATAGGTGGCTAGGAGAATCTAGCTAGCTCTACAATATAGCATTCATGACTATAGAACCCAATAATACTTATTAATAAATTAAGCTCAGAGAGGTAGTAGCAATTGCATAGGATGACTTATAAACGAGGAGAATTTTGATTAAAAATTTTTGTCTCACCATACAGCATCAGACATTGATCACAGCATGCTAATCCTAAATCTGAGGACTGCAGAATCTTTCGAAAGTTGGATCAATGTCCATCTGTGGATACCGAAGCCTCCCAGGTGCCTGACTGAAGTATGCTGCACAAAATTTACATTGATCACTGCTTCTATTTTTTTTGGAAAGAAGTTTTTTCCTTCACAAACTTTCTCCTCCTTCTGTAGCCTAATTTACCATTCACTGGTGATCTGAAATCTTGCATGTGACTCACTGATATAATTTGTATTGGTCTCACCTTTTTGTCACTATTAATGAAATATCGGTCTCTTTCAGTTTTTGCTAATTTCTACCAAAACTTTGCCAAAGAGTGCTGCATTTTTGTCAAATTACCTAGTCTTTTAAACAGAAATTAAATTTAAGAAGCTTTGGAGCTTTTCTTGATATCAATTTTTGGAAAAATTTCTACAAAACCATTAAAAAGGCTTAAAATCAGAAAATAATTAAAAAATCTTAATGAAAAAATAGGGTCTATTTCTTATGTCATGAAAAAAATATTAGGAAGCTTGAAATCTAAATCAGAAGAAGAAACTGCTTGATTTCACTTAAATAAGTACAGATGGTCAGAGTGAGCACTGTTTTGTAAGAAAAGCTTTGCCAAAAAATAGTGATAAAATACTGTTTACATTATGATAGTGGGTGGCTTTTTATGTTAATTATGTGAGAGCATATCCTCATTTGAGAAATGACCAACAGCCCATTAAAAATTAGAAGCCTTGCATCAGTCTCAAAATCATTTGACATAAATGGCAATAATCATTATTAACTCTGCAATATTATTTTGTATTATGAGTAACAAGGTTTGAACAGGGAAATGCCAAGAAGAAACCAGAGATCTCATGAGCTGTATGAATATAGTGAATTTTAACAGGGAGGGCAATTGCAGCAGATAGCAGACAACAAAGAACAGGATAACTGTTGCTGCCTGTTCTGAGCTTCCCTTCCCCCTCCCCAAGACACTTGCCTTTGCCATGTGCTCCTGAACTCCTTTGTTCCAAGCGCGGGCAAAACCAAATGTAACTCAAACTCTTTAACAGAGTGTCTGATTGGCTGGTCACCCTGGGTCTGCCCCCAGTACTCCCCTTTCCCCTTCTCCGAATAAAAGAAAGGCCCAAGAGGGGGCCCATTCTCTGTGGCTTTGCAATCCTTCTCTGAGCATCTGTGTGTTTCTGTTTCTGTTTGAAAGCTTCTAATTGCAGGATTTTGGCAAGCTGAAGACTATATTTCTCCCTCTTTGCTTCTACTGGTGGTATCAGCTTTGCAGCTACTATTTGTCGCTTTTACAGCTACTGAAATGCTGGATTGCCCGTGCTACCTCTCTAGGCTGCCCGAGGCTTTCTAAGGCATTGAACTACAAGCCTAGCCGGTAAAAGCTGTGAGTATTTTTCCACAGATAACTAATCAGCAGGGTAAACAGACCATTTGAAAGCAGAAGGAAAAAAATAGATTTTTACAAATCAATAAGCAATGCTGGAGTGAAATTGTATAAATTTCTGATTTTTAGTCTTACACTTTTAGCCAAGTTTAGATAGATCATGCCTTAAAATATTTCTTTTAAATTTTGCTCTAGAGAAAAAGAATTTACATGGGTAGCAATTCTGTATTAACTAAAACTATATGTGAAGTTATATGATTAGTCTGCAGCATCCTAGTGAGTTGAGAACTTTTAATCTTAGCAAATAGAGCTTCAGAGCCATCATTGAAATATTTCACATCAGAATTATCATCTATTGAATTCCTCTCCCTAAATCCCAAAACCATAGATAAGCAACCGATGGTGCATTTCTTCCTATTCACTTACATTTCACTGTAAATTATTGAGGTTTTCCCTTATTCCAAATTTATGTTTAAGATTCACTTTACTATCTTTTGCTCAATCAATCATCTGTATGCCATCATATTCCTTATTAATTACCCTATAAATGCACCTTTAATTCAAATTCATTGAAATTTACATCTCTCTTTCTCATTCTTCAGATATTCATTCTTTGTATTCTCCTGTCTCTTTTTAGAGGGATAGCTTCTCACCCAAAATAAATTTTTGCAGTCCTAGTTTTCTGGTATTTTGTAAGATAAAATGGAAAAGACTTCAGGTTTCTGTGCTTTTTCCTGTTCTAATTTTAAGAACTCAGTTGTTTGTGCTATATGCTGTACTATAATCTATAAGCAGCCCACACAGAGTTCCTGAAAACTTTAGTCTTCATCAATGCTGGATTTTTAGATCCTTTCTCTGCAATGAACATAAGAGCAAAACTAAGTCTGCCTCTACACTGCTGTGGAGTCCCAACACTGGATCGTATTAGCTGACATTAACAATTGGGAATCTAAGGGATATTGGAGGTAGGATGCCTGCATCCATTCAATCTCCCCAGAAGATCTCAAAGCCACTTAATAACTATTCCAGATGGTTTTCCTCCTCTGTAGTACTCTTTGTTTCAATTTAGGTGACAATATAACTACAATTCAAATTCAACCAAATTCATCAGCAACCCTGATCTCCTGTTCTATGCGATCTGAAGAGACTTGCTGTGGGTGGCTCATGTGGAGAGCATGAATAGCCTTGGACCTTGTGCCTCTGCAGTGGTTTAAAAAAATGGCTAAGAATTAAACCCCAAATAAGCTGCTCCTCCTTCCCCCCAGCCCCCTTCAGAGAGGTAGAAACTATGGTTGAGAAAATAATTTACTGAAAACAAACAGCAATGGAATGAGAAACAGGCAGTAACAGCAACAATATTAATAACAAAAGTATACAAAAGAGAAGGTGGTTTACACCAAAAAGGTGTTCACCACCTCGGCTCAGTTCTGTGTGGTCACCAAAACAAAGACAAAATGGTGGATGCTCTCCCCAGCTTCCCTGCCCTAGAGCCCAAGACAAAGAAGAGTGATGGACAAACACCCAAAAAAACTGTAATTTTCTGAGTAGCATTGCCTGATTTCCAGACCCACTGGGCTCGTCTGTGGTCGGCAGGATTCGGATTGGCTCACCTCCACCACTCCATTCCCTGCAGTTTCTTCCCACCGCAGTGCTGCAGCACACACGCACACCACTGGGCTTGACTGTGTTTGCCGCTGGGGTTGTGTTATTCCTGAGGACAGGAAGGGATGGGCAGTGGTGAGAGAGGTCCACACCGTTGGTCCCAGCAAGCTCCCCAAGAGAGAAATGGAACAAAATGGCACCTCTCCCAGGGTGTGTTCACCTTTTCTTCAGCCCAAAGCCATGCCACCAATGATGATTTTAGTGGTATAGAATAGCAACCTACAATCACTACCACACAGATAGAGGCTCTGCCCCCTACTTGGCACTCACCAGCAAAACTAGGACAGTCACTTCTCAGGTCACTTCTACTCAATGGAAGCAGCCAATCAAGCCATTTTTGAGGAAGCAGTCTCAGGTTGCACAAGGGGACATTTAGATTGGATGAAAATTTCTCCACTGAAAGGTTTGCCAAACATTGAAACAGGCTGCCTAGGGAAGTGTCAGAATCACCATCGCAGGAAGTGTTAGAAAAGTGTGTCAATGTGGTGCTTAGGGACATGGTTCAGTGGTGGACCTGGCAGTGTTAGGTTAGTTGTTGGACTCAATGGTCCTAGAGGTCTTTTCCAACCTTAATGATTCTAAGATTCTATAAATGTACTAAGAAAAGGCCAGGATATCTAAACAGCAACATTTCACCTTCCCACCCAGATAGTGGTTACAATTTTGTGTCAAAGAGAGAGAAGTATTCCAGGCAGGATTACATCATCCTGTGGAAATGAGATGACCGGGAATAGGTCCAAAACATCTGTCTATCCTCAACAGTATCCCCAAGGTCATAAAAGAGTTCACTAACTGTAGCAGGGCAATAGGCAGGATATGTGTTTTCTGGCACACAGCACATATTACTGCTTGTATCGCAATGATACTCAGTCATACTCCAAGTCTCTGTTAAACATCAAAAGAATTTCTTACATCACAATAGATTGGACTGGCTGAGTAGCTGATACCAGTTTCTGGAACCTAGGTGGCTTCAGTACCACCAGTGTAACTTTATTTCATTGTGAACACTTTTATATACATGTATGTTCCATTTTTAAGTTCTTAGTTAAAATATTCCTGGCTGATACCTGTCTAAATAATCTTTAAAAGCCTGTAACAGAGTAGACAAGTATTACACAACCTTTTTAGGCAATCTGTCTTGGTATTTCACTATTCTTAGAAAGTTTTTCCAAATGTCTAGCCTAAGTCTCTTTTGCTGTATTGTAAGGCAATTATTTTTTACACAATAATGTTGTTCCACTGCTAGTATCTTCCCTTTTCCCTTTCATTGTGCAATAGCTTTTTTAGTATTTGAACTCTGTTATCATATCCCAGATCAATCTTCCCTTTTCTAGACCAATCAACCAAAATATTCACATCTTTCCTCCTCCACTATATTTTCTAGCCTCCACCTATGTTCACTGATCTTCTCTTTAAGACCAATATACACCTTAAAAGATAGTCCCCTAACTGAAGACAGTGCTCCAGCTAAAGTGGTGCTAATTAGCAGATGAACAGAAGAATTTCTTCAGATGTCCTTCAAAAGGCATGAATTATTATACAGTCTGGTGGGATTCAGTTTGTCTTTCTTACTACATGCAGTGATGCTGCTTTTTCATGTCCAACTATGATCCACTACAACCTTGGGATCCTTCTCTGCAGAATCACAAGGCAACCAGTTGTTTCATATCTTGCATTTACATAGTGGACATTCCTGGCTAAATATAGAGCTCTTTGCTTATTCTTACTGAATCACATCCTATTTTTCTCATATCTCCTCTCCAATTTGTCAGGGTCCTGGCTAAATACTGGCCTTGTCCTCTATTGCATTGTTCCAGCTTGGTATTGCCTGCAAATGTAATAAGGATATTCTTTCTTCCATAGCTCATGTCATTAATGAAAATGTTAACTAATGCCAGAAATATTGCATAGTCCTGGACACAGAGCAAAAATTCCTTCTTTATTTGAGTGGATTGACAGTCAGCTTCTTCTGCCTTCTGTCAAGGATAAATCACCAGGATAAAATAAGCTAAATATTGCCTGTATTGACTGCTATTAGCAGTGAACCATACAAAATCTCCTAGGCAGGACTTTTGTTTTACACTTGCCTAGCACTTGCACTATATCTCAGCACCAAGGGCCCTGAATTAAAACTTCTACCTTTCTTAAACCCATTATCAAGATTTGCATACCACGCCAGCTGGACATCTTTTCCATTCCTGAGATCTGAATGCCTGTGTGGCTGGTTTGGATATCTAGACTAGACACTGAGATTTTTTCTGCCTGTGCTTCAAGGAAATATTTTCTCTGCTTCTTTTCTACCTAGGCATACCTCAACATGTCTAAACCTTCAGTTAAACAGTTGTGGATTTTTATATATTAGCTTTTGCTCTCCAAGTTCACTGGCTTCTTCAAATTGTGGCTCAACAGGTCAAACTACCTTTAAAAACTAATCAAAGCAGACAAAGCTGCTTTGCAATTGGTCTGCTTTTCTTCTCTAGAATAAAATACCATCTATTCAGACATTACAACACACTATATAATTACAAAAGTATTTTGTATTTTCTATTTAAAGAATACAGGGGCAAAGGAATTCCAGAAGGATTTTCAGGAAAGAGTGAATTCCAGTTTTCTAAGAATAGATCTCAGAAAGCTCAGGTAAAAATATTTGACGTAGAGCAGATTCTGCTTTGTCTACTGCATAGATTTCCATTCTTTATATTTTTTCTGGTATTTTGAAGTGAATGTATGTGTATGTATAACTATATAACCAAAGGCTTCTGTCTTTTGTTTAAATAATGCCCACCAAGTTTACTGATGCTGTGGCTCTTGTGTGTGCTTCTCTCTGGAATCTAGATCAAGATAAGCTTTCCTCCTTGAATTAGTTGAAATTTCATAACATTTGTTGTCATTTACATATTTAATAACATCCTAAAACTTTTCTACTCATCCTAGTCCCTCCTCACCACTTCTTTTCCCACTCTGCCAATGAGGCACAATTTAACTTAAACAGTAAATACCTGTTCTACCAATACTGCAATAAATTTGTTATTTCTCATTTTTTATCCCCAACCTGTTTAGCTGATAGAAGCTGAGACAATTCCAGTGTTGTGAGATGCTGGCATTCATGTGAGGATTTATGCAGCTCTGAAAAACACATGGAGATTCAAAAAGTACACATAGGGACAATGGTTGGTGAAAAACTCAAAATGAGCCGGCACTGTTTCCTCACAGCTCAGAAAGATAACCAGGTCCTGGGCTCCATTAAAAGGAATGTGGCCAGCAGGTTGGACAAGGTGATTATGCCCCTTTACTCTGCACCTGGAGTGCTGAGTCCAATTCTGGTACAGTTCTGGTACCCCCCACATAAGAAGGACATGGAACTGTTGGAGCAAGTCCAGAGGAGAGAGACATGAAATTGATAAGAGGGTGGAAGCACTTCCCTACAAAGACAAGCTGGGAAAGTTGCAGCTGTATCTGAAGGGGGCTGTCAGGAAGCCCAAGAAGGACTCTTTGTCAGGAACTGGAGTGATAGGACAAGAAGTAATAGGTACACATTGAAAGAAGAGAAATTTAGGTTAGATATTACAAAGAAGTTCTTTGCTGTGAGGGTGGTGAGACACTGGAACAGGTTGCCCAGGGAGGTTCTGGATGCCCCAACCCTGAAAGTGTTCAAGGTCAGTGGATAAGGCCTGGAGCAGCCTGACATAGTGGGAGGTGTTCCTGCACATGGAAGGGGAGGTTGGGACTAGATGATCTTTGAGGTCCCTTCCAATCCTTAACATTTTATAATTCTATGATTCTGTATCAAACTACAAGAGGATAATCCCAAACCATAATCAGCAGTTCAGACTACAGCAAAAGCCTACTTTGTGATGAAACAGGATATTAAAATTTTCACCTGAAAGTTTATGGCCCGGGAGACCAAATGTCCAAGATGTTCGTTCTATTGAAAGAAGGACTTTACCAGCATCTGATAAGCAAATAGTATAAATGACTTGATATCCAGAACCTGGCTGTGGACCAAATCATGATAAGAATATTGACAAGATATATGATATTCAGCAGAACAGAAAAGTGCAATCAGAATTTTTCACAGCAGATGGGTTTGGTGCTGAAAGATTCAGAAAAGAAAGGAAGTTTTAAACAACTAATGACTCCTTCCACTCCTCACAACTTAATGTGACAAGGGATTCATAATGAGATGAACCATACAGGATTGCAAAGAAACCTGAGGTGGCTGCAGATTTATTGGCCTCGAGCAGCATGAGCAAAAGAGAGGAAATGTCAGACAAGTGAGAATGGATTCAGAAGAAAGTCTAAAACTGAGATGGCTGCCAAGCAATTTCCACAAGAGAGAGCAAAAGTGGAATTACTGGAGGGGTTCATACAGGTGGGAAAATCCCACAGGTGATAGCTAGCACACAAAAAGGAAAATTATTTTCTTGATTCAACTTTACAGACTTAGATGGAGAATTCAGAAACTCAAACAGCATGCTTTACATTTATGGGAAAAAAAGGATAGCATGTTCTGAAATGATACCCCTGCGACTTTTTTTTTTTTTTTTCGTGCATATTCACTGGTTCCTAGCACAAGGTCCAAGACAGCTGTGATAGACATACATGCTGGATACCAGAAAAGAAGGGGTGATTTACATAAAGCACTCTGCACCTAAAATGGAGTGCGTGGTTTGAATTTAAATTCAAGTGAGTGTTACAGGTCTGACAGACCCTGTATTTCAGACTGAGAAATTTTCCAGTGTCTGAAACACAAGAATCAGGAGTTGTCAGTCTTAAGCCCTTCTCATAGAATCATAGAATCATCAAGACTGGGGAAGACCTCCAAGATCATTGAGTCCAGCCTTCGACCAAACATCACCATGCCTAATAAAACTTAGCTCTAGGTGCCATGCCCAGTTGTTTCTTGAACACCTCTAGGGATGATGATTCCAGCACTTCCTTGGTAGGCCATTCCAATGCTTAACCACATTTTCAGTGTAGAAATTCGTCGTTGTGTCAAATCTGAACCTCCCCTGTCACAGCTTGAAGCCATGTCCTCTTATCCTGACACTACTTGCCTGGGAGAAGAGGTCAACACCCACCTGGCAACAGCCTCCTTCCAGACAGTTGTAGAGAGTGATAAGGTTTCTCCTGAGCCTCCTTTTCCTCAGGCTAGACAACTCTAGGCCCCTCAGACACTCCCCATAAGAACTGTGCTCCAGACCCTTCACCAGATTTGTTGCCTTTCTCTAGACCCACTCCAGCATCTTACTGTTCTTCTTGTAGGGAAAGACCCAGTACTGAACACAAGATTAAATGTGCAGCCTCACCCGTACTGAGTACAGGGGGACAATCACTGGTCCTGCTGGCCACACTATTGCTGATACAGGCCAGGATGCTGTTGGCCTTCTTGGCCAACTAGGCACACATTGGCTGATGTTCAGCTGCTGTCACCAGCACCCCCAGGTCCTTTTCCACTGGGCAGCTTTCCAACCACCAGCCTGTGGCACTGCAGGGACTTGTTGTGGCCAAAGTGCAGGTCCTGGCAGTTGACATTGTTGAACCTCATACAGTTGGCCTTGGCCCATGGATCCAGCCTGTCCAGCTCCCTCTATAGAGCCTTCCTGTCCTCCAGCAGATCAACACTCCAGCCCAGCTTGGTGCCACATGTGAACTTACTGAGGGTGCACTCGATCCTCTCATCCAGATCATCAGCAAAGACATTAAAAAGAGCTGGCCCCAATAATGAGACCTGGGGAACCCCATTAGTGACCAGCTGACAGCTGGATGTGAATCCATTCATCTCCAGTTTCTGATAGCTTTTTACCCAGCAAAGAGTGCATCTGTTCAAGCTGTGGGCTTCCAGCTTCTCCAGGAGAATGCCATGGTATCAAAGGCTTCACTGAAGTCCAGGTAGACTACATTCACAGTCTTTCCCTCATCTACCAGGCAGGCCACCTGGTCATACAAAGAGATAGGTCGGTCAGGCAGGACCTGCCTTTCCTAAACCTAGGCTGGCTGGGCCTGATCCCCTGGTTGTTCCCTGCAGGAAAAGATGTTTAAAAGCATTATATTGCATTTATTTCTAAGTAAGGCACAGTTGATCAGAATATTCTGTAGAACAGCTAGCGGAGACTTTCCATCTCCCTTGCAGAAACTGTGTAGCTCTGCAGAAATAAATAAGAAACAGAGATACAAAGTGGAAATAGAAGAGTACTCAGTGGTGAGAATACTCTCTGGGAATTCTTAAGTTTTTATGGCATGATCTTTGCATCAAAGTCAGTAAATAAAAGTCAGTAAATAAAAAAAACCCAGAAGAATATCACTTTGCAAAGTTTTACTGTACTTAAGGCACATACTAAACTCTTACACTTTAGTATGGCAGAGCAGAAGCATTAATTAACACAAATACTGGCACAGCTGCTCCTCTTTCTTATATCTTGTGACTTGTCAACATCCAGAAAATTCAAAGGGAACTCGAGGTTAGTTTCTTGCAGATTTTTTGCTCTGGGATAAATTACAGTTAGCTGCTTGCAGAAAGTATCTGTGCCAAGCGGAACAGTGTTGTGGAATAGCAGGAAGTCAACAGAAAGACAGTTAAGCTATTGTGGTTTTATGGAAGGGTTTTATATAGATAAAATATGGCCAACCTATAAGCATTTTTGTGAAATGCATGTTGCATTTTAGCTCTTTGTTTATAGTACTATGACTGATTTCAATTAATTCTGGCAACATGAAGACAATTTATTCAGACTTATATAGAGTTTCAAGCTGGCTGCCAACTTCTCTTCTTTTTCTTCTTAAAAAAGAATTTACCTTGAATTTCATACCCTAAAACATTCCTTTAGAGAGCTACATAAGCAAAAAGACATACTGATTTTTCTAAGACTATCGCAACAGATACCTTTAAAAAAGGTCTTTTTCTTTGTGAGTTCCTGCATACCAGTGGTTTTTTTTACTTTGGTAAGTATCTTTTCCAGGCTTAAGTACACTTCAACTAACTGTGTTGTAGTAAGAGACTGATAAGTAAAAAATTCAGCAAGGTTGACTTTGTATAGCTTACAAGTTGGATTTAGTATTCAAAAAATATTTGACCTATTCCAGGTTAAGTGCATTACACAGGTGTTAGTTTAAAAAAGAAAAATCCAAAACCAGCAACAAAAGAAACAAGCAAACAAAAAACCAAAGCAAAAGAAAACCCTGAAACCCAACCCCCCTAAGCTTTAAAAAGCAAAACCACAGAAAATCAGGGTTCTTCATGTTATAATAGTGTATTTCCATCCACTACTTTTACATGAGTTCAAGTTTACCCAGGTGCACTAAATTTCACTAACAAAGTGTGATTTTCTTCATGGTGGTAATGATACCCAGAACAACATCACTGATGAGAAAATCAGCAGAAATCAATCCCTGATCTAACTGCTTAAGACCTCCACTGTGATTTCTGTGCTCCCTAATTTTCCTCCTGACAGCACAACTCCTTGAGAGTTCTCCTGAAGATATTTCTTTTCAAACTCTGGCTCAGTGCCCACATTCATCCTTGCAGAACTGTATTATGTGTGTTAATGAAGTCCAGAGAATTTATATTAATAGCTGGATGGGAGCATCTGGAATGTTTGTTATCATGTCAAAGATGCTTTTGGATTAGTTCCACATAAATCCATGTGGCTTTAAAGCCCATTTCCCTGTGGTCTTCATCCTTTCTTTCAAAATATATTCTACTACACAAAATACAGTTTCCTCTTAAATATAGATATTTGAATTAATTTCTTTCCTAAACAGTTAGCTAAAGTGTCTATTAAGCACAGATGCAGATATTTCTTATATTTTACAAGGTCTTGATAATCTGGTGATAGCATTCATACTTCTCATGAATAAATTCTTACTGTAAAGACAAAGATTGTAGAGAATAAAAGTAGTTTCATTTAAGTTCTGCAAAAGGTAATAGGAACCACTATAGTTACAGATTTCATCATGTTTGAAACAATAAATTTGAGATCATGTGAGCTTAAGAAAAGCTCTCAACCAAACCTCCGAAGACATGTAATAAAATCACAAGAGTTGGCAACAATCTTGGTCTATCTCATAAACTCTAGATAAATATGAACAGATGTCAATAGTGTAATTAATTTTTTAAGTTAATTTCCCGGTGAATAACTCTGAGAATCAGAATTAGACACATACCCCTCAAAATCTAATTGATTTTTAAAGCGACTCAAAAATACTTTGAAGGGTTTCCCCTCTGAGGTTTTTCTAATTATGCTTTCATGTTCAGAAATTCTTCTTTTTTTTAATATAGTCACCATATGACTATATGAAATATTCGCTTTATCAATAATAAAGGAGAAGAGCTCTCCTAAGGAGAAAACTGTGAAGATAAGCGTAAACAGGCTCCTATCTAATATATAGTGGAAAATTCCCTAAAAGTAAGGGAAATAAAATTCTGCTTTAATCACAGCAATTTTAAGTGTAACTTAGAGATGTGGTTAAAAATCCAGAACTTTTTAAGGAAGAGAAGCTAGAGATACAATAAAGAATTAAAATAGAAGAGAACCAGAAGAAATCAGGAACACACTACAGAAGCCACTGGAGCCATTTTCTGAAACCTGTTGTGCCATTGAGGTTTTCTTCACTGGGATCTGGAGGGCATTAATTTTTAGGAACAGGCAATAATCCAAAGACAAGCTATTGTAGCATTATGTAATAATTTTACAATATTGTAGATAGATATTGTAGCATTATGTAATATCAAAAGTAGGGAATATTCTTTGATTTAACTGTCCCAGCATTTCAATCATCATTACATAAAAAAATGCTTTCACTATTTTCCATATGCTTACCTCTATCATATGTTTTTAATAGTTTTGTCCCATCATGGTGCTTCTCCCAAAGCAAGGAGCTACACAACTAGAAAAAAAATCATAATTTCAAATTTAATGAAAATATGAATTTTAAAATATGTGTCTGAATGTCATCTTTTTATGAGACTAAAAGGATAATCTTGGGTCAACAAAGAAAATCAAAGGGTGGAAAAACTATTAAGATTTAATTTCCTCCAATATTTGTCTGATAGATCAGACCAACATGGGATCTGACCTCAGTTAGGCTGGATTTTATCAGATAAATGACTACCAAATAAAAAAAAGAGAACGTGCCCATCCACTGAGCCATCTCTGAGACCTAAAAGAAACATTCAGAGCAACTACATAAAATAACTCATAAGTGGCAAAGTTTCTGTCAGCATTATTTGAAGCCAAAGAAATTTAGGAAGGGCTGTGTGTTCAGTAGAGCATTTATGTGCTTGAGATACCCTGAACACCTGTAGTTTCTAGCCTTATCTAGTTATCACGTATTACCATCTTTTGCAATGATTTAAACTCCCTCTCCAACCTGAATTTGCAGAACAGAAAATCACTAATGCAATCGTGTCTCTTGTGCTGTCTCATATGTGAGGTGTGTTCACAGCATATTACTCTGAGATCAACTGAAAAACCCATGAAACATTTCCACCTTTCAGGCAGCATGGAGAGTTGATCTTCTTACAAGACTTATATTTTGTATCTGGGATCTATTTTGTCTGAACTACTAAACTACAGATTGTACTGGAAAACATTCACTTTCCATACCTCTTTTTGATGCTGGAGCCATGGACAGTCAAAACCACAGTGGCAGTGGGGGCTTGACTTAATATTGTAATGACTCAGGAGCTTTGTTGGAAAGGTGGAGAATTGTGGTTCCAGTCATTGTTCTCTTCAGCATTTCTGGGTTTTATCCAGAGATGATCTGAAATGAAGTGCACAAACAGTTCTGGGCACATGGCCCAGGAGTCAAGCTTTTCCAAAAGCAGAATTCTCTAAGCACTATGACACACAGCCAGTCTGTTCTTCTTAAGTACTCCTGTCTGTAGCATAGCCCAGCATCACCCAGAGTGAGGATTACTTGCTATGCAAAATGTTGGGTGATCAGTGCATTTCCTGGCCTGGAAGACAGGTCTCATGCTTTCTGGAAAAGTACTTGTCAGAGCAGTATCTAAAAATTCTTAATTAGATACTGAAATCTGCCCACCTAAATTCTGTAAGTAGTTTCACACTATGAAGTATAGTTTGCTAGGTTGTCAAAGTTCATACAAAAAGTGAGTTTTGGGTACAGCTATTTTGAGATTTGGGGGGGTTGCTGACATCACATACTAAACCACAAGAGGCTAATTTCTTTGTATATAGGAATTATGCCCCTCAGTCATGGTAGGCAGCAGAAGAAAAAAATACCACACCTAGGGATACTACTTGTTTCAGGAATTTCTGCATATTATTATAACCACTCATTTATAAGTTTCATGCCTTAACAATATCACCTTGCAAAACCGCATGTGCCATTTTCACCAGCTTTCCATCAAAAAAAAAAAAAAAGGTTTGTTCAGAGACATAACAATAAAATCATAAGAAAACAGAATAACCACTGGAAAATGAAAATTAATTTTTTTGGAATCAATGTCAGCTATAAAAGGTGTTATATAGCTAGGTTTTACCATACTTCAAATGCAAATTCATGTGTCATGGTGAATAAAGTAACTGCACAGGTTCGTCTCTCCTATGACCTATGTCATCATTCATTATTGTACATCTCTTAGACAAAAAATGGTTAAATAGTTATGCTACTTGATAATGTCAGCCAGACTTTTCCTTTAAGCAGACTTTTCAACCACCTCTCCCATATTCCATTTTCCACTTGCACACAGCAAGTCTCTGACCCTAGGAGAATCCTTTGTGCCTGTGGTTATGTGGATGCCACACCTAAGTGAAAGAAACATATAAAAAATTTCCTGGATCTGTAACAACAATTCTTTTTTGAGAATGCCTGGAAATGATAATTAAGAATAGGCCAGAAAAGAATCTTTCATCGTAACAAGTTTGAATTTCACTGTTTCAAATAAAAAAGCCTGCTGGAGACCACAATCACATCCTTCCAGTAACACTAAAAGAAAGAACGATTAAATACTCCTTGTTGAGAAAAAAATAAAAGGATATAATGAAAGCCAGGGCCCAAACTAAACTGAAGGAAAACACAGGGGCCAGGAATTAATTAGTGAAGCGATTTGTATTCATTTGTCAGAAGGAGCTGACAAGCAGCCAGTGGACAGGAAGACACTGAGGAGGCTTCAAAACAATGATTGTGTGAACTTGAAAGAAAATAAGACAAAACAGGACAAGGAGTTTCCTTGGTAAAGTGCTGGATAGAAAGTTAAGCTGAGAAAGCAAAGCAAAGGAATTCTCCTAGGTGTCTTAGTCTTGCTGTGTTCTAGACAACAGAATTTTGTGTATGGATTTGGTAAAGTATTGAATGAAAGAAACAAATAATTCTAATGTAAATTTATGCCACATATTGCCCAGTTAGATGGGCAAAGTAAATGACACTGTAATATAGTTCTTCTGGAGATTTATATTGCATTCCTTCTCCCGATTCCTTAACCCAATGTGATTGTCCAGTCTCCAAGTAATTTTCTGACAAGAGTGCAACTCATGTATGTGTCCTTCTATTGTTGTTCCACAGGTGGAGAAAAAAATGGAGCCACAACACCCTTCTCATTCTCTCTGCTTCAGCTGGATAGCCCTTTAAAGATTATTGTGTCTTTAATTTACCTTATTATATCTTTAAAATATCTTGTCCAAAATGTGTATTGACGAAATTGAAACACTGGGAAAAGAGGATTTGGAAGAGAGGATGAGAGCGGCTGTGGCAAGAACAGAACTCTCTGGATTCCAGTCATCACCACCATTAGCAGATTTATTACTTGACTCTTTGGTACTGTACTTTGTTTCCATACTTGATTGTGTGATTCTTTCTATAATAAAACTAAATAACAGATGTTGCAGAAGCATAAAACACTGCCCTTGCATATGCCATTGTAAATAGCAAAATAAAAACCAGAATAAAAAAAAAATTAAGTTAATTTTGGGAAAGGTGTCAGTTTGTTGTAAAATTCGACTCCAGTGTTGGTTTGGCTGAGTTGTGGCTCATCAGATCATTTCTATCTCCTAATGTTACTGTCACAGTTATTAAATTGAGGAACTTAGGTTGTGGGCCTGTACAAGTAGGAATACCATAGTGCAATACAGTGATGGAAGATAAGAAAGTCTGTGGAAGAAAATGAACATTTCAGCTGGTATTCAGGCTGGTAGCAATGTGCCCATGATATGATAATCACATTTACTACTTCACTGGCAATTAGTAATTCCTTATCAAAGACAAGTCCACACCACAAAAATGTGATTGTTTGCATCTCATCTGAGATGATAGACAGTTGGTTTTATTAAGCTGTTTGTGCTTTTCATCCAACAGCAAATTAAAACAGAATTTGGTTTTAATAATTATAGGTTCCTGCAGATCACTCATCTTGGTATGCTGCAAAAATTATCCTTTGAAGGTAAGGTAATTAAATTCCCTGCTCAGCAAGCATTCAGGCAATATTTTCTTCCAACTTGTTCTTACTTGTGGTCAGGAAGAAACTCATCCAAATTAACTTTGAAGATTCATGTGCTGATTACACTTTCAGTCAAAGTAGTGGACTTACGAGTCCTCTTTTTTCTCTGTACAAAAGCAACTTTTCTCCAATCAAACTAAAGTACTTGTGATCAAATCTCAGTTGATACAAATTATTTCTATACCATGAATTTCCCCTAAGTTTTGGCCACAATTCAGAGGTTTTTTTTTTTGTTGAACTGAGTTTGCTGTTGAAGTCAGTTTATTTCATTATTTAATTAGATGAAGGTCATTAGTAACATCTGTGAATATCTCAACATAAATTTTATGCTCTTTTTTTTCTTTTTTTCTCTGCCTATCTGATGAAATTCTAAATCATAGTACCAGCCTAAATTGAAAAACACCTTCCCTGGGGTACCACTGCTATTCTTCAGACACCCTCATATGTAACTAAGTCATTACCTCTAAGACAAATATGATAAATCAGTCTCCATGTATTGAAAGTAAGAATCCAGTTGAATTTGTTTTTTTCTTTATTGTCAGTGGTTCAATTTCCCTTGAGGTAAAGGCAAAGACATGTATATCACTGAAAAGTTGGGTATCTCTTGCTGGAACCTTCATCCTCAATGACAGACTATTCAAGGATTCAGCTGTGCCATATTAGCATTGTGTGCCAGTTTAGACCTCCAGAAGTGTCATATCTAGCAACCAGCTCCACTGCAGACTGCAGTGCAGGCACAAGCCTTCCCTATATACCTATACACCTCTGCTGTAGATTCTAGCTCCATCCCTTCTACAGCAGCACTGGTGGCAAGAAAGTTGGTTAAACACACAGAGCTATAACAGGGCATCCAGTCTGACGTGAGAATCTAATTTCTGTTTTAATCTAGACAGTAAATACCTATGTCCTGTTCAGGCAATAGAGGTAGGTGGATAGATCTCTTGAGGGAGGGTACTACTGCTGTATATCTCAGCATAAGCACCTAAGTTACAGGGGTTGCACTATAACCTAAGTCTACAAAATAAGACCATTGTTTAGCTTCAGGAAACTGGCAAGCAGAGGGAGGCAGCAATATGTTTTGGGAAAAAATGTCAGAAATTTAAAACATTTATATGAAAAGCAGAATTTGTTGGCTTTCTCTTTCTCTCACTTGGGGCAATATGTCCTCCAGTAGTGACCTCAGATTGTTAAAGATGCTATAAAGGACTGAATGCATCAAAGGTGAACTTCTGCTGTAGGCATTTGAGGGATATATTCCAAAAAAAATTCACAAATTGTGAGGGAGAAGAGCATGTCCAATATTTATTTCATCCTCATTCTGGCCACATGAGTATCAAATGAAGGATTTAAATAACACAACGAAGTAAAATGTCTTTATGTGTATATATATATAACACAGAATTTGACTTCCATTTTACGGTTGCATGTGACCTTAATTTTTACCATTTATTCAACAATTAAGCTATGGAACAGAGTGACATGATAGCGCATCACAAAATTCCTACACCCTAATTTTATAACACTGTAGCAATGCCTTTTTATCTGTTCTATTTCCACAAACTGAGGGAGTAAGCGCCCAAGGAAAAATAGCCTCATCTGATTAAGGGGTATTATTTCCACTAGCAAGTACTCAAAAATCAGTCCTTAATTGAAAAAAGTCAAAGAAATTTTTAAATAACCTTAAAAAAAATTCCATAGTATAATAATCCATGAAATTTGAATGTACTAGAACCTAAATACATGGCTCTGAACCCAGACATCCAGATTTAGAAAAGTACTTGTTTCTCTTTGCTGGCCAAAACTCTAATGTCTCTTTAGTGCAAACAATTTTTAAAATGTATTCTACATTTTGAAGTGGAAAAGCATAATACTTCTTCCACCTGTTCCCAACCTATCCCATATCCAATGAACAGTTCATTTTTCCTAAAATGTTCCTTAAAATTTAAAAAAGTACAAATCCTAATTTTATAGTAAAAAAAAAGCCCCAAGCCTTTTATGTCAAAGTAGTCTTCCCACTAGCATTTCTAAGATCTTTGCTTCTGGCTAGATGGTCATGATTTTTTTGCAATATGATACATTTTTGCTAAATAAGCTCAGTGATCATAAAGTATTACATTGCCCCATACATACTGGCTCTTTACCAAAACTTGGTATTTTTTTCAAGCTTACAACACATAATTTAGAAAACATCTTCATTCAGAGATACTTATGCATTTTGCAAAGCCAATTTGGCATTATATCACACTGTGCCTCAAATTTTTATCTGATAAGACCCATAGGTGCCATCACTATCATTAACCAGTGGGTAGCTGAGACAAACAAAATTTCAGTGTGGTTTATCCAGGGTGCCACAAACAGCCCTTGGACACAGCACACCTCTCAATCATCCTCCAACAAGGATATCTCAGGGATATTGCTGTTCTGTCCTCTGCATGAACAAATGAAAATGATGTTGTCATTTTCAACTGGTAGAAATTTACCTATACAGACATCTTTTTGGACTTATTTTATGAGGATGTGCTTTGCTGCTTGGAATATTTCTCAGTGATCAGAGAGTCTCTTTACAGAGAGCAGATTCTGTACTTCACTTGCTGTTCCCAGCTCTAAGTTTTGAAGAAGTTTGCTGATACTCATGCATAATAAAAACTTTTCAAAGATAAAATACTACTATAAGAAATAAATAAGTCAGAAAAAAGGAAGGGCAGATTAAAAAAAATCCAGAAATGCTGAGTTTATGCAGAGCTGGGTTATACTAAAAAATCCATTGTTCCCAGGGGTTGAGATTTTGTTCCACAAACAATTGCAATTGCATCCTTGATTTCTTATATCCTTGAAAGGGTGATGGAAAAAAATTTATTAAAAATAGGAAAAAAATTTATTAAACATAGTAGCTTTTCTGATAAAAAATGTCTAAACAGATGTTATAAGCTATAGACCTGACAGAGAAAATATCTTAAGACCCAGTAGAACTCCCTTTAAACTGACTACCTGCTGCCACACAACCAGTTTTGTGGACTCAACTACAAATTAAGTCTAATGAATAGGATTTTTTATAGCTTTTTATTAAAGATATGTCAATTTCCTTAATTGTTTGAATCATTGAATATAGATTTCATTTGCATTTGGAAAACTAGCTCTTACGTGATCATAATTCAATTTTGACAAAATACTTTATGACAATCAGAAAAAATATGGTGCTATCTTGCTCTTTCCTCAAAAGATGCTTTATTTTTGTGGTTGCAATTATTCTACTCCTTATTTAGCTTAATTTCCAATTTGGCAATGCTGTTTTCCATTGTAGGACTCCATTTTTGTGGTGGCTGTAATTGGTACAGACACCTGGCATCCTTTCAGATCAGTGTGGTTAGAGAAGCAGCACTGAGAATACTGTACACATCCAGAAAAGTTAAAAATAATTAATCAGTTTTCCAGATTATAAATAAACCAATGTGGGAAAAGGGAAAAAAAACCAAACCATCAACCCCAAGTTACAGAACAAACTGAAGTAGATGTCTTGTTTGATATAAGTCCTCTTCATCTGCTGGAACCACAGAATTCCCAGTGACTGTATCAGAGACTGTATCAGACTGCTATGGGTGCGCCAAAACTGCTGTCATCATCCAATTAATCCATCTCCTTTGCTCCATCTGAGCTACAGAAATCCCTCTAGGGCATGTGGGACCCTGCATGTCCAGATGTGTGAAGCCAGGCAGGCTTTATGAGGTATGCATTAGATACCTGCAAGGCAGTCATGAGTCAGAAGACAGAGATTTATTGATATGAGACGTCCCAAGATGTCTTACTCTGGCACAGACATTGCCGAAGGTTGTAGGAGCCCTTCCATATCTAAATGCTCTCTACACATTTCCTGGGATTTTTAAATGCATTTTGGCATAACCCTCAACTGGGCAACTCTGAATTCTTCAATTTGAAGAAAGACAAGTGTAGAAGGCATCAAAAGAGTGAACTCTATAAATTATTCCCTGCCTGATTCCTGGCAGAGTGTAAGAAATGAGAGCTGAAATGCAGTGTCAAGACAGGAAACTGCCTGTTTAGGAAATGGCCAAGTTTGTAGCCCAAGAGAAAGAGATCCAGTAAATTCCTAACAGAGGAATAATTCAGTCTTATTTTTCATATATGTTAGAATCTTCAAAAGTGGAGTTAACTACTGCTTTGAGTAGATTGGCTTCTGCAAGGAACCAAAATACACTAAACATTAGTAAGAATGAAACCATGACATTTTTGATTTGCTGGTGAAAAGGCAAAAATGGGTCACTGCATATGTAGTTGACATTGACATTTGAGTGCAAGAAATGAATTGCAGCTGGAAGCCTTACCATTAATATTTATTAGTCTATGCCAGGAAAACAAAACACCATTTATTCCTAAATATCCCTGTACATTTTCAGTGCAAATGGCGCAGGGCTTCCACCTTGGAGTCTCCCCAGCCACTCTCTGCACATCATGTCCCCACCTTTTCTGCCTGCCTGTCCATGCCTGCCTCCATTGAAAGGCAAGGCAGGATCTTGGTTGGAAGGGGGACGGGGTGTGGTACCTTAGGTGCCCCAGCCTGGAAGATCTGGGAATTGTTTGAGTGTAGCATGCCATGCCAGCATGCCATGCCAGCAATCCTCAGCTCTGGGCAGATACAGTCATGGATTTTAGGGAGCCAGTCCCCTCCATGGCATCTCAGTCACTCTGTTTCATTGACCTTCCCTGGTGTGTTTGGCACTGCACATACGCAGAAAATTTGGCCAAGGTTTCTGGATGGCTCACTATGACCTGGTGCTGCCTATTCATAATCTTCTTATCTTCTAAATGCCTGTGCCCAGAAATAAAAGCAATGATGACTACTATGTAGTTCTTTGGGGTTTTTTTCCAGCATTTCTCTTCTTGAAGAAATGCATCACAAGATCTTTTCTGCAGTCTTGTGTAACTTCAGCCTCTTTTCACAATTTATCAGAGAAAATAATTAATACCTCCACAGCCATGAGTCTCACCTGGTGAAGGAATGCAAATATGGAAACTTCTAAGGTGATAAGAAACACTCAGCATAGATTTATCATAAAAAATGTCATTATAAATAATTCCTCAGAGTAAGCACACCATCTGCTTTTCTGTGCCTCACCAACTTTCATAACTCTGATGGGAGAGACTGCCAAGACAAATCTTGGCAGGTCCCACTGATACCTGGTAGAGTGCTAGCCAAGGGAGTTTGTCAGCTCAATCAAATTTCTTTCTTTGACAGCAAAAGTGGCTTATAGGCAGGAAGTGGTACATATGATATGTCTGGCTTTAATAGGCTTGTGACAGTGCCTCACATGACATCCTCCTGCACAAACAATGGAAATACAGTCTAGAGTGTTTGTTCATGAACAACACTTAGGGTCATGATTGTCACTAGACTACAAGCTCAAGAAAGCAAAGCAGTTGTTTATGCAAGTATTTGGGTACAGAATTACTGGTCTGTAAGTAGTCTCTCAAAACCAGAGTAACTTTGCACATCACTAGATAAAACAAAGTCAGTAGAGATTAGGTGAATAAGTAGTTGAAAACCTACATTGAAAGAGTAGTTACCAAGTGCTATCAAACCAAAAACAATAAGCAAAGTGGTTCAAAACAGGTTTTACCTATTGAAGTCAAATCTTATCATTATAGAAAATATTATCATTTATTACATAAATATAATTAAAATTTAGTGTGTTATTATTCATTATATTGTGTATCATATTATGTATTGTTATAAATAATATTCAGTATTTACATGAGTGACAAATAACAAGACAATTCATTTATGAGCAATGCAGCTGCAAATAAGTACATAAGGATGATTAACAAGTGCCATACATAAGACAGATGAGGTAATTATACATCGCCAGGCTTTGAATCTTTGCATTCAAAATTTGCATGCAATTACTTATTACATGCATTGTAGTAATCTTCCAAAAAGTTGCAAACACTACACTAATTTGAATCAGCAACCCCTTAGCCAAATTTATTTATACCTTAAAATCTAAATAAAATTATGATAAGGAAAGGCAATTAAAAAAAAAAAGAAGAAAAAATAGAGGAGGGATTTATTGCCTTAACATTTTCTCTCATTGTTTTCTTTTGAGAAGAAGAAAATGGCATGTTGACAAACAGCCACTGTGCAGAAAGTCTCCAAATTGTAGTGTGAATATTTATTTCTCATTCATGTGTATATTTCATTAAACGACCTTAATTCCTTTGACCTTGTCAATGTAGGAAATAAGTACTCAAGCAAGGAGACAGATAGAGATTAGCTTTAATTATTAAAAAAAAGATCTTTATTTTCCTAGAGATTATCAGTCTTTTCCATGGAATTCATAATTCAGCTAAGGCATTGTTCACCTGGTAGATGTTTACAAATCTTATTTCCTCAGGTCCCTTCTTTCAGTAGTCTTCGGATATCTGCCACAAATGCTCTTTTATGGGAGCATGATCTGGCACTGCTTTCTTATCTTCGTATCAATTCTCTTCAAGCACAGGTGCTTCCCCAAGTTCCATTCATGCCATCATTCCGCTTGTGAGCCATCAGCAAACAATGAGGCAATTCAGAAACAGAGTAGGATTTGGACACCTGACTGTGTTAAACATTTCCACTTACCTAGCAAGCAAGTCACAACAATTCATTGATGAATATACAGCTTGGGTTTTATTCAGTGATAAATGATGGCTACATTACTGGTATTCTTGCATTTCTAATATCACTAACATCAGAAGGTGAACAGGACACTGGGAAAATGAATAAGACAGTGGCAGAAATTAGGCCCAGATTTTGAGAGATCTATAGAAGAAATATTCCATTTGCCTATCCTGTGGTGTCCTTTCAATTGTTCCGGAAAAACTTTTGCTCAAAAATACAACTTATCAGGAAAAACTTATCAGGAAAGGATTATGTTCATCAAGTATCTACCAGAGAAATCAATTTACTGAAAAAGATAAAGAATAGATAATGTTGTAACAATAATGTTGTTGTACTTTCTGTTTTCAATCATACATTCATCCACTATGTTATTTGACAGTCTGTTTGTATTACAAGACAAGGCCATAAATTATCCCAAATATCTCATGAAAACCGCTTATTTTCTGAAAATAAAACGCCCTCCACATATCAAATCCAATTTAAGTAAATTTGTTAATGATAAGGAACAAATATGAATATGCTTCATATGAGCGCAGGCATCCCTCTTTGAAAAGTATATCCAGGAACGTAAATTTTCAAGCTCCCCTATTTAGGGATATAGCTTTATAAACCATTGAAATTGTTGGCATGCCAGGAAAAGGTCAAAAGTTACAAAGCTAAGCATAAAAACTAACAAGAGAGCTACAGAGTTCATTAAAAGTCAATCCTGCCCTGGTACACGGGATCAGATATTTGCTTTCTTTTTGTTTTATTGAATGAGAAAATGCATTTCTTATAACCATAACAATTATTTTTAACGTGATTTAAAGTACCAAGCTCTTCCACATATGAGTTGATGCTAAATAAAGATGAGGCACAAAATAAAGCTGTTTCTGTTTTTCCTTCATATGTTTCCTGTCTCCCCAGGCCTGTCCCTCCTGTTTTAGCAGTGCTGATGTTACCAGCCCCCAGGCAGAGGGAAGTGATCCTTGGCAGACAGTACCTAGATCAAATTCTTCCCCTGATTTCATATTCTGGCAGCCCAAGAGTCTGGACTGGCTTCTTATAGAAAAATAAGGTCTCTCAGGACCCTCTTTAGCATGTGTTCTAATGTCAAGGAGGTTACCATCTCTGTCAAGAAATAATGCAGTCAGGTCACAGCATTCCTTCTACCCTTTTTGTTTGGCTGTGGTACAAGTGACAAAAGGGCGTGAAAAGGTCAATTTAAGCAAAAGTGCTGATATACACTGAGTGAGAGCTCTGACAAATAATATAGACAACACATCATTAAAGGGAGCTTCTGGGGGAAGGAAAAAAAAGGTAGAAAAATAACCAAAGTCAACAAATCTGAGTTCTGAAAATAGAGAGAGTAAAGCAAACATGCTTTAAAGGCTTAGTATGGTAAGAACACCCCCTTGATGTAGAAAGGACCCAGATGCAGAAGATAAAAGAATAGGTAGAATATTTGTCTGGTAGGTTTGTTGTTTGTTTGTTTGCTTGTTTGCTTGTTTGCTTTTATCAGTAAGTGATCAGCAAGTGATCTCTTATCCGTGGAAGGGAACATTTCTTTACACTGTTCTAAATATTTTCCCAGAAATATTTCCACCATTTTGACTAATGATCATTCAACACATATACACAGATAACTTGGCATATACCCTCAACATGCCTGGGAATTGATAGAATGTTGTATGGTTTAGGCAGAACTACATGAGTTTGAAGGATCTGCAGAATAAGCTTAAGGGTATGCAGTTATGCTGCTCCTGTTTCTTCTTGTCCATAGAAAATTTTAGACTGCTCTGAAAGCTCTGAAACACCTCCTGTATGTTGCCAAACTCAGCTGTTATTTACTGGATGCTCTGCATCCAGATAGGCTTTCTGAAAATCCCAGAGCTAGTGGCTGAAGGTGTCCCTGCTAATTGTGGTGCAAGGAGCCCTTGCAGAGGCTGTCAGCTCTTTAGTGATATCAGCTCGTGGTTTCAGCTCAGCTCTGCAGGGCAGCCTCTAGGCCAAACCAGACCAGAGAGAGAGACGAGAAGGCCCGTGTGGCTGGTTCCGCACGAAGGGAGCTTTATTATGGGTCCCCTCCAGCGAAGGGAAGAGCCACGGACGACCTCTCTCCCACAGGGGCGAATTGGTCTTCTTTTATAGGGATACAGGGGATCAGCAAGGGGACCAATGGATTACAGAGGGTCTGGGACAGACCAATGGGTTACAGAATGATTTGCATAGTGTCTCCCAAAGGATTGTGGGTCTACCTTTCCTTGCCATGACCCAAAGTAGTTGCCTTTCCAGGGAGTCCTGCTGGGCGATTGCGAAATCTTTTATCTCAGCAGAGATCCCTCCAGGGCAGTGGCTGGGCATATCCCACATGGTGGGGTGGATGAGATGAATTTTAGAGGTCCCTTCCAACCCAAACTATTCTATGATTCTATGTTTCTCCAAGTTTATGCCCAAAACAACTGGTATTTGTACAAGTAAGAGGCGATGACCAGAATGGAAAATTCCAGTCCAGAAAGTGACAGCTTCCAGAAAAACCAAGCATGTTTCAAAACAAAACCATTTTAAATATTGATTACCTTGCTCTTCCTGCCTTCCCAACATCAAAGTACTATTTATCTGAATAAGAGAGAGAGGAGAGAGAGAGATTTTAAGTGCACTTTTTTGTATGTGTGGGCATGTGTTGGGGTCACGCCGCCTGCCATGGAGCCCTGGGAGATGGGCCCTGGGGGGGAGACACGGGGTTTCCCTGCCCCTGGTCAGCCTCATTTCCCATTGGTTGGTTTGTGTTCCCCGGGGTGGCCAAGGACCCTGGGGTCCTGTGACTGCGGAGTTCCTGAGCAGAGCCCCGGCCATACGGCTGGAGAAATAAACATCCCTGAAATATCTGCCACGAATCTGTCCATATATACTTCTTTTCCACGGGACTCCTGGTTTGATATATGCGTGTTACAGTAATCCCCGCTGTAACAAACTGGTGGAGGAATGTGGGCAAGACACCGATCCCTGAGGAAGATTTGTGAGTAAAATAACCACTCTAGACCTCTCTCTTCTCATCTTGGTTTGGATATTCTCTCTGGACTATGGAAGAATCATGGGAAATGGGGCTCTCTGAGCCACAGAAAAAAATGCATCTAGAAGTAAAAGGAATCCTCGAACAACAAAACAAAAAAGTAATGCAACCGGGAGATCTCGAACATTTCTTCATCTGGCTTTTCAAAAGGTTCTCCTATATTTCTCGAGACTTACTTTTTGATATCGAACCTCCTGTATCTTGTGAGGGGTGTTTCTGGGACGAGATATGGGATAAAGTATGGGATCAAAGAGAAGCTGTCCGTGCATACCTTATAATCAGGGAAGCTCTTGAGGAGCATTTGTATGGTCCCATTACCCCTAAAGCAGAGGATCATACTTATCCCGTGGCCGAGACCGCGCGGCCGCCATCCCGGGAGCACATGACTTCAGCTGTGCCGGCAGACGTGCCTGTGCTGGATGCGCCCGGCCCCCTCGGGAGCGCGCGCCTTATCGCGGACCCCATCCCTGTCTCGGGGTCCCCGGCCATGCGGCCGCGAGTGAGAGATCGATACCGCAGGCGCCACGGGTGCCGTGGGCCACGAGCAGCCAGGAACCAGGCATCGGTGTGGCAGGCCGCTCTGAGTGACTGGCTCGGAGAGCCCTGTGGAGGGAGAAGCGGCGGTTTCCACAGCGACACGAGAAGCCGCGCAGTGCAGCGCTGAGCCGAAACAGGGCCGCACTCAAAGCAGCGTGGAGTCTGCGGAGCGGAACCGCTCACAGGCCGTGGAGCCAGCGGCGATGGCAACGCGGGGCCCCGCAGAGCCCAGACACGCGCCGGAGCAGTGCCGCTTGGAGAGCGCGGAGCAGCCGCAACGTGGGGGCCCGGCTGAGACGTCGGAGTCGGTGACGCGGCGGCCACGCGGGACCAGCAGCCACGACGAACACGCAAGCACGTGATAGGAGGAGTTGTAGCCACGAAAGTCACAGGAACTGTGAAATGGTACAATGTCAAAAACAACTATGGATTTATAACACGAGATGATACAGGGGAAGATCTATTCATCCATAGAACTGCCATTAAAAGGAATAACCCTAAAAATTACCTGCAAAGTGTAGGAGATGGGGAAGTTGTACAATTTGATATAGTGCAAGGAAAGAAGGGTTTACAAGCAGCAAATGTTACTGGGCCTGGAGGTATTCCAGTCAAAGGCAGCCGTTATGCACAAAATTATAAACAATATCCATCCCAGCAATTTCCCTACTCACAGCCTACTTTCCCCTTTTACCCTATACCCAATATGAACCCCTTCCTAAGTTTACCCTATCCCCAGTTTATTCCTAATCCATTTTTCACCCCATGGCTTCCCTATACAATTCCATTTCCCTACAATTCCTCTCCGACGCCGAGGAGGGGATGAAAAGAGGGAGGGAAGAAATTAAACCCTCTCCTGCCTCAGTTTCCCCACAAAGCATGCCCGGAGAGTTCTGTCTCCCTTCTGTCAGCCCTAAGGTGTTCCACAGAATCTGTTTGGACATTTAAAGACTCAGGAGGGTGGCTTGTTTTGTCTTCAAACTGTTCTTGTTATGTTTATCCAGTTGTTTTCATTCTCCTTTTATTAAAATAAAATGGGTGAGATGTTGGGGTCTCCTCCCCTGCCATGGAGCCCTGGGAGATGGGCCCTGGGGGGGAGACACGGGGTTTCCCTGCCCCTGGTCAGCCTCATTTCCCATTGGTTGGTTTGTGTTCCCTGGGGTGGCCAAGGACCCTGGGGTCCCGTGACTGCGGAGTTCCTGAGCAGAGCCCCGGCCATACGGCTGGAGAAATAAACATCTCTGAAACATCTACCAGGAATCTGTCCATATATACTTCATTTCCACAGGACTCCTGGTTTGATATAGGCATGCATATACCTTTCCTTCTAGTGAGGGAATTCTTTATACAATCATATAGAATGGCCTGGGTCGGAAGGGACTTTAAAGATCATAGTGTTCCAACCCCCCTGCCATGGGCAGGGACACCTTCCTCTAGACCAGGTTGTTTAGGGCCCCACCCAACCTGGCCTTGAACACTTCCAGGATAGGGTCATGCACAACTTCCCTGGAAAACCTGTTCCAGTGCCTCACCATCTCACAATAAAGAATATTTTTCCTAACATCTGATCTAAACCTACTCTCTTTCAGTTTGAAGCCATTCCCCCCTTGTCCCATCATTTTATGCCCTTGTAAAAAGTCTCTCTCTCTCCATCTTTTTTTCTTCAGGTACTAGAAGGCCACAATTAGGTTACCCTGAAGCCTTTTCTTTTCCAGGCTGAACAAATCCACTTCTATCAGCCTTTCCTCATAGGAGGTGCTCCTTCCCGTTAACCATCTTGGTGGCCCTTCTCTGGACCTGCTCCCACAGGTCCTTCCTGTGCTGGGGACCCCAGAGCTGGATGCAGCAGTGCAGGTGGGGTCTCACCAGAGCAGGGGAGAGGGGCAGAATCCCCTCCCTGGCCCTGCTGGCCACGCTGCTTTGGATGCAGCCCAGGACACAATTGGCTTTCTGGGCTGCAAGCACACATTGCTGGGTCAGGTCCAGCTTCTCCTCCACCAGCACCCCCAAGTCCTCCTCAGCAGATGTGCCCTAGATCTGTTCATCCCCCAGGCTGGATTGACACCAGGGATTGCCCCGACCCAGGTGCAGCACCTTGCACTTGGTCTTGTTGAACCACATGAGATTCCCACAGGCCCAATTCTCGAGCTTGTCCAGGTCCCTCTGGATGCCATCCCATCCTTCAGGTGTGTCAACCACACCGTTCAGCTTGGTGTCATCTGCAAATGTGCTGAGGGTGCACTCAATCCCTTTGTTTCTGTCATTAATGAAGACATTAAATAACGCTGGTCCCAATATGGACCCCTGAGGAACATCACTTGTCACCAGTGTCCGTTGGGATTCAGAGCCATTGACCACAACACTCTGGATATGACCATCCAACCAATTCCTCATCCACCTAACAGTCTGCCCATTGAATCCTGTCTCCAGTTTAGAGAGAAGGATGTGGTGGGGAACCATGTCAAAGGTTTTACAGAAGTCCAGATAAATGACATCTGTGGCCCTTCCCTTGTCCACCGATGCAGTTACTCCATCATAGAAAGCCACTGGGTTGGTCAGGCAGGACTTGTCCTTGGTGAAGCCTTGCTGGCTGTCCCAAATCACCTCCCTGTCCTCCATGTGCCTAAGCACACCTTCTAGGAGAATCTGTTCCATGACCTTCCCAGGCACAGACGGGAGGCTGACAGGTCAGTAGTTCCCAGGGTCTTTCTTTTTACCCATTTTAAAGATGGGTGCAATGTTTCCCCTTTTGTGGTCACCTGATTGCCATGACTTTTCAAATATCATGGAGAGGGGCTTGGCAGCTATATCAGACAATTCCATCAGGATTCTGGGATGCATTTAATCAGGTCCTATAGACTTATGTACATTCAGCTTGCTCAAGTGGTCACAAATCTGAATGTTACTTACAATGGGAGGAACTTTGCTCTCCCACTCCCCGTCCTGCTGTCCATCCACTCAAGAGTTGTGGTGACAGAAATCAGCCATTAACCAGTCCTTGTTTGGTTGGGTTGCTTTGCTCATAAGAAGGAAAAAGGAACTGGACACCTGTTTGAACAAGAAATAAGCTTGGGATGTAGCACGGGCATCAGGGAACAGAAAAAAAAATAAAAAGATAAATGGTTCAAAGTAATTATTTGCTATTTGCTGTTAGCAAAAAATAAAATATTATCTTCCAAATATGTATCCAGAAAAGTTAGTATGAGTTGTCAAGATGACTCATATACACAGGAATTGGGTATGATTTCCTGCTTTTTGGTCTAAAAGTATCCCCCTCCAAGTTTTCAAAAAGCAACGTGAGGCGATCCACAAATTCCATGAGCTGATGCTGCCAGTCCCAGCCCTTTCAGTGGCCATGCTCATGAAACTAACCTGCTTAGAGACGGGGTACAAAATGTTCTTTCAGAAAAAGCTGTGCACAGCCAAATGCAAAAAAGAAGAAAATTACATGGAAAAAATTCAAATGAAAACAAGGAGTTAAATAAAGATATAAATGTAAAAATACAAGTATAGCTCTAAAGCAGAAGAGTGTGCTTGAGGCTGAAAACAATGAAATACAAAAGGCCTGTGTTGTAGAAAAAGGACTTGAAGGTTTTCAGACGTATATTCACCAAAGATTTCCTGCACACAGTACAAATATTAACATTCTTTTTTTTTTTTTTTTTTCCTGCTGGGTATTTAGCAGGTTTTTTGAACCATCAAGCTACAGAAACAAAGATAGTGAATGACTCACACAAGACATTTCTATCCTATTAGTCAGGTATCTGTTACTGGAATAAGTATTGATTCTGTGCCTGCCTAAATGAAAGATGTGTCTGATGGCTCATGAGGGAAGGCATGTGACATCCAGGGATTGTGGTTTTCTCCAATAAATATATGGGTCTTTCCAGATAGTGGTTCCCAGACTTTGTTGTATGTACTTCTAGTGGTGTTGGAATGGTTTTATGCCAGTTCTGCACATAATGATCGCCAAATCAATTAAACTTGGGAATCCAGCTTTAGATGGAATTACTACAGTTTGCTGGTGGTAGCCACAGGAGCAGGTCTAGCTCTGTCTGTACTGAGTCTTTCTGCCCATGGGAACATGTTAACACCAGAATTTAACAACAAATTTTATTGGGTTTGCATGGCCAAGCTTTGGTAGCAGGTGGCTACAGGGGTGGCTCCTGTGAGAAGCTGCCAGAAGCTTCCTCCGTGTCCGGCAGAGCCAACCCCTGGCAGCTCCAAAGATGGAAGTGCCCCTGGTCAAGGCTGGGCCAATTAGAAATGGTGGTAATGCCTCTGTGATAACAGATTGAAGAAAAAAGGGGAAAAAAGTATTGTGTAGTTATAATTGTGGCCAGAGGAGAGAGGAGTGGGAACATGTGAGAGGAACAATTTGGCAGGCTCCAAGGTCAGTGGAGAAGGAGCAGGAGGAGGTGCCCCAGGTGCCAGAGCTGGGATTTCTCTGCAGCCCATGGTGCAGCCCATGGTGAGGCAGCTGTGCCCCTGCAGCCCATGGAGATCCACGGGGATCCACCCCTGTGCAGAAATCCACCCCCAGCCAGTGGGGGAGATCCACACTGGAGCAGGTGGAGGCCTGAGAGGAGGCTGTGACCCCATAAAAGGCCTGTGGAGAAGGAAGCACCCATAGGAGCAGCCTGTCCTTGAAGGACTGGAGCCTGTGGAAGAGTGACCCACGCTGCAGCAGTTTGGGGAGGACTGTTGCTCATGAGATGGGCTCATGTTGCAGCACTTCATGGAGAACTGTCTTCCATGGGAGGGACCCCACAGTGGAGCACGGGAGAGAAACAACCTGTGATGAACTGACCTTAACTCTTGCTTGTCTCCCTGTGCTGCTGGGGGAGGAGGTAGAGCTGGGAAGGAGGGAGGGGTGGGGGCAAGATGTTTTTAAGGTCTTATCTTACTTCTCACCATCATGCTCTGATCTTGTTTGTAATAAATTTGATTAATATCTCTAATTTTAGCCTGTTTTGCCCATGAATATATTTGGTGAGTGTTCTCTCCCAGTCCTTATCTCAACTCATGAACCTGTTGTTACATTTTGTCTCCCCTGTCCAGCTGTGGAGGGGAGTGAGAGAGGGGCTTTGATGGGTGCCTGGCACCCAGCCAGCATAAACCCACTATGGACTTTTTGGTGGAAATGTTGGGGAACCATGACGATTTTGAGATAAGGATGGTAATTGGGAGAGGTAATGGGCAAAACAAGTACTAAGCAATATTAGAGAGTAGAATGATCATGGGGAATTTTTGTTGTAGCTGTGGTGAAGGGAGGAGGGGTGAATTTTGAATAAATTGTCCATTTTTGTACTGTGTTGTGATAATGTTATTTTGGTTTTTCTGTGAGGAAATTTTGTTTTGTTTGGTTTGGCTGGTTTAGTTGTTCCAAGTGAAGGTCATGTGATGAATTTGGATTTTAATTATAATTATAATAAATATATGACTCACATAGGTGAGGGTGGAAACTGTAGTGGGTTGGCCTTGGCTGGATGCCAGGCACCCGCCAAGCTGCTCTATCACTACCGTCCCCAAAATGACAGGGGAGAGAAAAAGAAGATGGAAAACAACTAGTAGGTTGAGATAAGGCAGTTTACTAAAGCAAGAAAAAATAAAAGGAAAGGGAAAGGGAAAAAAAGAAAAGCAAAGGGGAAAAAAGTTAATCTCTACTTCCCATCAGAGAGCAATGTTCAGCCAGGGACTTCCCGGGAAGCAGGACCTCAGCACACATAGAGGTTGCTCCAGAAGGTAAACATTGTAGCTTTTATGTCTGAGCTGATGTCATGGGTATGGAATATCCCTTTGGTTAATTTAGGTCAGCTGTCCTAGCTGAGTTCCCCTCCCAGAATTTTGCTCACTCCCTTGATGGTGGGGGGACACTGTTAGAGAGAAAGTGCTGATGCTGTGCCAGCACTGCTCAGCAGTAGCAAAAACACTGGTGGGTTATCAACACCTTTCCAGCTACCAATGCACAGCACAGCACAGGGAGGGCTGCTGTGGAAAAATGAACTTGACCCAGACCCAATACACTGATCATCAGTAATTTCCTGTGTGGAGACAGGTATAAGAGCCACTGAGCAATTGGTTCTCCAGGCCACTGATGGCTGGTATTTGCTTGTGTGGAGATACTCGTATGATAACTCAGGGAAGAGAGGAGATGAGGACAGTTCTGGGTGAGGAAAGGGGAGTGTGAGAGCACCAAAGATAGGCATGCTAAGGGACAGGAGGGGAAGAACCCAAAAGAATGGAAGGGGGTGAAAACAGCCCACTGGCTGTGCATGCACATGGCCTGGCAGAGAGCCATGAGCTGTAGGGGGTAATGAAGTGAATAAATGGACAATCCCCATTTTGAGGCTCTGACCCCAATTAGCTTTTCCATTTACTTCAAAGGGACCAGGCACATGCTCAGAATTATGCTGAATTTTTTTCTGCATCAGAACACAAAGTGCTAATTGGTTAATTAGAGTTCATAGTTTACCACAATGTGTTATTTAATTATTGGCTTACTTACTGATTAGCAGTTATAGATATTTAGTCCTATGTCCTATTAACCTCCCTTTGTGACTTGGATTCGTTCTTTCCACAGCTGTCACGGGACTTCGGATTTGCTATAAGGTTGTAGTGTCTGCTTAATCATTTGCAACTGAAGGCCTTACTGGAGAGATCTAGTCTTCTTTTAGGACTTATAGAGAATTGCTACTGGTATACAGGGAACCTTTGCCATGAGAAGATAAAGTGTTCGAGCTGATTTTCATTTTTGTTCTCTTGAATTTATGTCCTTGTTTCAATGTTCTTCATAAAATTAATTCAAATTAATTGCATTCTCATGTCAGTTTAACAAAATTGGAATCTAAAACCAGAAGTATGGGAATCAAGTCACACTAGATACTCTGTGTTTGGTAAATCTGTATTCTTTATTTGGAAAAAGTAGGTTCCTCTACTTGCAGCTATATTAAGAACAAAATGTATGCTTGCTAAGGAAGAAAATCAACAGAAAGAGCTATGCACATGTTTACACAATGACCATCTTTGTCTGGTTCCTTCAAATACTTAAGAAAGAAATGGCAGATGCAGGCAGTAACACAGGAAAGGTAAAGCTGAGGCCATATTAAAGCTCAAAAAAAAGTATTTCCTTCACAAAGTTGATGTCTTCACTTGTTTCTTTCACCATTTGTCTGCCTCAAGTACCTTTGATGTGCCATTGTTTCTTGCTCCATCTGCTTATAGGATCCTCCGCACATATACTAAGAAAACTATGATCTGATTTGTAAGGCAACTTTTATTGCAGGGAACATGAGCACTTGCATCCCACTAGTCTCAAAAGACAGGCCACTATTTAGCACAAACAAGACATTCATGATGGTTTGAAAGCCATCTCTAGACATATTCTGCACAGCAATCAAGGTCAGGCTTTGCATGCCCCAGTGAGTTCACACGGATGAGTTATCTCATGGACAGCAGTTATTCACACTGCTAAACAAAGTGAGAAAGCAGTCTGCAGCTGACCCAGGGAAAGAAAGCTTGCGCTCTTCTTTCCTCGGAAGAAAAAGAAGAGCAGACACACTCACAGAGACGAAAAAAGGACTAGAAGAGATTACATGAATCATCAAGTCTGTTCCCTGTCCACAACCAGGTAATATATTGCTGGATCAAAGACCTCTACTCTTTCCCACACTGCAAAACCCTCAGAGTATTTTGCAACATCTTATAATACTTCCCAGATCTTTACTACAAAATGAGCACTAGAAAATATTCCTGGCATCTTCCCACAACAGAAATTTTGTACTTTCAATAAAAATGAAAAGATCCTTCCTAGTCAGAGCTGTGGAAGAATTCTTTCCTGAACCCATCATGATGATCAGTCTAACTCTGGTTACAAGAACAAGAGAGAGCAGACAGTCATAAGAGAAATGTCTTCAAACCCAGCTGTCCCAGATCAGTGTCAGGGAACAAAAAGCAAGGGAGAGAAAAAAAAATTGTCCTTCTACCCACCACGTGCTGGTGGGAGGTGAGTTATAAAAATGCTTTTGCCAAATTGTTCTACATTTTGGAGGGTAAAAAAGCCTCTCATATGCCCTATTAAGGCCATTTCCTACAGTTCCGAAGAGTATTTCTCCCTGCTGCTTCTCAGTCTCATGCAGTTCTCAGTAAATTCCGATCCTCCTGACATCTTGTGTGTTGCCTTATATTTATTTCTGCAGCAATGCTTCACAGTCCTAAGGAGAAAATCAATATACCAGATATTTCAGCTACAGAGCCATCAGTGCCATGTTCAGTCAGCCTACCTCAGAGCTGCTCCAGGAGCCCAAAAAATGGTTAAAAGCCGTCCCAGACCCACTAGATGGCACTGTGGATGGCTATACCAGCCCTTACGAGCCCAGGCAGACTTTAGCTGAGCCTGGCAGCTTCAGTCTCGGCTGTGTGGCTCTGATTTCCAGCACAAGTCCCTCTGCCTGGAACCTCACCCGGCAGTTCTGCCCATTCAGCAACTTTTCGGTACCCTCAATCACTCCAAATTTAGGCTCTTTCAAATAATTATCAGGGTTTTTTTTTTTCTCAAGAAGCTCCACGATTATATTTTTCCAGTTCCTAGTTCCACAAAACATTCCAGAGGTTTCAAGAAATATTTAGAAAGTTGGTAAGTCTGAGTGTCCTTTCTGGCTGGTGTGCAGTGTGCATGTCAATGGAAGGCTACAAACTTGAACGAAGCTTTCCAAAAAAGCTGCAGATTACAGGAATTTTGATGTAACCCTAACTTTCCATCTTGGTTGCACCAGTTTTGCTCTACAGTGTCAGTCTGGATCTCAATAAAATCTGTTGGGAAGGAGGATTTCCACTCAGATCGTGGAAAGTTGGATAGGGGCCTCTGTCAGGTGTCCAAACACTTATTTTAAGTGTGCTGACATTTGGTAAATCTTTCCCCCTTTTCTAATCAAGGTTTCTACCCTTACTGTGAGCAGTGTTTGATGGTTTATGCTCACAACAAAAATTGATGGGATCGTTGGTAAACACAATGGGATTGCCGTTTTCAGTTTAGGGGGCAACACTTGTGTCAAGTGCATTTTCCCAACTGGAATGGGAGTTAAAATCCCCTTCTTTCTGTCTCTGCTTCTGTATATTATTTCATCACAATCTCCTGTCTCTGGCTTTTAAAAGTTTCTCTTGTGTTGCAGCTTTAACATCATCCTGAGTAGGGCTTTGAGCCTTTCTTTTCATCCTTTGGAATTATCTTTTGTGTCTCCCAAAGTAGCAGCATTATTTGAAACAACTCCTCTCCACACTCTCACATTGCTCTTTAATAAAGTGCATTAGGCATTTTCCAGTTGCACCATTCAGGATTCAAGCAAAAACTTATCTATAAACCACACACCAGTCATGCAAGTTGAATGAACAGCAGCAATTCCCAGGTCTTGTGCATTTATCGTGGATCATAGAATAGTTTGGATTGGAGGGGATCCTTAAAGGTCATTCAGTCCAAACCCTCTGCAATGATCAGGGACAACTTCAAATAGATCAGATTGATTGTTTCCAGGGATGAGACATTGTTGGAACCCTGAATCCAGAGAACTTCAGCCTTTCAGTGCTGAGAGGCAATGATCTTCAAAAGCACACTGCATTTGACCTGAGGCCTTGGGAAAGGCTTCCCAGATTATGTAATAGCACTGGGATTGTTGCTGTGTAATTAAAGTTATATCACTGGCTGGAATATGTAGAGATGTAGAAAATTTAGGTTTCTGGGATATATGTAACAAGATGGATGATTTTGGGTATCTATAGATATAGAAATAATAAACTATAGATAAGAAATAATAAACATCTAAATCCGAAGAACAACTCTACGTCTCCTGCATTTTAATCCGAACCCTGAGTAAAAGAACTCATGAAACAGAGGCAAAGAAGAAAAGAAAATATGGAGCAGAGAAAATTAATAGGACATCACATCTGTGGGCAGTCTCTTCCAGTGATTCATCACCCTACTCAAAAAATACTTCTTCCCTGTATGCAGTCTAAATGTTCCCTCTTAAAGTTTTAAACCATGGCAACAACCCTGCTAAAAAATCTGTCCCTGTCTTTCTTAAAAGTCCCCCTTCTGTACTGAAAAGCCACAATAAGGTGTCCTTGGAATCTCCTCTTCTCCAGGCCAAACCCCAACTCTCTCAGCGTTTGAAGCAGTGTCTCTGAGAACGCCTCCTTGACTAGGCAGTGCAGGTCAGCACAGCACTGTAAGGAAGGACAAATATGCTCATCAAGCTCTAAGCTGTTAGTTAATGACCCTCATCCAAAGGGTACAGCTTCTAGACATGGCAGGCACAGTAAATGACTGTATGAGGATTCTTAGATATCTCCCATAAGAATGCCAGGACCCACAGGGGCAGGAGATAAGCCAGATATTCCCCCTCCCTACTTATCAAGTACTTATCTGGAGATATCCCTACAGATAAACCACGGATATAAGGTGCAAGTTGCAGAGCAAGGAGTGAGAAACAACTGTGTGAGCCTGGGAACAGAGCTCTGTGCCCACGTCAAAGGGTGACTGTGGGTAAAACCCCCAAACTGGAAAAAAAAAGTGCAGAAGATTCTAAAGCCCCTCTTCTATTCTTTTTCCTGTTCTTTGTTTTATAGCCAACAATACCCAGGTTTGCGTGGAGACTGCACAAAATTCAAACGACATGAGAAACTCCAGAAATTCAGCAGTGTATCTGGACACAAATTTTAGTGTTATAACTAGTTCAGTACAATACTATGTCACAGTTTTACAGATTATTAAAACTGGCATTTATATTTGCTGGATAGAATAAATAAATTTTAAAAAAACCAGAACAACCAAACAAATGCCAGAAAACAGTGTATCTCATCAAGTCTCCAAAGGAAAATGGTTTGTTGTAGATGACTTTCTCAAGTAGACCTCAGACCTGGGCATGATGAGGTTTTGTATTGTACTCACTCATCACCCACAATGAAGTTTTGAACTGTATTCACTGTAGGAATTTGAGAAACAATCATCAAGACAGTTTCATCTCCAAATGTAGCTTAAAGTAGTTTTAACTTGCACAAACTTGTAGTAAAGTTGAGATAACACTAAACAGTAATACATTCTGGATTTAACCTGTCTCATAGGGTAGTATTTACTGTAGTGGTGCAGAAGACAAAAACTGATCTCCATATCTTCCACTACATCCATGTAACAATTTTTTCCCTATTTTAAACCTTTTCACTTCAAAAATAATGGGCACATCTTATGTCTGTACTTTTCTCTACACCAGAAGTAAATAATTTTTCATGGCAATTTTTTTATTGACCTTTGCAACTGACACATAATTCCTGGCATCTCTGACCAAAAGTTTTGAGAACTCTGGGTCAGAAAAATGGCCAAAAGGGCTTGCCTCAGCATTTCTTTAGATCATGAACATGTCTTCCTGCACCATTTTATGGTGTGGGTCATAAGTTTGTTTTGTAAGTTTGTTTCCTTCTTATAAGAAAAATGTATTTGGGAAAAAAAAAAAGGAACCAAAAATATAAAAAATATTGCCTTAATAGTCACTAGAACTTTAGAGAAAACTTCACGGATGCTGATAGCTGTGTGAAAATTGTTTGTCCTCAAAGACAGAAAAGTGAAACAAATATTATGAAAATAGAAGCTGTGAAACATCAGATGTCATTTTCCACAAGATAGCTAATTGCATGCCTGAATGTTCACATTTTGTTCTGTGTCTTTTGCCACTATCAGTGACTCATATTTAAACACCATGAGAGTAATATGTGCTCACTTCTCTTGTAAGTTCTTGTTTGGTCCTCTAATTAAGTAATTAAAGTGAGCATGTGATATTCCAGGAAAGCTGGCAAATACAATCAAACAGGTTTTTGATGGTGAGCCTGCAGGAATCCTCCCTGAGGTCTCAACGTGTGCATGGAGGTTTTATACGCAATTAAACTCTTTCCCTGGAAATCCTACCTTCAAAGCTTTTGGATCACCTGGAGAGTTTTATGGTTGGCTGCAAATAAAGAAAGCATAGAAGCTTGTAGGAAAAGCTCAAACAAGGAAAAGAAACATGAAACAAATAAGTTCAAATAGTCTTAACCTTTTTCATTCTAGAGTGTTACTTCTCCTGTATTGATGCTGCTTTAAACAGATGCTGCATTTAAAACTTCCTGGCAGGATTATGAGGCAGCACAGAAGGCACTTTTTCACTTCCAGTGCTGCAGCAGAACAGCAAAACTTTCAGAAATATGATAAATAGCACAAAATATTCTACAATGGAAGATTTCCATGGGATGGAACCACTGGATTTTTTTTTTTTTTTTAACACTATAATATTTAGGCAGTGCCTTTAAGTTGTGTAAGATATCAGTCATGCTTCTGTCTGTGCTTCAACCTAACATGAAATCCATCACCATCCTAAATCAGCTTTGGCTCACAGCAGTACAGACATCCCCAAGCACTCTCTGTTCTTCCTTATTTGACTCTTCAGCTGAAGACTTTTGCCCTCCATTCTTTCCTCCTTAGAAAGGTTCAGTGACTTTACTTGCTGGCAGTAAGAGAACAAATACATTTCAGGTTCCTTTTACCATTTCCTGGTAGAGTAGATGTTTTGTGAGGTATGACAGGGAGTGTCTGTTCCACACTAAAATCATGACTGTGTGTAGTCCTGCTGGCCTTTGAACTGAGAGAGGCAGGACACCGGTAAGCTGCCTTTGCCATTGTATGCCTGGACATGGGGTCAGAGACAAAGCACGTGGAAAGGCCAGTGTGCAGAGAAGGAGTGCTTTGCATCTTCATTTGGCCCTGTGCAGGCACAGAGCTCAAAGCATGGGCTGACCTGTTGCCTTTAAATACAGACTGTCCTCAACTAAACCTGTCGAGACACTACAAGTCTGTCCTTTACAGCAGCATAATACTGCTAATTCAACAGAGATCAAGTGAGAAAAATCAGATCCAGCTTGTCTACACTATTTGTCCGTGGCTATAAACCACAAGTGGCTGCAGGTTGCATCTGTCAGCATGTAAATATGCCTTCAGCTGGTGTTCACAGCAGTGTGGCTTGTTTAAAGAGTTACATTATCATAACTACCACGGAACATTCACCACCACAAAGGTGCTGGTGGCAACACAGGCTCGGCAGCTACAGTTGTGTTCCTTGCCTCTGGAGATACGCTGGGGTCATCATTCTCTTCTGAACTACTGCTGGCTGTGTTTTCTCTTCAGATGGACCAGGAGAAGGCATTGCAGAGGAAATTTTTGGAGATGTGCTTTGTGCATCCTGCGCTGACCACAAGCAAAGCAAGCACATGTTTTTCATAGCACTGCTACCCTGTTGCTCCCTTCATTCCTGTGGAGCACAGTGTTCTGAGAGCACAAAGTGACTGCTGCTTAACCAGTAGGAGACTACATCACTGCTGAGCCAGCTGCATGGAAACATTAATGCTGCTCTGTGGTTTCTTCAGGACTCTGGGCCAGCATTTTCCTCATCAGATGTCTTTCATTTGCTGCCCTATCCCAGCCTGTGCTTCATTCTCAGTGCAATCTATTTTCCATGAGTGACAAGTCGGGGGGTTCCCAAAGGTACTTGAAGGAAATCAGCATGTAAAATGAAATACAAAGAGTATAGGGGAAGAAAGGAGGGAAAAAACAAAAAAAATCCACCCACTGCTGACATGAGAAATCCTGGCCCCAGGGAAGGAGAGCAGCAGAGGGTCTGGGAGAGAAGCACAGCAGAGCTAAGGAGGAGGCATGGGGAGGAGGGGGCAAAGAGGTGAAGATTGTAATTCCAGATGAAGCTGATGAGACTGCAGAGGACAGGAAGCTGAATAAATTTACAGAATCTACAGAGGCAAAAATTGAGTCCTGTAGCCATTTTTCTTTCCACAGAGACACTATTATCATCGCAGTTTAACAAGTGGAAAAACAAAACATTTAAGTGATTAACTTTTGGCAGGTTTGGAGCCCAGGTTCCTCCAGCCCTCAGGCATGGATGTAACCAAGAGATTTATGTTATGTGTATTACTTACAGGTGACTTGGAGAAAATTGATTAGAGTGAATTTAACTGGGCAAGATTTAACATTCAGATACCAAATTGGGGTGTGGGGGAGGTCAGACTTTGGCTCTGACCTCCACCTTCCTTTTTTACTTAAAAAAAAAAAAAATCTGTTTTAAAAATGTATGAAAGGAAGCAGGAGAAGCGTCCTAGCTATTTCCCTGTGCATATGTAGCTTTCAGTGTTATTAGGCCCATCCTGTGAATCAGCTGAAGGGTCAATAAATCTAGACTTCATTGTGATTACACGCATATTACCTCCACTCTCCGGTTTCTGATTGATGCACCCACTAGTTACCATTTCTGTCGGTGTGCACTTTGCCTTCAGCAAGGAAAAACACTGGGGCTACCTCTCAACCTGTCAGACTGATTCTCCTGTTTGGTCAGATGGTCTGCAATGCTTGCACATGACAGCTTGCCTCTGCATGGGGCATGGCCCACTTCCTGTTCCCTTGCAAAAAAACATGTGTAATAAACATGTGTAATAAACTTCCCATCTATAATCCAACACAACCAGTTGATGTGGGTAATTAGCTGACTTAGCCTTTTCCATTTCTGATTTTCCAGAGTCTGTGTGGGCACTGCACAGGCTCCTGTCTCCTGTCCCCCACCTCACAAACAGCAGAGAACAATCTGATGTAAATAGACAGGTAGCGTCAGAAATGTGACAAAGAAGAAAAGAGAGATGCTGCAGACAGTCTGAAGCAAACACCATCTCACTGCCTTCCAGTATACCCTCATGCTTTTGTGACACTGTAATGGTGCCTTGAAAATGGACCTTAATTTCATAATGATATATGGCAATAGTCCTTTCCTGACAAGCAACCATGACTGCGGTTGGTAAGCATATATTTGAAAATGGAAAAGATAGATAGTCCTTACAGTAATTAAGTCTCAAAGGGTTTTCTCTTCCTACTGCAACTCCAAAAGAGAACCAGGTTCAAAACACATCTTAAATATTTCAACTGTGTAAGGGCCGAGGATTCAGAACGTGGGGATATCGATTACATCCTTTTTTAGCTTTCCACAGTAGGTTTCCAAGGAGGTAGCTAACTAGAATGGAATAGACAACCACATTTGTGCTGAATAGCTAGAAAGCAAAGGAAACACATTATGTGGTTTTTAAAAAGTTTTGTGAATTGTGGAAAAGATATGTAATGTTTCTGCTGAAAAATGCCATTATAATTATCTATATGTTTTCTATTTCACTCCAAGAATTTTCACCAATGAATTATTTTCTTGGTACCTTCATAAATGAGTAACTGGCAGCATCACTGTCATGAAATACATCTACAGATGATCTTACTGGTACACAGTTGTTCTGAACACTGCATAAATTACATATAAATAGTTAATTTTCCACCTCTGACAGGTTGGTTTATAAAAAAGATTAAAATAAGTAATGTTGATTTTAGGTTTTTTTGCGGTTTTGTTTTTTTCTATGGAGACAATCACACTAAACCATTCCCTAGACACATTTGGGCTTGCACAACATACGGCACCATATGTGTGCACACTTCAGAATTACTTCCAGACACAGAAAGGAACAGATCTGGAGTGAACACTGCCTTGGGAGCTTGATCTGCAGCAGAGGCACTTTGCTTTTATTACCCTTTACTTTCCACTGGTCATGCATCTGTTCCCTTTACATCTTCTCTTTTCTCACACTTGCCTACTCACGTCAGAACTGATTCTCTTTGTCAATTACACTCTTCTTCAGATTCCCTTCAAGATCAGAAAAACATTTGCTTTACTTTTACCTTTCAGTTCACTGCCTTCTTTGGATAAAGCTGAGTATAGAAGTATTAAAATACCAGGAGAAAGCCTGCTGTCACAATGAGTTTGATCCAAAGTCCTTTGAAGGCATTGATGAACACTGGCTCCCAATTACTGCTTTTGGTCTTTGGATCTGCCCATGTCTTTTTACTTCAACAAGAAGTATAAGTATTAAAAAGTTTTCAAAAGGTTTATCTGATGGGATTACCAGTTTGATTTTCTGAATAATGTTCTCTGAAGATTCAGATAAACATGTCAACACTTGAAAGCTCTCCCTAACACCTCAGGCTGAGATTAAAGGTACTCTGCAGTCACGGTGCTCAAAGTTTCATGATCAGTGGATAATTTCAGCCTTACAACTGAGAACTCTTTGGTCTCTCTCAGCTGAGAAAGGATAAACTTTCTTGACTCTAGCACCAGAATCGTCTGCTGCTGTTGGAAACGTAGTCTTCACTATTGGAATGATTTGAATTCTGGTGCAATATTACTGGAATAGTCTTGGCATTGTTTTGTCTTGCAAAGAGGGTTCTTGGACAATTGCTCACTTGTTATTGCCATGACTCTTTCTAAACCAATGTGTTTCTTCCCAGTGGCCAGATAGTTTATATTTGAAAAGTATCATATTAAGGGAGGTCTAAATTTTGTATCCATAGTCATGGATAGCAGTGACAGTTCCTCTCAAAGAAAGATCACCTTTAGCAGGTAGACACAGATACATATATAACATGTGCAATTGTTTACACAATTTTTTTTTGTTGTTTACTGGTTTCTTTTCCCATAAAGTTTAGGCCCCCTAAGATATTTGGCTCTAAAAACCTGGCTTTTGGAGTACTGTTTAGAGGACTACAGGATTCCATAGATAAGCCTACAATATTTGATTTTGGTTCTGAATCTGAAGTGCTACTACCATCTGAGGAGTTTTGTAGTTGTTGGTGAAAATTTTCAGTTTTTACTCATGCCTCAGTCTGCTGAATTCAGAAACGGTGGCCCATAACAATGCATTCTCTACGAGATTCCCTTTTAAAACTACACTCTAGGAAACACTGCACTGAGTTTGCAGGACATACAGGAATACGTTGCAATGAACGGAGTATGATTCATTATAAATAGCAGAGAAATTTCAAATTTTAACCCAAGTGCTTTGCTGAGCTGATGCAATCAAGGGGCAAGTATGGATCCCTTCAGTCTTGCGCCCAGTGACAGGTCTCAAAGAAATGGGCTTAAGCTGAGTCAGGGGAGGTTTAGGTTGGATATTAGAAAAATGGTTTTCATCCAGAGGGAGGCTGAGCACTGCAACAGGTTCCTCAGGGAAGTGGTCACAGCACCAAGCCTGGCAGACTTCAAGATGCATTTGGACAATGCTGTCATGTGTATGATGAGATTCTTGGGGCTGTCCTGTGCAGAGGCAGGAGTTGAACTCTATGATCCTTATGAGTGCCTTCCAACTCTGCACATTCTATGATTCTATAATAAGGAACTTCTTTTTCCAGCTCTAGCTGAATGCTTTGTGGGTTTATCTTTGTTCTTTGCAAAGTCCATTTCTCTGAGAGTAAACAGAGTAAACAGAGCCATTTATGGAGCAGAGCAAGACAGCAGGAACCCTAGCCAGTCCTCTGAGCAATACCAATGTGTATATACTGTCGATTCCCCTAGTAGCTTCCCCAGCCAGTTGCTGCCATCACCTGGGACTTTGGATAAGTCAGAATGCAAAATATAACTACAGATTGATTGGAAAGATTACTTAGATCTTGTGTGTTTTCTAATTTGATCTGGAAAGAGATGTGACAAATATCCTAAAGAAATGTGACAGCTTGAGAAAGAATTCTGGTTCTGCTTTTGCACTTGGAGTGTTGGTTTTGATGCATGCATGTATACATGGAGTGAGTCACTGGTCTCTGCACAGGTGTAAACAGCCACGGGCACACAAGGGCTATTCAGCTCTCCAAGGAGGTTTGCTCTTCAACCAGCTGCTCCTGTTCTCTCCACAAGAAAGGTGGCAAATGGATAGGAGCACCCAGCAGACCAGAACCAACCAAGGGCTACAAGGTAGAATACGATCTAGTGGTCATCATCTTGTCTTTAAAATTTTGCTTTAGTATCTGTGGTTAAAAATTATGCCTGTAAACATCATATGATACTCTAAAACAGGCAGCTTGTTTTATTAAGACATCACAGATTCATGTAAAAAGTAGATTTTTTTAATGCTACCAGGAGCTTCATTGAGTTATAAAAATGAGCATGAAAGAGTTTCCTAAATATTATAAATAGTAGGAGGCCTTGATCAGTCTACTGCTTTGATTAACAGTTGAAAATTTGCATAAAAGAAAAAATCATCTCTAAACCAGCAGCACTGCAGTTTTGCCCTTTGATAAGGCAGGAAAAAACTAACACAACTTTACACAATTAGCAACTGTATCTTAGAAATTAATAGCTACAGAGGAACAATTAAGTCATGTTTGGCTGGAGGTATCTTTGCCACCTTCCTGTAACTATTAATTTATCCCCATCAGTGAATGCAATGAGAAAAGAATGTATTTTTATGTCTCCAAGCAATCAAAGCTCCCTTGGTAAGGCACAGGTTAAGTTTAGCATCACAGATATTGCATTAATTTTTCCTATGATAGAAACATTTTTTCCTATGAAATATTATTAGCATTTATTTCCTTCTTTGGACACAGTAAAAGACACGGTTTAATCAGCAGCACTAACCAAGACACTGTATACGCAAGGAGGATTTCTTCCCTTCAGTGGCATTGCAAATTTTCTTGAACCATTCCTTTCCTTGAAATTACTGTATAAAACCTTTACTTGTCCTTTTTACCAAGAACACAGAAAATAAACGTCATCCAACCCCATCAGTTGCCTCAATGAAATAGAGCAAACAAATTGTTTTTAACTAATAACTCTAGAGAGTGATACATCAAAGGAGCAGAATTTACACGTATGCCTTGTCTTGATTAGAGTGTTCAAGTTTAATTCAGCATGCCACCATTTCCTGCTCTGTTCCTCTTCATCAGTAACAAACACTACTTAGAAGTTGTTGATACAGCACACATGGACCCAATTAAATCTGTAATGACATTTACTTATTTGAAGTTTCAGCCCTGATGTGGTCTCCAATTCATTCACCAAATGGCTTCCATTTACTAAAGGATTTTTTTACTTGTGGTGGATCCCTGAAGTGCAGAACTGAGTGATCATAAAGTGGACAAATTAGGCACTGAACTCGCCTTTGACAGAGCACCCCATTTAGCATTTCAGGCACTTAAACAATGATCATACATACAATAGTGGCCTATTCTGGTCAGTCTTGGATGTTTGTTAAATACTACTACATGTATAATATTTTATATTAAATAAGCATCTACAGAGAGACTGTGCAATACATATAATATTGACTAAAGGTGTGCCAAACAAAGCACCTCAGAAGATAAACTAACAAAATAGAAAGCAACTAAAAAACCTGGTCACCTTATTCCTCTGTGATTCAAGATCATGATAAAGAAATAAAGGTGATCTGTTCACACCTCATATTGGGCCAGAAAATGTTTAATTATATCAGTATCACATTTCATTTGGTTATCCTTTTACCTTTGAGGCAGACTGTAGTTCGAGTGCAGTTGGCTGAGATAATTTTTTCATAATAGCTTTTGTGGAGCTGGCTTGAATTTGTGATGAAAACAGTGTCAATAACACAGGGATGTTTTAGTTATTGCTGAGCAGGCTTGCAGAGAGTCAGGGCCTTTCTGCCCATCACACCACCTCACCAGTGAGTAGTCCGGTGGTGCACGAGAAGCTGGGACTTGACACAGCCAGGACAGCTGACCCCAGCTGATCAAAGGGGTATTCCATATCATATGACATCATGCTCAGCAATAAAAACTGCAAGGAAAGTTTGCCAGGGCTGCAATTGTGAGGTTTTGCATCGCTTGTTCCATTTTGGTTTTTTAAGGGGTGGGAGTTTTTTGTTCATTTTTTTAACTTATTTATCTGTCTTTTTCTCAACCCTTCAGAACTGGTCCTTCCAATTCTGCCCCCCATCACATGGCAGGGATTGCCTGGTGCTGAGCTGTCAGATGGGGGTTAAACCACAGCAACTGCTCACACAGCAAATAACTAGTTTTTGTAACTGTGGTTGCCATAGCATCATGTCATGAACCAAAACTTTATTAAAAAGTTTATTAAAAAAACTCATAAACACCAAAAACCCAAGAAGTCAGCATTCATATTGCTCCTTAAGGAGAGGAGCAGTAGTAGAAATAGATAGGTGAAGGATCACACAGAGATAGAACCAGTTGGTATTAATTTTATTGAAAGTGGTGTTGGCAAATACACTGTGCCTGTGGAGGGAGACACTGCCCTGAGGCAGCAGAAGCCCTAAATTAGGAAATGCATGGCTGATGAAGGTGGCAGTAGTCCTTCTGACACGTCCTGGACTCAGTAGCCCACACAGTGCTCACATGAGGGTGTATTCTCCAAGCCCACTTACAGACTACTAACACCCTCTTGCCTCTCAGGAATCACCAACTTTCACAAAAAAAAAGAAAAAAGAAAAAAAAAAGTAATAAAAATCAAGACACACTCTCTTTTTTCAAGAGAAAGCTTATGAGGATAAAAATGAATTGTTGAGGCTCTGATTAAATTTTATTTCTAATTAAAAGACAACTGTACATAGTTCATCCAATTAATGACAGGAGTTAGATGGTACATACAGATTTTTCAACAGTTTAACTTCAGATTTCAGAAGAAAAGAAAGAATATCTAGATTCTAGCATTCATCCAGAGCCTTGAGGAAAGGACACTATGGATTAGGGCAAAAGCCATAAATATTCCTTTCTAAGGAAGCCTTTCCCAAAATTAAATCTGAAAAAGGAGGAAAACAACATTATAGGCACAATTAACGATAGCAATGTATTTCAGGTTACAGAGACCCTTCCTTCCTCTTGAAAGGGTCATGACAGGCCTCCTGCTGCATCAGCTTCTGGTGGCTGTGACACCTACACTGGAGCAGAAAGGGCAGCAAAATAAGCTGCATCAGAACACAGCATGTGAGGAGGTGGTGAGAAATCCAAGTGGCAGTAGCAAGCTCCAGCAGGACACTTCGTTTCTAATAATGCCTTGCCCTTAATTGCAAAAAAAGTTGATCTCACTGCTTTTTTGGGATGCAGCTGAAATATAATCACATCATATATATGATGAAATATAATCGCATCATTATTGCACATCATTAAAAAGGGAAAGCTCTACTGCACAGTTTATGTTTATTTTCATTCAAGAGGGTGCACCCCAGATGGTGATAATTACCCATAACCTTGAGGAGTTTAAAAGAGCTTTAAAAGGTTTGATTTAGAAAGAAGTTGCTTATTGAATGAGCAGCTGAAGGCTGAAAGATAATTTTTTTATTTCTTTTTTACCCTTTAGATGTTTGATGCTGCTATTAGAGTGCAAGAGCTTTTATAGCTCAATCTGCTTGGAGACCAAGTCACTATCTTTAATGTGCAGCCAAAAACAAGAGCATCTACCCACTAAAAAATTAATTGAGAAATAGTGAAACACCACACAATACAAAATATTTTACTAACAACATCTAATGGAATGACTCTTTCATTTGGATGTTTTACTCTAATCCTTCACATATTCATGTATTTTTGTCTCTCAGCTCCTGAGAGCAAATTCCTTTCCTCCTGTGCTTCTGTGTTTTGTAGAATATCCAGCTGATGGTTAAGTAAATACAGATTAAAATAAAAGCCTTCCAATTCAGGTTGGAAGCTGCTGTGAGACGACTGGTGTGTTTAATTAATTTTACACTATTTATGTAGCCTCTCAGCCTCTGAAGAAGCATCCTTTACCAAGGATGCCTTTACAAAGCATTTACAAAGTGTAAACTAGTTGTAAGGTTTTTTTCCCATTAGCCTTACTCCTTTGCTTTCCTGAATAGGATGTTGCATTCTGGGTCCAGAGAGGCTTTTTTCCAGCTATTTTTATTCTGGGTGGAAAAAAAAAACCTCTTTATTTTCTTGCTGTTGTTGAGTGCTATTTTATATGTCTGTACTAAATGCTTTTGCCAGTGATTCTGGATTGCAGTCTAGGGCATCTGTAATGGAGAGTCCTTACTGCCCTGTGCCCTTATGGCAAGTACATAGCACAAGAAGAGTAAGCTGGAAGTCCTGGTGGTCTCCAGCACAGGAAAGTCTGTTTTTGCTGCGGGAAGCTTGCAAACCCACATTTGTTTATATATTTATACTTGCTCTGTTCTTTTTCTTTCCCCTTTTTCTTCCATATTCCTCTAAAAAAGGAAGCTACAACAGCCATCCAACTCATGCATGCTCCCTGGTCAAGGCTCTCAGTTTTCATTTCTCCTACTCCTGGCACCAAAGACAGGATTTCAGCAGTTCCTACTGGCCTCACAGATGCCTTAGAGAGTCCTTGCTATGTGACATACCCCAGAACCACATCAGGAAGCATCTGTCTTCGCCTCCTGTGTTGTATGTGCCAGCCCCATGCAGATGTGCCTCAGACACTGCAGAGCGCTTAAAATGGTTCTGCTTAAGAACCTAAACCTCTTTCCAAAAATAAAAGTTTGTAATATGACACTAGAGAGAAAAAAGGGGGGAAAAAAAGGGGAAAAAAAGTAGAAAAAAGAGAAGGAAAGAAGATCATGGAAAGAAGAGTGTGCAAGTGTTGAAACCCAAAGTAAATTGAGCTGACCCATCTGCCTTGCAAATACAGTGCCTCCTGAACAGGAGGTTTTAAACCAAACTTACTTCAAATAGCTTTCATAAAATCCTGCTATGAGGTCCTAGAGAGTTCCTTCCAATGCAAATATAGCTGTCCTGCCTTCACAGGCACTACTTGGGGATCTTTGAGAAGTAGAGGATATTCAATGAAGTTGATTTTGCAAAGAGGCGTCCCCATGCAACTTTTTTCAGCCAAGGAAGGGGAGAGCTCCAAGGGGCTGGAGTTTGCAGCGCCTCAAAGTGATGGCATGCTGCCAGCTTCTCTTTGCAGGCATATCCATTCCAGAAGTGCTTAAGTGCAAATGGCATGTAAACCAGAAACACCTGTCATTTTTGTGCTGGGGTTGTATGTGGACAATTATGTGAAACTCTGTGAAAAAAGTGTGCTTTCCTGCCCAGAGAACGCAATGAAAAGTTTTATTGTGTTGAGCAGTATGGCTGGAGTGGCTGTGCTGATATTATCAACAGCTGGCCTTAGAGCATGCAGCAGGGCTCTGCTCAGCCCTCCGTGGAAGCACCGGCACACCTGGACCTCCCTGCCTCCTCTAGATGCCTTTTCACACCTGCCTCACCCTGCTCATCCCTGTGCATCAGTCATAGTAGATGGCTACACTGCAGTGAGATTCACCTGAGACCTTCGCATTTCATTTCAGCAGTAGTAAATCTGTCATTTAGATTGTAAATATGGATTTTTCAGCAGTACCCTGCCACCTTATCTTCTGTCTTTGTCAGCAAGCAATAAAGCTCTGACAAGACCCTGAGAGCAGTTTTGCAAACGGCACTCAGGCTCTGATTTTGTGCCAGCATGGCATGAAGCCAACCCAGCAGATACATGCTGTTCTGCAAGCAACAAGCACAGGTTCTACAGCTCTTTGATCCATGTTATATTACAGAACCTCAGTACATATGTCAAGGAACTGCACTTATGATTTGGGGGTACATGCTTCTGGATGAGGCAGTCTGGATGAGTTCAGCATAGCAAGAGAATATTTTCTTATGGATCTCCTCATGGCTGTGAGTATGGAGTGAACTACCATGGTGCAGGAGAAGCCCTCATTTCCCCTGTCCTCGTCCCCAGTCAGGTGTGATGCCACAGTGCAGTTTTCACTGCCAGCTGGCACAGGAACAGTGCATGGGATCAACATCTGGGATCAGCTGCTGAGATAATTAGGATAAACTTCTGTTCCATAATCCTGAGTGAAACTGGTACTCAGGACTGAAAAATCCCCATCTGCAGAACTTTGAAGTAAAAGTTCTACTTGTAGCACTTAAAATACAGAGAACACAGTATGTCAGAAGGCAAGCAAAAGCAATGTAGAAGGAGGAGGGGAGCACATTTTTATACTAGAGAAAAGCGGTTTAACTGTGGGACCTGTCAAGTCAGACCTAGTTGTTCATAGTAAAGGAGGATCATGATTCATAAGAAAGTGCATGAACTGAACAGGAATGGTATTTTATAGCACAAAAAGATGCTGGTTTGGGACCTAAGTATACCTTACAGTGATGAATAAGACTCAGGGGGGTTTATGTTTCATGTAGATCAGTTACTAAAGGACAGCCAGACTTCTCTTGCTCTCCTGCAAATTTGACCTATAGAAGTTGTATAGTCTACTTATTATGTCTCTGCAGAAGAGACCAGTGAGATGAGGCTTCCATCTGGCTGGGATTCAGGATGTGTGTGTGCCTGAGCTACAAAAAGTATGTCAGGACTGTAGGACTTTCATCATCTATCAAAGGAGCCTAGAAAAGTTGTACACACTGCAGGTGTCCCTTGGAGAGTTTAGCCCATGGCAAAGCCTAGTCAGTGAGAATTAGAGATTAACTTTGAGCCAGACTGCCTTGCAGTGCATGGAGCTGCAGTAGCTGGGACTGTCCTTCCTACTTGCTCTCTGGCCACGTTTCATACAGTGAGCAAAGGACAGACATTTCCCTGGGCTGAAATCCCCCACACCCCACCATGTCCATATTGCCCAGCTGTACCTTGGCCTCGTGTACTTCAGGCTGTACTTAGAGGTCTCATGAGTGGAAGGGCCAGCAAAGGTGGTCTTGAAAAGTGATTTCAGGGCTGTGCTTACCAGACCACATAGATCTTTCTAAACTATTTCAGATTCCCCAAGTCCAATGCCTACTCCTCATCTGTGGGGTACAGTTTGGGTTGTGACTTGGGGTCTTGGCAACCCAGAAACCAATCAGTTGAATTTTCCATATTTGAAAAGTAACCTAGGAGCTCAGATGAAAAAGCAGTGACCAGGGACTACCACTTGAAGTCAACTGTTGGGAAATAACAGAAATTTTGCCAGGGATTAGTCTCCGGTAAATTTTGAAATATAAATAATTTCACACGCTGTGCTAAATTTTAATTAATAAGGATGTTTACTGCAATCTTCCCATAATTTTTTAGAGTGAACCAAAATATAGAGCACCAGGGGTTCATTTGTTGCATTGATTTATTTTAAAGTTGGTTCAAGTGAAACATCCAAATTTTAGAGCCAACTTTTCATGTTCCTGCAGTAAAGGTTGTGCTTGTCTGTAATGAATTTAATATAATAGTAGGATTTTTTTTGTTAGTCTTGAAAACATTTTGTTAGTCTTAAAATTCTGCCTAGCCTTCTAGTTCCCAGATTAAATAAATGTGGTCTGACATACTTCATGCCAGCCCATAAAGTGCTCCTGAGTCCAGGCCCACAACAAATGCCACTAAATGGGGCTGCTAACCCTCTACAAAGGCCCCATGAACACATCTCATTCACAGAATTGTTCTTAGCTCTATGAATCTTAGCTGTACAGGAGTATATGCACTTTTATAGACATTTTAAACATGAAATCAGTCCCTTTTTTTTTCCAGAATTTCAGTTATCCAGATAGTGAACCAGTTTGAGACACCGACATTTCTGCTTTCATTCCTCTTGCTGCAGAATGCTTTAACAAGTGATAAGAAATTGAATCATACTTTAGAAATATCTTACAAGTTATTTAATCATACATAATAGCTTCTTAATTTAGATCAGAGTGTCAAGTAGAAGTATCTCATCCTGAAACATCTTAGGGCTGAATCTCAGTCTTCATCTGGAGAGAAGGGGCCATGTATTGATCTAGCTGCTCATACATAGGTCAGTCCTGCAGACTTTATTTAAAGTCAATTTTCTCCAAGTTAAACAAACCAAACCCCTCAGCTGCTCCTCATTCCTTTTATGTGTCAGCCCCCCAGCCGCCTTGGTATCTTTGCACTGGGTACCATCCCTTGCTAATCTATCTCTGGGGATGTAACACTGGGTAGCTGAAAATTGGACACTGCAGGCATGGACTCACAAGGGCTGAGTGGAGCAGACTAATTGTGGTTCTGGACCAAATAGCTACTGCAGTCGAGGATGTGATGAGCCTTTTACTCTGCAAGAGCATCCTCTGGACTCCTGTTCAGCTTCTAGTGTACCAGGATCATCAGACCTTTTAGAGATTTTCTCCCTACCAGCCAGTCTCCAGCCTGGGTTCATTCCCTCCAAGAGCAGACCTTTGCATTTCTCTTTGCTAAATTTCTTGAGATACTTGTCAGCCTTCATATCAAGGTCCCTTAAGGCAGTCCTACCCTTTTGTGAGTCAACAACTTCAGATAGGAATTCATTGATATTACTGTATGAAATTCACCTTCATAATTACCACTCATTCCTAAAAATAACTCACACAATTAATTATTTTTATTCCGTAAGACGTCAGTATTCTTTGACGTGTATGTCTCCAGGATTAAAGATATTCCCAATTTCTTATTGTTCCCTCATTGTTCAAATAAATTAATAAAAATTAATAACTTTCTTAAGCTCTGGTCTGTTAGCTCAGAATGAAAATAGGGTCAGTTGAAGTCTTCCCACTCATTAGGTTTCCATTGTCAGATACTTGCCAAGGGTTCAGCAACAGTTCCTTGGCTTGTGTTTATAGCACTGGAAAATCCCAGGTGGTCTCTCTATCCAATTATCCACCAGGTTGGTATTGGCTTCTGTGATGAGTTGGAGGTATCACACTTCAGTCTGACACAGCCAAAGTCAAAATGCACTAATATGAAACATTCTATTTCAACAGTTTGTTGAGCAATACGTGTTTCCCAACTTCCTTTTTTTGGACCGCCAAATAATTTTTAGAATGGGAAATTTATTAAAACTTATGTTTAGTTTGGTGAAGACCCTCAAAGTTTTATCTCCATCAGAAACTGAATTGGTGATCTTCATAGGAACATTCTACTTACAGTTTCCAAAAAAACCAGTCCGTAAAACAACAGAACAAGAATAAAAATTGGTCTCAATTTCCACCATGATGCTACTTTGATGGTTAGTAGCATTCTGTATCTTCTTTTTCTTTCCGTACCACTTACAGCACACTTTTCCAAATTTCTTTCAAAATGTGGTATGAGGAGAGAGACAAGTGGCAGAAAATTCAACCAGGTGAGTTTGTGGAGGAGAAAATATGTGCGAGAAGGATGATGGAGAAGTGTCACAGTATAAGTCTCTCCTCATGAGTGTATGGGCCACAACAGAGATGGGAGCTGCTGTCACAATCAGTGATAATATTTACCATCTGCACAATGACAGGACCCAAATGGGAAAATTTGGAAGCTTTGACGTAGAGAAAAAAGACACCAGACAGCATGTTTAAGCCACAGTGTGGTCATAACTGACATAAAGGTTGATCAGAGAGCAGGACCTGGAGTGTAAATAAAGTACACAACATTACCATTACGTGAGAGCCACTCTTCAGACCAGAACCTCTTACTTCTCAGGCAACCTTAGCAAATTGAATAATAAACCCTAAACCAAGGCTATTTTATACTAAGGAGATTCACAGAAATAGTGTTCTTTCACAAAGGACTGTGACAAACTGCTTGCATTGTGCAGAATTTTCCCCAGTCTTCTAAGAAATGGGCAGTATTGGAATCCTAATTTTAATTAATTTTACCAGTAGAATTTCAGGAACCTGTAGGGGTCTGTAGTAACAAGACTCCACCCTGAAGTTGTGCTGGAGTGCTCACAGCTGCCAGCAGTTAGATCTGTTAGGATGAACTCTTCTGAAGTTGCTGTTGGCTCATCACAACAAATCACTGTGTGTCCAAGATTCTCCTATGTGCTGGTGTTACAAACCCTGTGGGCAAGGAATGGGGACAGGGGCTGCTTTCTATTACTTATTTTTCTTAAGAAAAATTCAACAAGGGGTTATTACTTCTATTTATCACTCACAGAGAGGAAGATCACCTTCCTCTTATTTCCTTGATTTGGCTGCTAGATGACACAAAAAAAGTCACAGTCTATTATTTTTATTCACATCTGAAGTGAGATTAAGAAAAAGGCTAATGCACGAAGACTTAGCACAAAACTAGGAGACAGGGCTTTATAATACAGCAGGAACCTGGTATATTCAACCATGTGGCAATAAGAAGGATAAATAAAGTTCTGTTGCAGACATCCATTTGTTTCTTTTTCTCACCAGCTTCAAAACATTCTTCAAATTCATGGAAAACACTTCTCAAAATCTCTAGTGACCATATTCTGTCTACCTAAAAAGCAACTTCTCATTGGTTCAGAGAACATTATCAATTTGCAAAATAAAACAAAAGAGAACTTCCATAACTGCACTAGTACTGCTAATCCCATAAAGAGAGCAAGAGTTTTACCTTCTGGGCACCACCAATTAGGAGGTTGTGCAGATCTTGGGCTAAAAAATTGCAATCAGAGCCTCTGCGTGTTTATCGCAATTCCTTAATTGAGACAGAGGTCAGACTACGCTCTGCACCATTTGTCTTTGTTAGAAGTTCTGCAGAAGTCAGGTCATTCGACATTTCTGGATTGTATTCTGCATACCTTGGATTCTGTAGACAGTCAATTACATCCATCCAGGTAGTTATGCTATAAAAGGACCATTATGGACCTGTTCCCAGTTTGAACTCTCTTGGCAGCTTCTTCCTTTCTTAGCCTTTAGTTAAGGGAAATTTTTCCCAAGATACTTATGAGAGCCTGTATTTGACTTCACCCCAATCCTTGAAACAGGACTACTTTCTGAACTAGATTTCCTTGAAAAACGTCTCAGGGTTTTCCCATGGCAGGACTCTAACATAATACAGACGAAAGAAAGCAAATACACTGCTCAGGCCTTGATCTCCCACTTACATGCATAATTAATTTCACATGGAAAAATATTTCCATTGATTTAGGACTCTTCATAAGCAGAATATGCAGTTCATATGTATTTGTAGAACTGGGGGTCATACACTGTACACAACTGAACATTTGTCATTTTTATTGGGAAAATATTGAACTAAAGGCCTGGAGACTTGAGTATGACAGGAAAAAGAAATTTTTATGATTTATAGTGTGGAAGCCTTTTCTAGGCTCAGGAAGAATCACAAAGTAATGATTTTCTGGCTATTGACACACAGGCTTTATGCTTTGCCCGGTCACCTCTTCAACAATATTGACTAATCCAAAACATTTTGAAATTTCCCATTCCCTAAATTACTCCAATCTAAACAGATCAGTGATTAACTTAAAATCTGCATTCCAAATGGCATGCAGCTCTTTGGTTAAGCTTTCTCTTTACAAAGAAATTCTTATTTGCTTTTATTCCAACGTTACATTATTTTTGGTCTAGATGTGAATGCTACTTAAGCATTTAAAAATTAACCTGCTGTTTGGAACTAGAGGGGTAGAAGTTCTGGAAACCCTCAGTCCCTTTGTCTGACTCCAATAAACATCATAGACCATAATATTTCAAAAAATTCCAACTGCTTGATCAGCTTGAAAAAGCTATTAGTATCCTGGCAAAAACTTCACTTAAATATGTGCACTTAATAAAACTTCCATAATGAGAACAATTAAAATTCTATTATGTTAAAGTTCTGAGCAGGCAGCCATGCCTTATTTTTACCTCAATAGGAATAACACAATTCATAACTTCAATGTCCACTTTTCACTGCAGCGAGCAAGCTGTTTAATGCTGTCAACAATACCAGGTTCCCCCTCCAGCATCTGCTTTATTGGCCAACACATATAAACAAAGCAGCTCAGGTCATGCTTCCTGCTCATTCAAAATAAGGAATACCAGGCATGAACTCTTTTGCCCTACTTGTACTGAACTCCGTAACTTAAAAAAAAAAAAAAAAAAAAAAAAAAAAAAAAAAAAAAAAAAAAAGGAGCACTCCCTTGATCAAGGAGATCAGTATTTGAGGTGAACAGGTATGAATCTACTGAACATAGGCTAACATAAGTATACTAACAACATTACTAAGCTAATGCAAACTAAGATATAGGCTTCTTTCTCTAGTGATACCTTGGTACTAACAGCTGTAAATAAATTAATGAATTTTGTTGCATTGCTTGAAATGTCTGGATTCTTTCACAGACAGTTTTTGCACTTGTCTAAATTGGCAGTGAGGTTCCTTGGGAAATACAGTCGCCACACCAATAGTCCTTACTACTAACTTCTTAATATTCACCAGAATTTCCAAGCAAATATACCTTCCTAACCATCTTCCATTTTAGAACACTATCCTCTGTGAAAGAAGTGAAGAAATAGTAACAAAAGGCTTTTCATCCTTCTTTGAGAAGAATAGTCATTAATTCTCTATCACTTTTAGCTACTCTATGGTAAATGCTTTAATTTCTAGCTAAAGAGAACGAGAGAGTTTACACAGGAAGGTCAAAATCAACATGATAATCACTACAGAAAAGTTCAAATTTAAAAAAAAAATTTCATTCTTCTTGGCGCTTATCAGTGGAAAGCTGATAAGCTGTGCCACCTTGAAAAGTATCTGCGATTTCTGGTGAGCAACACAGTCTATTCATATGAGGTTTTCCTACCTAACAGCATCGAATCACAGAAACAGAAATGCTCCTGAAACAAACCTCTGCAAGTCTCAAAATCCCACTCAGAGAGAAACAATTGCCAATACTAGATCATGCCTGGCATAGCTTTGTCTAGCCAAGACTTGAAAACCCCCTGAATGGAAACTCCATCAGCTCTCTGGGTAATCTAGGCCTGTTTCTCCAACCTCTCAAACTGAATTCTGTGCTGTGGTCTCATATCATCTGCCACTACTATAAAGATGTAAGATCCAGACCTTTACAACTGTCATTCAAGTATTTGTAGGCTGCTGCCAGACTATCCCTTAGCTCCCCTTTTCCACACTGAATGAGACAGCTGTCCTAACCCCTTTGCAAAGGCACTCTGTTCAAAATCCCTGACCACTGAAGAATGCTTCCTTCAGACTCTTGCCATTTCTCAACATCCACTTGAAACGGGTACTTAAAACAGGTTGCTGCATTCCAGATGTAGTCTCACCAGAGCCGTGAAGAGGGTTATAATAAATTCCTCCAATTGTTTGACCACACCTTCCTAATGTGTGTAGTAGCCCATTATCCACTTCTCCTTGTTCATAATGGCAGTGCACTTTTGTTTGCTATTCCAGTAGTTTTTCAGAAAATCCTCTGGTGTCCCTGCGGAAAAGAAACTGATAATGAGTCAGTAGTGTGCACATGCAGCAAAGGAAGACAGCCAGCTTTTGGGCTGTATTTAAAGAGTTTAGCCAACAGTCAAGGGAAGTGACTATTCCCTCTTTCCAGCTCTGTGAGGCCACATGTTCTGTGTCCTGTTTTGGGTTCACTCCAGTACGAGAAAGACATGCGGCTCTGGGATCACTCCAGTAGGAGAGTCACCAAGGCAGTGGGGAGGCTGAAGCACAGGATGTTCAGAGAGAAACTGAGGGAGTTGGGTTTGGTCAGTATGGAGAAAGAGGCTGTGGCTATTGCTACCTACAATGTACTGGGAGAGTGTAGAGAGAATAGGGCCACTCTTCTCTGAGGTACAGGAAGGAAAACACAGAAAATTCCAACTCAACATAAAGGAAAATTCCTAACATGAGGGTAGATAAACACCGTATCAAGTTGAGGTGTGGAGATACTCAAAATACAGTAAGACAAGGCTTTGAGTAACCTGATCAAATGGCCAAAGATTCAACAAGTCAACCTCCAGAGACTTTTTCAACCTACATGAGTCAGTAATTATTTGTCCTTCACTGTATTCCCAAGGTCTCCTGCAGCAAGGCTGCTACCCAGCCAGCCTGTTCCCAGTCTTCCAGGTGCAGATATTTGTTCTTTCTGTTGAAATTCATGCTGGCACAATCCTCAAGTTTCTCAGGGTCAGTCTGACTCCTTCCTATCTTAATGATGGCTGCAAATTTGCTGAGCAGTGCTTTCTGCTTTATGATACAGGTCACTGATAAAAATACTGAGGAACATCAGCTCCATTATCAACCCTGGAATACTTTGCTTGTTACTGAACACTGCCAGAACACAGTCATTTCAACTCACCCAATGGTCTGATCATCTAGCCCATCCTTTCTCAGCTTCCAGATGGGAGGTCTGGGGTCAGAAACCTTACTAAAGGCATATCCACCCCTCTCCCCTCATTCTCATAACCAGTCATTTCACTACGGAAAGCAATCAGGATGTCTGTTTCTGATTACCTCCTTGTCCCGTCTGAGTTTAGAAATGGATTCCAAAAGAAGGTTGTGCACCACAATCTTTGCAGGGACTGAGGTAAGCCAGCAGATGACAGCCCTCCAGATCCTAGTTTTTGCCATCCTTGAATATGACTGTCTGCTTTTTCCATTCATCATGATTTTTCACAGACAATGCACAGCAGCCTTGGAATCACAGCAGCCAGGAAGGCAACTACAGCAGCCAACTTTTCCAGCACCTTTAGGTCAGTACCAGGAATATGAATACGTCCGGATGAAGCGGTTTCTGGCTTGTTCACACAGCAATGCCTCCTTCCCAAACTGTTCTGATACCTGCAGGGATCAGGGAGAAGGCTCTGCCTGTGATATGAAACGTGAAAAAGGCCCTAAATGCTTCAGCTTTTTCCATATAATCCACACTGTGTTGTCTCTTATACACCAGCAGCCCCAAATCTTTCCTTTACAATTTGTCCTTCTTGCTCAATATAATGAAGCTATTTTTAGCTTTAGGGTTTTGACTTTCCTGATTTTGTCCCCAAGTACCTTAGTGATCCTTTTATATTCTTCCTTTGTGGCCTGTTTTGTTTCAAACACCTTCACTGTTTGTATTTCAGTTCATCAAGAAGCACCCTTTTGAGCAAGCTGGTCTTGTTCTGAAACTTCTTGTATTCCCACATAAAAGAATGTCTTGATCCATCAGTGAGTTCACTGTGAAGGAGTCATCCAGCTCTGTTGGGTACCCGGCCGCTGCATGGCTGCTTCACAGAGGACTTTGCTTAGCAATTCCTTGAATAATCAAATCTGTTTTCTGAAAGTCTAGAGCCCTAGCTCCGCAGCTTTATTTCCAGACTTCCTTCAAATCCTGAGCTTCATTGCCTTGTGCTCCCTGCAGCTTAAGATGCCACCAGTGTCTGTATTTTTCAGTCCTTCTCAGTCTGTGGGCAGTAAGTCCTACAGAGCAACACCCCTGGAAGGCCTCTCTAACAGTTGCATTGGAAATGTGTCACCCACACAGTCCAGCCTTGGGCTGTCTGCATGAAGGCACATTGACCTCATAGCAGCTGTCTGGACAGCTGAGACCACCCATAAAAACAGGTGCCTGCAGGTGGGAGGTTTCCACTGGTTGTTTGGAGAAGGCCTCTTCCCTTGTTTCCTATCAATCAGGTCTGTGGCAGACTTCCAAGATGTCCTTAGTCTTACCTTTCCTCTCCAAAGCTGATGCGGAAGCTTTCAATTTAGCATCTCTAGTTCTGCCCTATAGAGCCCTGTGAATATAAAAGATAACCTGCTCCTTATTTTCCCTGGATATCACTCCTCAATGGCCCATTTTCTCCATGGATTACCTTCCTATCATATTCCCTGTCTGATGCAAACAGACCCTGAGTGAGACTGGCCCCACCTTTTGTCTCCTCAAACCTTGATCTCCTCGTTCATCAGGAGAGGTCACTAAAGGCACCAAGGGCAGTGAAACATTCTAGATATTTAAATGACGGCATATAAAAGCAGTAATCAGTGAACAGCTTATGCACAATTATTCCCAGGAGTAAGTGAGATTTTTAAAGTGTACTAAAACACCTGGTATTTGCATAGAGTTGCATATTGACATAAGATGCAGGGGTAAATTAGAGGCATTCAGCTTGGAATCTTCAGCTCAAATTTGTGGTCTTCATCCTTGGATCCATAACATGACTTCAGGGCTTGTGTTCCTTGTGCTAAGTTTTTAGATTCATGTAAGTAACAGCTTACTTACAGTGTCATGCTAAGATCTTAAAGCTTTTTTCTACTAAATTCTACTAGTTTAGGCTGGAGAAAGATCAACTTTATTTATCTTTATTTTAGCTGCTGTGGCGCTTTCAACTGCCAGATTCTTTGCATTTCCATTTAACATTATTCACAATAATACTAAGCATTTGTATGAGCATCCATGTATGAATTATCTTACGGTCAGTAAGTAGCTTTATTTACAGCAAATAACATACTTTTACTTTTTTTTTTATTTTAAAATTTTGAAATATTTCTCTTTTCCTGTAGCAATTATATTGTGCACTACAACAAACTACAGTAAAAAATTGTAAGTCATATTAAAATGCACTGGTTTCCTAAATTTAATGTAAAACATTTGGACTTCATTTTCTTCCAGACACATTAAGTTTTTATGACTTTTTTTTGAAAGATTGTCCTGTGCTCCATAATTCATATTTGTTTCTGCTCTGGCACATTATTCATTTACCAATAAATTTATTATAAGATGTATTTTGGAATTCTTGTATTTTGTTTTGGTTTTTTTAAATTACTTTCTGAGTTCATCTAGAAATTCAAATTAATGCCATACAAATAGAAGCAATTATCTGGCATTCAATCCAAAGATAAATGCTCAAGTGTAAGCAGAGTGCAGTATTTCACTATTCTGTGGTGTTCAAAGAGAGTATATAACAGCAAAGTTGTGTTGAGATGTCAATTTTTCTATTATTTCATTCCATGTTTGAAAAATAAAATTATTACTTCAATAAAAAATTTAATATTTTCTTCAGGCATTCTTTTTAGTAACAAAAATCAGGTGTCATCCAATCCTATAGCAAATATTTTTAGATTTACATTAAGTCACTATTTTAGGCACAAAAAATACTCGTGGAAAACTAAATTAGAGTTTCCATCACACGAAAAAACCCACCTTTTAGTTTCTCATAAAGTCTAGGGTTTTTAAGAGGTGGCTGAAGGCAGCTTCTATTAGAAGCATTGGCACTTACCATCACTATGAACCTCATCACACATCTGTAACACTCAGTTTGCTTTGAAACTCTTGACCACATGTGGTTTATAGTCAGCCTCCAGCTTCTGGAGTTAAGGTTGTTGTTAGAAAAAACAGTGTTAAAAAGCTTTGTTCTTAGAGGCCAAAAATGGGTTTTGCGTGATCTGTTTCTAAACAGAGTTCTGCACCTGCATCTGCCACCAGCACTCCTTGAGACTATTTTCTGGAAAATAAATCTCTTTTATCTGCCTGCTTGCAGTGCATCCTCTTTATGGTAGTGGTCATAACTTCTGTGGTGTAAGAATGCACCCGGGGCACGAAACAGAGCTCACTGTTCCACAGTCCAGCAGGAATTTGACAGAATAAATACAACTCTTCTTTCTTTCAGACCCATGTTGAATACAAGGCCCAAATTGTAAAACTTCAGAAAACTGTATAAATGGATAAATTTAAGCCATATCAAATTAGATATTTTCCAGCTCCTGACCCTGAACCTTTTGTTAAAACTTGAACTCTGAAATCCAAATTATTTTTAGCTTCAAAACTGTTGGCTAATTTATTTTCATTTTGCATGTCTTTGTGCTTCCAGTTTCTGGCAACTTCTACAAGTAAGAATGCCAAAGTCCTCCATTCAAATTGTATCCTTTGCCAAGTGAAAAGGGGAAAACACTCAAAATCATGCAAGACAGTCTTTTCTCATGAGTTTTCTGTTCTCATGAACTTTGTAGGCCAATTCTAGAAATACAAAAGTTCATAATGTAAGAGACATCAGATAAGGAACCAAACTTCTGGGATTCACCCATTTGTCACTAATTTCTCTTCCTTCTGGCATAAAAAAGCAAGGCTGCTGAAGGAAAGAAAAAATGTAAGGAAGGGAGAAAAGTCCAGAAATCTAAAAAAAATATATTAAGAGAAGATCCATTAACAGACTGAAAAGAAAATAAAGAAAGTCCTGAAGAAAACTAATGACAAGAGGCTGGGCAGAGCTGCATTCCAGAAGTGAATTATGGAGACAAAAAATGGGATAAGATGGGCATCTAATTGGATATAGACATGGGCTTTTTCTTAGAAGCTAAAAAAACTACCTTAACCTGAGCACCTCAGTTCAGACAGCCAAAGCTGAGGTGAGCATTACCTAAATACTTACTTTCTTATCACCTTCTTCATTCTTTTGTGTACATCAGTAATTCTTTTATTCTACAATACTGGCAGTATTTTAGGATCCTCATTTTTATACACAGTTGTACTGGTTTTAGTTTGGGTACAGTTTATTTTCTTCACAGTAGCTGGTATGGGGGTCTATTTTGGATTTGTGCTGAACACAGGGTTGATAATATAGAGATGTTTTTGTTATTGCTGAGCAGAGCTTACACAGAGCCAAGGCCTTCTCTGCTTTTTGTACTGTCATAATGGGAAGGGGGCAGGGGGCCTTGGGATGTTGGGAGGAGACACAGCCGGGGCAGGTGACCCAAACTGGCCAAAGCGATATTCCAGACCACGTGATATCATACTTATTATATAAAGTGGAGTAAAAAAGGAAGATGGGGGACATTTGTACTGATGGCATTTGTCTTCCCAAGTCACCATTAGACACGATGGGGCCCTGCTCTCCTGGAGAGGGCTGAACACCTGCCTGCCCATAGGAAGCAGGGAATTAATTCCTTGCTTTGCTTTGCTTGTATGCACAGTTTTTGCTTGTCCTATTAAACTGTGTCTTTATCTCAACACATGAGTTTTCTCACTTTTACTCTTCCAATTTTCTCCCTGATTCCACTGCTGGGATCGAGCTGCTGTGTGGGGATTGGCTGCTGGCTGGGGTGAAATCAGGACAACAAGTCACTGATGGACTACTTATAATAGGCCTTTATAATTGTGATAGATGCATCAAAACTCTTGATCATTATAGAAGCCTTTATCTCAACTCTGTGGATAAAACCTGTGTATTTGAGTGCTGTACTACAATATATGACAACATAATGCAGGGGCAAAAAAGCAAAGTGTGGGGGAAAAGACAAAAATCTATTCACATTGTCTTACTTACATACCTCTAGATCCATCCACCCAAGCACTACAGTGTTCTGTGAACTCACACCATGCCCACTGCACTCCTCTAGCTATTTACAGTCTCTTCACATAAAGAGCCTTAAAAAATGCCATTATCTTGGAACTTGGAATTACAGACACTTTAATCTTATGGTTCTCATATCATCTGATCAAATGATCCTAATCTTCTGAATTTTTACATCATTGCAAGACCTTTCGCCACATGACTTTCATCACATTTGTCAGGAGGATAAAACCTCACATAACTTTGAAAATGTACACATTTAAAAGGTTATTGCTATCAGTATCCATGGATATCTGCTGGGATCCCCTGCAGTGCTTTCATGAGCTACAAGCTGGTTGTGATTGCTGTGAATGATGTAAAACTCCGTTCTTCTCATTCACCAGACACTAACCTTTCTTTGCTGAAGTCACAGGTCCACAAAATCTATTTTTTTTCACTAAAAACCCACTTTTTATGATGAGACTAATATTATATTGGTTAATGTTTGGTAGAAATCCATTTCATTTTTATTCTTCAGTTCTAAAAACAACAGAGCAATAGTGACTAATAGAAGAAACCTCACAATAGCAATCCTATGTATACACTAAATATGCAACTGGCAATGAGAAATATTGAATATGTAGAGACACTTGTAAACACTGCATATGTAAATAAGTAACTAAGCAGAGGTTAGAGTATTTCTTTAAAAAAAATAGGTTTTCTTATTCTTGAAAAACACCCCTCTTCCAAAAAATAAGACAAGCTGCAGCCTACTATTGCACAGTGGCCACCATGTAACTCTTAACATTAGCTAGCAAGTTTTCCTGTTAGTTAAAGCAAGCATTTTTCCAAGAGGCTCAGTTATGTTGTTCTCTTATACCAGTCTATTTTTGTTCCTTTAGGCTGTATATAGGAAACTCAGCTTCCCAAAAGGGCTGGAAGAAGCCTGAGAGTCCTGTCCTCACACATAGAACTCCTTACTTCAGCTCTTTTCTCCTCTTCCTTTAACAATAGCTTTCAAACGAAGGAAGAGGAGACACTACAATTAGTTAATATCTGAAATGTTTCTCCTTGATTGTAAACAGCCTCTGTTGTGAAAGAAAACACAGCGCTGTTTGCTGGTATTAATAAAACTTTATTAGAGATACCTGATCTATATTGCAGAAACACAGAATGCTGGATGAGAGCCAGTGTCCTGGATACAGTATTCCTAACAGTGGGTTTATCTTGTTGTACCAATGTAATACACATTTCACAATAAGAAAAACCTCATCACCAACCACCTTCTTTTTCAGCATGACACAACCATGTACAGTTTCACAAAGGCATTTTAATTTCTGCCCTCTTGGAGATAAATTCCTGGGATGTGAGTGGGTGAAGCTATGGCTCACAAGGTGCTGGGGTGATGAGCAGGAGCAACCAGTCTGCTCTTTGCTGGTCCTTCAGCCAGCTTCCCTTGTGCCTTCCTAGGTAATGCATTCCTAGGGAAGAAGTTTCCACTGGAATGTACGCTTCCTCAGTAAAATGCAGTTAGGAAAGGTTACTCCTTCCCTTAATTTCAGCTTTATGCCGAATGTTCAATGGGACGTATCCAGGCCTTGCTGACTCTGAAAGGCTCGCGAGCCAGCCGCTATATTGAGGTGCATCTGTCTGCACTTACAGGGAGAGTGCCAAAAATAGCAAAGGTTTAGATCTCTACAGCCAAGACTTCTGAAAACACAGACCAAAAAGCAGTAAGTTTTGACATCAAAATGACTCAAATCCAACAGATGAAACAGATTACAATACAAGGTTAGAAAACAAAGCTGTCCTTTGGCATTCAGATCATTTTCACCAGCCTTCCCTCAGGCCAACAGCTTTCTCCTGATTCTCTAGGCTGCAAAAAACACTCGGCAGCCTGTGTGGGGTCCACTGGGAAGGTCTTCTTCCCACCACCTTTAAGATGTGTGTTTGTTCCCTAAGTCTCTCAGAAAACTTCCAACATCTAAACACTACAGGCTCCCGCTGGCTGCCTCCCTCATGCTCCATACTGACCATTCCATCTTCTGCTCCAGATGCGTGTGCCTAGATAGTCCAAGAGAAATCTCCCAGGACCTGTCCCAGAGAGCAGCATCCAGACAAGGCAACCAGGGGCCTTCTCCCACTGCCCAGCCCCTCTGTCTATCAGACAACATCATGCAGTATATCCACAGGTAGTAGGCACATCAAGTGAATGTTCCTGCATCTCCTCCATCAGTTTCTCTTATTTTATCTTCAGACATTACAACACTATTGACTGAAAAAAAAAAACCCACAAAACCAAACCAAACCAATCAAACAAAAAAACACCAAACAAACAAACAAAAACCAAACAAACAAACAAACAAAAAAACCCAAAAACAACAAAAAAAAACCCAGAAAAACAAACCAAAACCAAAACCCAAAAGAAACCCCAAACAAAATAACTCCCCAAAACTTTCCTCTCTCCCCAGACTTTAACTGGTTAATGTTTTCTCTTTACTTGCCTTTGTGGTGTATGGTCACAGATACTCCTCTGATTTCTCTAAACTCAGTTGAGAAGCTCAAAGTCCTTTTTAACAGTCATACATTTCTTCTATGATTTGTCACTTATATGTAAGTGTTTTGTTTCATCATCTCTTGACATACATACATCCTGATATAAATCAAAGTTTTTATCTTCACTGTTTCTGATAACCAACTCTTGTTTTGCTTTCAATTATCTCTTTTAATTTACTCTGCATTTCTAATGCTGTCTCTGGTCATAAATCTAAAGTCAATGTGGTCTTACAAAATGGACCTGTTCATGTCTGGGGATTCAGAAGAATATTTATTTAAAATTTCATGACCGATTCAGAATGCTTCTAATAAAACATGCATACAGAACTGGCCAACCTTCACATACAATGGTGCTCCCTTGCTGCCTATTTGCCCCTAACTGCTTAAAAGAGTAGTCAGGCAGACACATACAATCAAATGAACTTCCAGTATCTCTGATGTGCCCGTCTCAGGTGACATCCTTCCTCTTCTGTGTCTCAGCTCTATGCACAGGAGCTGTGTAGGCCATGGTACTATGCACAAACAAGCTCCTGAGAGTTGTTTTATAATTGACTCCAAAGCCTGCACTAGAGCATAGCTTATTACCACAACAAAACTGTATTTGGACTTGACTGATCACACAGTCTGTTCTGAACCCTTTTAGTCCCCAGGAACGATGATCATCCCTGCTATTAAAAGTTGTACGACTAATATGTCAGTGGAAGTTAAGGACTCTTCAATTCATACTGTGATAGTCTCGTTCATCTTTAATGTCTCGGGGGCTTTTATCTTTTGCATAGAAGCTCATGCTACATCTCCATGAGACTTTGAGCATGCCCCTTGCTTTTTTGGCAAAGGATTTGTAAACTTAGGACATGATTAATGTAGAATGTGTCTATTTATAATTAAAGGAATGGTCCACGTTTCCCAGACTGGCACTACTGATGCAATTCTGGTCACCCTGAATGTCTTGTAAGCAGCTGAAGCACATACTTGAGAAAGGCTGGATTTGGCAGCAGCTCTTCTGGAAGGAGCCAAAAGTTTTGGTCATTCCTAAACTGAAAGGATCATCTATGCTCTGTTGTTGAAAACAATAGGAAAATCCCATTCTGGTGGAGAAGTGGGGATCTGCAAAGCACATAAAGAAAAAAATCCTTTTCATATGGTTCAGATGACAGGAATTTAGCTGAAGTGTTTTGTCCAGATAAAGGTGCTGAAGTTTGATAAAACTGTGGATCAATTAGGGAGAGTCCAAATGAGAACAAAGAGTAAGTCTTGAAAAGGGTAACCTAGGGGGAAAAAATCTGAAAGATTCTGGAAAAATTATTGAAGTGCAAAACAGAAATAAGGCCCTTTCTTCAGGATGATTTCTGTTCATCTGCTCAGTCTTACCAATAAAATCTTAAGGTCACCCAGTGCAGACTGCATATTGTAAAGTGTTTCCACAACTCACTAATTTTCTAAATACTTTAGAATAAATGATAGGATGTAAGAATTCAGCTTTCTTCCTTACTTTATGCTATCCTTAGTAATGGATCTAGTAATAGCTAGTAATCCCACTAACAGCTGACTTCAAAAAGGACACTCTTCAGATTCTGCACTGGATTCAAGAAGGATGACCTCAATAATTAATCTTCCACTGCTGTTCTTTTCTTTGTAAATAAAATTCCGCCAGCTGCTACATTCACACTCCTTGAAAAGTGAAGATATCATGCTTCAAGTATTTTGGTGGTTATTGCTTGTTTTTTTTATGGCTTTGTCACTAGCCTGTTATTATATGAGGTTTTTTCCAGATATGGTGTTTGTATCAAACCAGTAAGAAATATCCATGGTGCCAGGATGCTGAGCTTACGTAAACAGAAATAATGTAATTTTAACCCATGGAATCTTAATTATAGAGGATTCTGGACACTTCTCAGTAGAGAAGGTCAGTAGATCTGGGTCAATGAACATCACTGATATCCAGAGGCTAGAAAGAGTCATTTTTAAACATGCTGTTTTCCGAAAATGCTTTTGAGCTAGTAGGTCATCCAAGATTTCCAGACTCTTACAAACAGGGAAGTTTTTAGTTTAGGCTTTAAATACCTTCTATCACCTTGACCCCACACAATGTATGGGCAATAAATAGGAAGATTTCAAATCAGGGGAACTAATGAAGTATGCTAACCACCTCTTGTATATTCTGCTCCAACACTGTGCCCATGTTGACACATCACATGTTTTTTTTCTCCCATCACTAAGTGTCATGGGTTAGCAAGCATAGTCCCGGAAGTGATGTCCTTGCCAAGGGATGCTTACAACTTCCTCTATGACCTGATAGAACCTATCAGCTGGCCAGTTTGAATATGGACAATTCTTTAAGCCACTTAAAGTTGTGACCGCCTCTGTGATGCACACTTAAGAATAGAAACCCTGAGGCAGAGGCTCTCTCTTGTTTCTGGTGCTGGGACAGGTGGCTGCAGGCCCCGTGTGGGGGCCAGTGGGCCTGGCCCAGGCTCTGCTTGGGCCAGGCCGGGCCGGGCCACGGCCATCCTGGAGCTGATGGGCCCTGTTCCACCCACGGAACCCCCCCACAGCCTTGCTGTGGGCAGCTGGAGCAGCGCGGCTCCCCCCCTCTCCACTGCGATAAGCAACATTCCAGCTGCAAGGCCGAGGTGAGATTAACCCTTTTATTGCTGTGAAGAGCTGAAAACTTGAGGGAAGAGAAAGAGGAGATGCTTAAAGCTGAAATTCTGTTGTGAAGCTATGATATATCAGAGTATCCCGTTGTAATTCCATGAAGATATGGGGGGGTGGAGTGTTCAGCTCGTAAGCAAAAGCACCTGCACTGAGATAGGCAGATGCTGACGCAGCTGTAATTTCATGAGAAGTTTGGACAGGGAGAGATGGAAGCGATGAGGACTTTTGCTCCAAATGGGAAAGGAGAAAGCCTCAGTTCCTAGAGATGCTGCCAGAGGTAGTCCTAACGATGAAGATGAGGAAGACCCTTTGCTCCCAGGGAAGCAGAAGGGCATCTGTTCTTAGAGGTGAAATGCTCCCAGAGATGGGTGAAGAGAACTTCTGTTTCTGAATGGCTCAACCTTAAAATTGTACCACAAAAACCTTCAAGAGTGGACCCTCGAAAGCAGTTGTGGGAAAAGCTGCAAGTTGGGGGAAGGGACTCACATGCGAGCAGAGAGACTCCTCTTCCTAAATGGACTGAACAAGGTTATTATGGCAGTGGTAAACAGACTGAACATCTTGAGGGTTGTCTTTTTACATTGTCAGTGGGAGAAGGGAGGAAGGTGGGGGGAGGAGAAGAGTTCTGAAGGTGTGGTATAATTTTTTTTCCCCTCTTTTAGGTCTGTTAATAAACCTCTTTATATTCTTTCAAGTTTTGTGCCTGCTTTGCGTTTCTCCTAATTCTTATCTCACAGAAGATAAACAGTAGTGAGTATTTTGGACCAAACCACTACACTAAGTTTCAATGCTACCTGTGTAAGAGCATGAGCTATGGATATGACCTGTTTAAAGGGCTTCAGTTAGTGCCTGAATAATTATGAAGAAAAATCCTTCCCTGAGATCAGTGACTATTCAGAACATATAGCAAATTTGAGTATAAGCCTAAAAATCTGTTAAGGTCAATTATTCAACAGAAATGTCAATGACAATATAGGGGCCTATGAAAAGAAGGGAAAGTTCAATGCTACAAAATATCACAAGCTGATAACAATTAAAAAGAAAAAACCCACAACATATCTTCCTTCTAGGATATTTCACTTCTAAGCCAATGACAAAGTGTCTAAGGACAATGTCTTTTAACAACTTAGTTCCTAGAAAAAGTACAGTAGTTTACATGTCCATAAGCCAAAAAATTCAGAGTAGGGTTTACCCTAACCAGTGTTAATGTAGCTCTGTCTTTGTGGAATTTTTGTTTATCTGTAGGAAGCAATAGTGTAGTGGATATTAGCAATGTTGGCAGTGTAAACGGCCATTAGGGAAATGACTAAAATTATTCCAAAAGCTAAACATTTTTAGAAATACTTCAGTTGCCCTGCTGTTTTCATTACTTTTTTCCCCTTGAAGTTTTTATTCAGCTTTTCCAGTCTCTGCCCATCACCCAGAAATCTTTCTTGCTTTACCCGCAGACAAGGATACCCCAAAAAGTCTCATGCTAAAACCATGAAAAACATTTTTAAAAAAGCTGAACTGAAACCCCTGGGCTCTCAGCTATAGGTGTGGATGTGGCCCCAGGAGAGGATGGTCAGGGCAATTAAGGCTTATTTCTGCCCTCAGATCCTGACAATAATAGAAATTAAATCACCACAGAACTGTCGTAAAGGTGCTATTATGGAATTAAAATTGGTTAGACAAGAGGAAGTGGTGTTTCAGCAGTAGTGTCCCTTGGGATGTGCTCTTTGCAGTGGCTTAATTCACATCTTTATCAGTGATTTGATGAGAGGAACATGGTTATACAACAACATACTGAAATCTCCAAGTCTGGCAATGATACTAAGACCTTTCACCTACTAAAATGCTCAGTGGGTGGGCAAAATGTGGTGAGTGATTTTCAGTATGGAAAAACAAAAGGTGATACATTTAAGTACAGGGCTACGAAGATGATTTGGGGGCTGTATCACCTCAATTATGAGGAAAGGCTGAGAGAGCTGGGCCTGTTTAGCCTGGAGAAAACTGAGAGGGGGTCTTATCAATGCATACAAGCATCTGAAGAGAGCGTGCCAAGAGGATGGAGCCAGGCTGTGCTTGAGCAATAGGACAAGAAGCAACAGGAAAAAAGTGGAACACAGGAAGTTCCACCTGAATATAAGGAAGAACTTCTTTATTATGCAGGTGACTGAGCACTAGAACAGGTTGCCCAGAGATGCTGTGGAGACATTCAAAAGCCATCTGGGCACAATTCTGTGCAAGGTGCTCTATGGGGCCCTGCCTGAGAAGGGATGTTGGACTAGGTGGTGTCCAACCTTACCATTCTGCAATTCTGTAACTCTTTGCAGTAGAAATTATGTGTATCATGTGTACAGATGTGGTTTTCAGGTCTAAATTCAGCAACTCAATGTGCAACTCAAACATTTGGAGTCAGCTCTCTGAAATTGGCTTAGTGTGCAGAAGCAGCCTAAAGAGAAGCATTGGAGCGCACTGTGTCACCAGAAAGGGCATGGAGAACAATTTCCTGGGCATCATTTTGCCAATGCTGAAAACTTTGTTGCACCTGCATTTTGTATAAGGTGTGTAGTCCTGGTCTTCACCTCTACAGGGAGCAGGGGATAAATAAAGCGCAGAGGAAGGCTCTTAAAACGATCAGGAGGATGAAGTAGCTGCCATACAGTAGGATATTAAAAACACTGGGACATTTAAATTTGGAAAGTAGGAGGCTGAATGATATATTCATGAGGTTTATAAAGTGGTTAAAAAGAATACAAAACATTTTTCAGCATAGTCCACAGAACTGTAACAGCAGGCACTGGCTGAATTAGCAGAAGGTTAGTATGAAACAGCTCTGAAATAAAGTACATTTTTTATACAAAGGATAGTGAACTTCTGGAACTTTTTGTCACAGGAGTTTGTGAAGGCAGGAAGTATCAGCAGGCCTAAAAGGGTATTAAACAAATTTAAGGGCAGCAGATCTACAAACAGAATACTTTGGGACTACAAATTGTTCTGAGTAGGAAGTGGTTCATTCTTTACTGTTCAGTATGGTATTCTGATTGTTTGTCCTTGAGGCATTGTTGTTGGACAGGCTTTTATAACTGGCAGTCTAACAGTTATCTGCAGTTTATCTGCATTTACTCAAACAACTCTCTTTGTTACTGCCAGCATGAGTAGGGAGCAGAAATCACAATCAGCTTTACAAAGCAATGGAGGGTGGTGGGTTTGGAAGCCAAGCAGGCAATCTAGAACAGCACAAAGAAGACCCCCAAGCAGATTATTTAGCCTCCCACCTCCAACAATCTCTGAACTGCTGCATACACATTGTATGTACCTGGCTCTGTTGCCCATCTTACTTCGTAACAGACTCTTCAAATTAGTATGGTTCACTATGATATTTGTCTCAGAAAATTCCCTGAGGTGAAATAGCTGGAGGTCAGAAGAATATTTGGGAGAAATACTTCCCATGGTGGCCCTCTAGGATTCCCCTTGCTCTTGGAAAAGGATATTGGTCTGAGTCAGCATGGCTGTTCCTACTCTGACCAGTGCTCCTGCCATATATTGACTACATGAACAGAACATACTAACATTAAATCTGAAATGAAATCTACTTACCTGTTGAAGCCAGACACTAGCTGGTTTAATTCCTTTGCACCAGGCAGCTCAACCAGTTGGAGGCCTTAGGAATTTAACATTTGAAAACAACATATGGAAGGCAATGTTCATGTACAAACCTCACTGACTGTCTGTCCCCAAATAAAATTTGGTCACTTTTTGGAGGTGCTATGAGGTAGTTTAAAAATTTCAGTGGTTATTCTGTTCATTGCTATTTTGATCCTCTAAGGGTCACATTCTATGACTTGTTTCTGGGTTGTTAATTTTAGTATATTTTAAATTGGCCCATTTTTCATCTGAATGTCATTGTGCTTAGACAACATGCTGGATATGGCATTTTGTAGCTAATTAAAATACATTCAAATATTTTCCTTTAAATCACACAGTTAAATAACATGAAGAGACTATGTAATTAATATACACTCTCTATAATTACATTATTTCACTTTAGTTTTACATAAAGCCCTACAATTTCAGAAACCAGGTCTTGGCAAATTTTAAGAAAGCAGAAGTGCTAACTCAACATACTGATGGAGAGCCAAAGCCTGGAGATACTACGTGACTTTCTTGAAGCTGCTCAGGGAGCAGCAGAGGAGCTAAATTAGTGCTAGACCGCTTGGGTTCTGAATCACAACCACAATATTGCCCTCCCTCTTCTCACTACTTCTACTCAGGCAGCAGCATCCTATACTGATCTTCTGCAACTATGTTTCTAGGGAAACCCAAGGGAATCTATCTTTTTGGACCTTCCTTCTGTAAGTATGCTGGCAGATGGGTGGCTGAGTCACAGATGCCAAACATCTGACTGGGTGAGGCTAAGCAGTAGCCAGAGAGCAAGGCTGCCAAGCTGTTCCCTGCAGACAAGGATCAGAGCCTGCATGTAGGCAGCAAATGTCCAAATGAGGACGTTAACAGAGAAACATCTCTAGCAGGAGTCATGTGTTTTGGCTCCTCCTCAGCCTTACGCCACCACAATAACCCATCATGGTAAACCAAATTTGGAACAAGAAAAAAACTCTGGACATAGAGTTCATACATAGAAAATTGCAGTTCATCCAAAAGAGTATTTTCCAGACTTCCTCTGAGGTCGATGCAACATTTGCTTACTCTGAGCAATATTGCTCCCAACAATACAGACATTGTTTGAACAATACAGACCCAGACTGAACAATTGCTCTTAACAATGCAAGCCCTTAAACTCATCAGCCAGAGAGGCTAGCAGAGTTAATGAAACTGGAAAATTCTGCCATCTTGGACTCTGCTTAGAAGTGAAATGAAGTGCCAAAAGAAGCATTCCCAGGAGCTAAATTTCATCCAGTATCCCAGAACTGTTCTGTTCAGGAGAGAAGGGGCTTGTAGGTTGCAGGAGAATAACTTTTCTCTTCTTTGCTTGTAAAGATGGAAATTTGGGGAAATCAGCTTCCAAAATGTAACTCAGGCCTTTGGACATAATCCCAGGGCTTCTGGCCTTTGTGAAGGGATTACACAAACTTCAGAGGGACTCCTGAGACCTTGTGAGCCACCTCTCTCTGACACAGGGGGTTGAACTTTTTTCCCACTGACCTGGTTTTCTCCAGTCCATTATCTTTCCACATCAGGGCACATCCTGTGGGATACATTAGATATTAACCAACTAATATTAACATATTCTTCTTTGTGTCTAACCTCTAGATCACAGGTGATTTCAAGTCCAGATAATGTCATTAGGAACAAAATCAATACTCATAGGAAATGTTTTGCAAGAAGCCTGGAAAATCTGACCTGGGATAGAGAGAGCCATTTATCCCTTCTTCTCTCATGACTGTCTCTCTATTTTGTTCATGGATCTTCATTGGGTTATTCCCACAAACAGATAATATGTTTCCAAAGTGTGCACAGCTTTTACTTTAAAGATTTAAATTGTGAGAAATTAAATTTCCGTAGTTACGACATTTTAATAGTTACCTTCATAGTCAATAGTGTCACATTGTTTACTTGGGTTTGATTTCCAACTGCTGGACATTTTGTTTTCTATTTTAAACTGCTTTATTTTTTAAGCAAATTAAATTGATCTTCGCATGGAGAAGTGTGGAAAACTATTTTAATAAATGATGGAACATGAACATAATGTTAGTTACTGGGTAATGTGCTTTAGCTTGTAGTAGGTGACCTGAACAATAATACTGTGAGCTGCCTCTAGGTTATGACATACATAATAATTCAAAACAGTAGTGCCACATAGTGATGACATGGCAGTTTGTGCAGCTTTGTATTGCTTTTGAGGCGGTCATTAGATCACAAAATCAGGGAGACAATATTTCATTTTAAAAGTAGAGTGTAAAGTACCATGCAAATGGTGAACTATAACTCAGGATAGTCAAACCTTATTCCTGACTGCTTTTTGGAAATCACATTCTGTGATAATTTTGTGTTTGAACAATAAAAATATTTTTGCACACATTTCTTAGCTCAGAAAATCAAAATTTTTGTGAATTGTTTGCTGTTAGTCATAAAATAGAAGGGCATTTTAGGGAGTATGTATATGCACATATAGATTTGTATAAAAAATACAGTGTGCGTGTGTCTGTGTCACTTCTATCTCATCTTTTCCAAACAGCTTGTGCCCTATCTGCCATACCCTGATTAAATGCATATTAATAACAGATGTTAGATTCCTTTCCCTTTCCTGCACACATGATAATTTTCATTTCCCTCCTGCATGGGGCCCAGGATGGGACCTCATCCCCTGACACTTGGAAGAGTGTTTTGTGACTATTATTATTGCTCATCTTTAGTGATTATTTGCTTCACAGTGATGCCTCTGTGTGTCAGTCATGTTCAGAACCCTTGTGTACTACACAGAAAATTTGTATAAAGGAAGAGACAATAGTTAGATCTACATAGAGGGACAGTACTTAGCCTGATAGGTAACTCTTCCAGCATATCACCAACTAATTCTGAGCCTCTCAGGTACTATGGAAAAAGCAGATGCTAAAACATCTCTGTGGTTGTTGAATTTATTAATACATATGAAGAGGTTTCTCTCTCATCAGAACACCAACTTGGGAAAATGAATGAAGGTGCTCCTCATAAATATGTGATAAGAGGATGGTACTGTGTTGCTTAGAGCTGGCACTGGCAATAAATAGATGATACAACAGCTTCTCAGTGCAGTCGGAGAGGACAAGGAAAATAACACTTGCAGAAACATTCCTAACTAGGAGCCAAAATGTTTGGCATGTCATTTTTAGGTCAGGTGCTATAATACTGTACTATGCTAATATAAGGCCATACTAAAATCACAAAGGAGGAAATCTAACCTTTTTATTTATTTCATTAGATATCCTGAATAATGGTTCTATATGGCTTAAATTTCTATTGAGAAAAAGGTTTAGTCAATGGATGCTTTATTCCAACTTACATGATTTCCCAGCTACACATCCACCCCTCTAGGAGCTGACAGATTCTGCTGGTGGGCAGACCAGACACAAGGGGCAGCAACAACTGAGAAGGGGTGTCTGCTGTGTCTTTTCACTCTGAAGGACATCATTACTTAGTTGCACCTGAGGCAGCAGTTCCTCAAAAATGTTTGCCCAGCTGGAGAGTTGGAGGACTTCTGCCAGAGAATGCAGTGGAGAAAACAGAGAAGTGAGTGGAGTTCAGGGTGAGGGCTGAGTCCTGGCTCATCTCCCTACAGAGACACAGCCTTGTTGCAAGCTAAGGAGGAACATCTGATGGAGTTCTACAAACCAGTGCAAGAGGGTTCAAAGCAGCGTCATAGAAGTCATATCTTGCAGCTCTCAGCAGAGTTAAAAATTACTTGAAAAAAACTAACGTACTAAGCAGAGCAGAATTTTGAACACACAAAACTAAGACCCAGGCTACTTGCCTGAGTGCTGTGATTTATATCAAAAATGGGGAGTAAAAACCTATAACCCTTCACAATGCTTTGTCTTGAGTCTTACAAGCTAAAAGTAGCTCTAGGGTTGTGGTGGAGATGACCCAGATTTGCCAAGAATAGAAAACTTATTTAATTATTTGGGTTTAGGTAGCAAAAAAAGAAGGTGCAAGGAGCTGTCAAACAGTCAGCACCTGCTCCACATGCATTAGTGTTCACATGTACAAAAAACCCCAAAACCCAGATGCGAGAACAGAGACATCCTAAGCTTAGACTAGCTAGGTTTGGTACACACATTCTAAGGCTCTTTATGACTGTGTGGTCCTGCTTATTCTTCTACTTGCTGGCAGGAGAAAAAAGGTCACTGGAAATCCTTAAACTGCCTACATGACAGATTAAACAGTCTGGTTTCACAGTAGCACTAAGAAACTTGCTTGCAGACAAGGCTGAGCAGGAAAGCAGGATTTTGCTTGCAGGAAAGCAGGACTTTGCTTGCATCATATCATCATTAATATCTACAGTGGTATAGACAAAAGCCAGACATCCAAAGATTGCCTACATTTCCTTCAGGCAATCCACTCCAGATGCTGTCAAGTGACTTCTAGCAGTGCCCTGGTTGGAAAGAGGGATTAGCTGGATGATCCCTGCAAGGGCACTAACTCATTCCAACATAAACAAATGTCAGAAGGACAATACATAATAATTATTTCTATTTCTGACACATCTTACACTACACAGTTTCAGAAATTGAAAAATATAGTTCTGAAAGCCTCAGCAGTGATGATGTGATTTGATCAGAACACTAATATATTATACACCAGGAAGGAATTACTGAAAATTCTACCATGCATACAAATCTTTGCTCCTACTGACTAACATCCTCTTTCTTGTTGGTATATCTCCAGAGAACTTCCAAAATAAATTCAACTGGTTTTTAAAAATACACATTTTGGATTATACTTCTGTAACTAATAGATCATGGAAGAGATACATCTAGAATGGGAAATTCAAAGTCTGACTATTAAAACAGGAGAGATTTTGCGAGGAACTTATAGTCCAAATTGACTTAGATGTAGATTTAGAAGCTGAGTAACAAGATTTCCAAGTGTCCTGATTTTTGGCAATTCCAGTTGCAAAAAGATGTCAATTGCATGCCTGGTCACAGTAAAAGAGGAACCTTCCCAAGGTTACGGAGTGGTCAAAGACAATGCTCCAGATCTCCTTGCCCTCCTTTTGTACTGATTTTCTACAATTAGGGTCATGAATGTATCAAAGATAGGATAATGCTGCATATAATAGGATTTTTTTTTTTTTTCCCTGAGATGGACATCTATTTGTCTGCTGCTCCTGTTCATGAAGAAGTGGAAGTGCAGATTATATGGCAAGGGGAGGCGCAGGTACTTATAAAGAACCCAAACAGAAGGAGATGACTACTGGCAGGAATTAATCAGTGTATGCCTTTTCTCTGTCCCATAGCCAGTGTCTCACTCTTTAGCTTCTCTGGTCTGTTCTATTCTGTCACCGCATTCAACTCTGGCAACACCAAAATCTTAACAGCTAGACAACAGGAGGGCAGGGATCAGATAAATTAGAAACTTCCTCATGTCCCTAATGCTGTGAAGAAATTCAGAATGGATCCACAGAGAAAGACGGAAATTTGGGGGGCATTGGGCAGGCAGAAGAGAGGCGAAATAGCCCCAAGAATAGCCATGGTGGGGAATAGAATCAAGTCTGTGGGCGTAACCTGACCATGTGTGACAGCCTTTCTGATCAGGGGAAGACAGCAGTCGTTCTGCTCCCATTCTCCCAGGACTTACATTGTCCTAAACAGACTCTGAAAAGGGCACAAGCTTCTGTCTCCTGCTCTTTTTGCACACTAAGAACAGCTCTAGAGTGCAGTCCAGTGCAAGTGGGCTTATTTTGAACTATGGCTTTATGGTTCCTTTAAGATTAATGTGGTTAGGGTTTATATGTGGGAAAAAAGCTGTTCCTTACTCCTACATTCTTTCTATGCTCACATGTACTCCAAATCATCCATAAAAGGTCTCCAACATAATCATTACGCTGGTCAAATATGAAAGGCAGTCTTGCAAAATTTTACTTACTCACACTGCCTCTGTGAGTCACCTTTCATTTTAAGCAGTAAGTAAAGCATTTTTTGCCTCTTCTTGTCACCACTGATGAAAATAAGGATGAATAGATTTTCTGTAACTGGAAGGCAAATTCTTCTTCTGTTCTACCTTTTCTTGCATTTTTGCAAGTCTGAAGCCAAAGTGTTTCATTCTGATCCAATTTTATTGTGTTTTCTCAAAATCCATGTGTTTCCTAGACATGAAGAGCACCCAGTGCATATACAAAACCTCATATTTTAATTTATCTGCAATTCCACTTTTCAGGATTTAATCAAATGACAGTGATAGCCAGCTACACTTCTGGAGAATTTTCCATGACTTCCCAGAACAGTGGATAATTGTCTAACTAGATGTTGCCCGCTGTTGTGTGTTCAGCTGTTGATGTCTAGCACTCCTCTCAATGGACACACTGGTAATGACCCAGTCTTAAACATCTTCTGTCATATTTGGGAAGGTACCACAAAGCTGAAGACTTTTTCTGTATTAACCTGGAACTGATAAACCAGGCCAGATTACAGGACTCCATCTGAAGAAAGTAATGGTTAATCATTTTTGAAGCACTTGTAAGCAAGGAGCAACAGCTTTCCAATGTTCTCACTCCTGTTCTTTATACACACTAGACCTCTTGGGAATATCTGAAGCATTGCCAGAAGTAATTTTTATTTTCTTAGCTAACATGAGTAAAACATTTCAGATGCTGAATGCAGTTTACGTTCTACTTAACTGTGCCATTGATTATGCTCACCTGGAGCTGCAAATGGGTTCTTCTCGGGAATACTTATGGAGAACTAGCTGCCAGTATAGCAAACAGCTGTCTTTTAAACCACCATTCCTCAAGAAAAGATCAACAAATTCTTAATTCTTTTGGTTATTGTTTATGCAGTGTTTATTCTTACAGTGTTTTCCATGTGCATGTAAATTCCCTGAAAATAACTTACCAATAGTCTAATTTGTTCCAGTGAACAGAATTCTTCAGGTCATTGGTTTCTGGTATTTTTTTAATGTGATGACGGGAAATCCAAGTTCAAAGCACTCACAATCTCTTAAATATTGTACTTAAAAAATCAACATGAAACATAACTTTTAAATTGAGACCCATGACAGTTCTCCTGCACAGTATGATGTTATGTTGCACTTGAAGAGATTATTTGAGTAGCTGATACAGTGTACACAGAAATTTCCCCTGTGTGTTTTTGCAGCTCCCTTGGTATCTGCATGCCTTGCAGTCTTCAGTGTATTTATTATAGGATATATATATATATATATATATATTCATTAATCCCCACAATGGGAGAGACTGTACCATGAAATCCCTTCCTAAGACACTCTCTGGCTACCAACTTTGCCAGAATCAATAGCTCCCATAAGATTCCCCTCCTTAGACCTACCAATCTTCATCTCAAATCTCAGTGCATTTGTAGGTTTGCTTAGATCAGATCAGATGTCTGGTTTCAAAAGTATTCCTACTTTCCAGTCCAGCTATACTTACGACCATTTCCAGAATTATGGCCCACCTTTCCTGAGATTTACTAGCTCCTGCGCAATATGCATCTAGCTAGGAAAGTTTTTGTTATTTTTTTAATAGCTGAGGACTTGAGTCACAAGAAAACTCAGCACCCTGGAGGACTGGAACAGGTTGGATAAAGGCATCTTTCTTTTTGTAAGTGTGACTTAGATTTGAAAAAGCTGAATCTTTGAACTCTGGCCCACTGCCTGCATTTCCTGGTAACTATAACAGACATGGACCATTTGTGAACAGCTCAGATATTTGGACGCCACTTACATACACAAGACTTGATCCAAAACCCACTACAGTCAATGGAAAGACTTTTGGTTGATTTCCATTCTCTCTGGACCAGGATTACTTCATAAGGCTAGAACATACATGCTGTCTTTTGCTGCTTTTTCTCCACGTAGTAGCACATCCATATTGCCTTTGCAAATATTTTCCAAATAATGGTCCAAAACAAAGACCCAAGTGCCTTAGCACAAAGTTCCCTTCTTCATAGAAAAATTCCAAAGGGCATAAACAGCGACTGTCAGCCACCGCACCTAAAACAACAAAATAGTAAGTAACAAATGCTCAGTAAAGATAATTCATCATCTATAATGGGCAGAAAAACAAACAGAAAAGCTTTGAAACAGGATTACCACTATGAAGGTATGAGTTTGTACAAATGCAGATCCATTTATGAAACACTGCAGCAATCAGAATTGCTAGGGAAATTAACAGGAGAATAATGTGGGACTTTACCCTAGAAGCCACAGACACAGTATTTTTGTTTGTATATAAAATATAAATGATTTCTGCCAATTTCTAGTGGGAGTCACTGTTTTTACTGACAAAAATTACTGTTACGTTGCCAAAATTGTAAAATAATCATGAGATGTTTCATTAAATGGGACAATTGAACTGAGCTCCTGAAAGAATGGGAAAAGTTGACACACTGCAAAATTTGGGCTCTTTGAGCAAAAGGAGATTCTCCCTGCAAACTGTTATGGAAGGATCTTAATGTGTTTGAGAGAGAGAGAGCACAGGAACTTCTGTGCCTAGGGCTGCTCGACTTGTATTTTTTGGAGAGTGGAAGTTCTGGAGCTTGTAGGACACTGATGGGCTAATTGCAAGAGTACAGTTGGTGCTGTGAAAAGCAGCAGTGGCCCTGCTGAGTCTCCATCCCATGGAATCACAGCAGTCTCGCTGAGGTGGCACAAGTGTCAGTGTGTACATCCAGAGCCACCTCAGCAGCAGAAGGAAAAATTAGGGGTTCAATAGTAATAGAACAGCTTGCCCAGATTCAGTCTCCAAGGAGCACTTCAGGGCACCAGGATCAGAGGTGAACCTGTTGCCCTGCCAGTCTAGACATGTGGACGCTTGGAGGCCCTGGGATCCAGGCACTGGACATGGAGCCACTTGTACCACCTTGCCCCATTATTGCTTTGCACTAAGACATGGCTCTCACTGCCGGTCACAGAATGGTCTGAGTCCTTCTTGAGCCCAAGGTGCTGCCATGGAAACAGTCTATTTATTGTGTCCTTGCTCTTATGAGGCTGCTGCTGGGTTTGAAGGTAGGGCAAAGTGTTTCAATTCATGAATTTCCAAATGATGTGGAGTAGCATTATGGTTTTAAATCACCCAAATTTGATTGTAAGGTTGAAGTAATGTAAATGTTCATCATAAATCTGAACACATCAAAGCAAAGTTTCTCTTTGGGGATGCAAAAATAAGAACAGGATAGGAAAATACAGGAATCAGCCTGGTTTTCCAGTTGCAGGTAAACACTGAGCAATCCAATCAATACTGGATTAGTGCCAAGGAGGACTAGGATGACCCATCAGAAAAGTTAAGATGATAAATAAAAAACCAAAAGAGAAGATGTCTATAGATACAAAAGATAATGTTTGTTTTTCTTTCCAAAACATGTCTTGAGAGCCCTACACTCTGCAAGAACAGACTGTACTGGCATGAGCAGACAAAAAGCAGTGGGAAAGACTGGTAAATCCCCTTTCAACCACATAAACAAACTTGTCTCTAGGCATGACATCACAATCCATAAAAGGCTCCAGTGCTAGGGTTTCATTCTGCTTTGAGTGTCTTAAGCATGCATTTTAGACTTGACTTGTTGAATAACCCCAGGGGGGAAATGAAAACAAGCGATCGAGACTTTCCTCTATTCATCGAAGTTCTGAAGGCAGTTTCCCACCAGCTGACACAATGCAATTCAGCCTTTTCTTGAAGAGCAGCATAGCTAGAAAGAGCTATTGGGCATGGATTGTCCTCCTGGCAGGAATGTGAACTGCTGGTTTATCTTCTGAAAGAGCAGATGCTTTTGTTTGTTCACAGCATATTGACTGTAACAGAACCAAATGGGTCCAGTTAGATGTAGATATATAATTCATCCCTTCCTGAAAATCTTTGTGTTTGTGATAATGCCTGGCAATAAACCAAGCTTCCACTGAAAGGCCTGAATCTACTTTTCCAGAAAGAACAATTTAATGTCAAAATAATATGTTACATCCAAACAATAATGTGCCACAAAGTGACAAACCACTGAGAGACAGATGTCAGTGATCTGACAAATCAATAAACAATTCTTTCAATAGATAAGAAGGTTCCCTGTTGGGTAAGTCATTGGTGTTCCAGTTATTGCTGGGGTCCATGCTCCAAAGTTTTCTCTGAATGGCAGCTAATGATTAATTTAAAGCAGAGCATTTGGGTGAGGGGAAGATTGGTCTTCTACTTTCAATTCCATTGCTTCCAGACCCTTATGAGGAAAGAGAACAAAATCAGAAAAAAATACCTGAATCTATTATTGCCTCATTCTTTCAGTCTAAAAATAAAAAAAGGTCTTGTAAAAATCTCACTTCCTATGCTGACTACAATTATTTATTTAGCAAGGTGCTGGGGAAAGGTTAGGAGCAGAAATTGGATGAGCACAGTCAGAAATCAGCTATTTTATGACCCACCAACTCCGTCACCCTTCATCAGTCCTAAGATGGCTTTTTCCCTAAAAGCTTTTCCATGGAATAAATTACCTCAATTTTCAATTCTGCACAAAGAAGTTCAGAACTGCAGTTTTTCAAACCATGGTAGATACTGGTGTCTGAGACAAAGCACACATTTCACTTGTGTGTGGGATCAGGGCTGTGACATGCCGGATAACCTGGGATGGGAAATTATGCCATGTCTGGAACATCACTAGGTCATGGAGGACCCAGCAGAAATGCTTATAAGCCACCTCTGCACATGTCCTCTACCAAAACTGCAGTCACTCTTTTGTGTTTTGTCATCTGTTTACATAAAAATTTTGTCCTCTCTAAGGGGTCACTTCTGAAAATAAGCCTCTGTTTTAAATGCTTTGACAGTGACTGCATAAATTTACATGACGCATTTCACAATCCTTGGAAAATTTCTTTGCTTATGATGGATGCTCAACATTTCTTTGAGATAAGTTTGCAGTGGGAGCTGCGGGGGAAGGCTATACTGGCAAGACATCAAAATCTGAAGAAATCATAGAACACTGCTAATAACATCTTTGTGCTTTACCTCAACAATTGCTTTTACAGCATGGGGAATTGTGCCAGAAATTCAAATTACCTTCATTTTATTACATTTGCCCAAGTGTTTTGCATGCAGGTATAATCCACTTTGCATCACAAGAATTAAGTAGGAGCCAATTACTGAATCATAGAATTAGAGGACTGTTGAGCCTGGAAGGAGCCTCTGGAGGTCATCTTGTCCAATCTACCTAGACCCAGTGGCCCAAGACTATCTCCAGAGAGTTTTTGAATGTCTGTCCAAGGATGGAGACTCCACATCATCTCTGGACAACCTGTGGCACTGCTTAGCCACTCAGTCAGTGAAAAGGTTTTCCTGATGCTCAGATGGAGCCTCCTGTGTTTCAGATTGTGCTCATTGCCTCTGGTCCTGTCACTGGATACCACTGGAAAGAGCCTGGCTCTCTCTTCTTTTCTCCCTCCATCAGGTGTTTATACACATTGATGAGATCCACCCTGAGCCTTCTCTTCCCCAGAATGAACAGTCCAGACAGGTTCTTCCACCCCTTGCAATTGTATTTTTTTGAGTGTAAATGTCCAGCTGGTAAATCTGACCTGTTGCTTCTTTACCCTCTGCCCAGTGCCCTTTGAAATGTGTTTAGATGATTACAACATGGGGCTTTACTACATAAACTTTTTCCCCAGTTAAGAATAGCAGCACTAAAACTGACCTCATTTTTCAATACACATGAAGTCACAATTGGATAGGAAACAACCTCTGAAAATATTGTAAATGTTAAAGTTCAAGAGAAGGCAGAGAGATAAGTTTTTTCTGGTTTTGGTGGTTTTTAAATTATTCAACTGCCTACATTTAATTTAAATATATATGATGACAGACTTCTAGGAATTATAAAACTGATTTCATTTTTATTCATTATTTGCTAAAATAATTTGGCTTTTATATTAGCTAGCTCATATGCTTCTGTTCAGTGGCAGACACTTTGAGCAGATGTGCCCTTTGTGTCTTGCCTCTTCAGAAAGACGGATGGATATTTTTAATATGAAAGAGACAATTCTTTTATCTGTTTTATTTCTCCTTGGGGCATTTTCTAGTTTCTACCCTAATAATTGCCCACAGGAAAATTATTCTGCATTTTAATTTTGTACGATGTAAGTAACATACTCAGCTAAGAGATCCAAATTCACCCACTCAAAGATGATATTTTCCCAGTCTTTGGCTTGATGAAGTTCAGCAGGGACTGAGGTTCTGTATTCCAAAACATAAACTAGGCATGGGATCCCCAGCACAGAGCACTTGCTATGCAGTTTCGTTCTGGTTAGCTTCATATTTTACTCTTGACTGTCCATCTTTCTGTAAGGCACCTCTTTCTTCCTCATGGAAAGCACTGGGTGACTGCAAAGCACAATCTCATGTTGTAAAGGGAATGAGTTTACTGTAGCTATGGATGGCAAAGTTAACTACCAAGTCCTTTATATGCATGTTCATAAAAGGCACACAGTGAGTTCTTACATGGAAGGAATTCTTGAAAACATGACAATTTCATTTACATTACAGCTGCATAGAGGCACATGTAAACCCAACCTGCATTTGAAGATGTGGAGTTACACGTCACCTTCCATTCAGAAGTTACTTAGATGTATTAACGTGGTACTAGACCTCAGCAAAAACTGCTGTCATACTCTGCTATCATCAGATCTTGCTAGATAGGGCTCAGCACCATGAGAGCACAGCTAAACAGGCTTCTTTAAAAAGCTGGTTCATGTCTGAAAACAGAGTATACCAGTCCCAGTGCCAAACAGAAGCTGAACTTTCCCGGAAAAAAAACCAACTAACTTAACTCAGGGTACTGAGACCTATTGAAAATCTGGCTATAATTCATGAAATTCCGTGCTGATCCATTTCCAATGAGTTTATTAAAGGCAAAACTCAATTGGTTTGGAAGGAACTAGTTCTTTCTCCAGTGGAATTTCCACCACACTGAAATGTGGCTTTTCCCACAGTACAATGCACAATGCTACTAATGTTACAGGATAATCATAGTCCAATGTAATGTGCCAAAAGTCTGCATACTAAGTGAAAAATGCTGGTTGTAAATTTTGGCTGCCAAAGCTGAATTGATTCATTCAGCTTTAGATATATGTATCCTTTTGCAGCATTTTGTGTAGGTGTGGGACCTGGGGAAAGTTTAGCAAGAATACAGTCAGATATAGCATATAAAGGAAGGTGAATTGAAAACTGGAACAAAATGTCATACAATATTGGTAATAAATTAAGATCTTCTCAGCTGTTGTAGCTGGAGCCATTCTTAAAACTGCAAAAGCAAAATCAGTTGTATATGAGAAATACGTGTATAAGACATGGCAGTGAATATACAACTTAAGAATCACAAAACACATTTTATCATAATGATCATAGTTTATGATAAAGATCATAATTTATCATTCTATTCACTCTGTTTACACAGAATGCAAAACACGGGGAAAACAAAGCCATTCTACACGTGAAATATAAGCTATTTGGATCTTCTGGGGTTCTAAAAGCACAGTTGACTACACTTTCTTAATTTACGATGCAGTGGAGTGCCTAGGTATCCCAGAAGCATTCTGCCAAAAGGGGAAATATTTTAGTGAAACTCATGGTGTTGTACGTTACCATAAAACCAATGTGTTTTATTTTGGCCTGCATACATTTTTGAAGCCTTTCAATACATGAACAAAGTCTGACAAAGACGGTTAACAGGTAATAAAAATAAGGGAGATCCGCTTATTCTGACCACTTCTAGGTAAGACCTATACCTTGATCTGAAATTAGACTTTTCTTGCATATGCCCATCCAGAGGGTGTTTTACCTCTCTAGCATCTCTAAGTTCAGTTTGAACACCACCACATCTTATGAGACCATCTTAGAAGTACTTTTAAGAAGGAATTAATAATATATTTTTGTTTCAAGACCTCAAGAACTCTTTGTTTACTCTAATGTGCAAGATGAATCTATTAAAATACATGACACTGCTATGCAGAAAATAGGAAAAACTCTTCTTGTGATACCTAATCTCATATCTATATCTACATCTATATCTATTCATAATATTATCCATTCACCTCTGAATAAAATGATTCAGAGATATGAAAAGAGGGGTTTTTTTTCATGTAAAAGAAATTTAAAATTATGAGTGGCAAGTCTGAGTAATGCAGTTAGACTGAGGTTGAGACATATCACAAATGGACTGAGTCAGCCACACAGCTGAATGAGTAGGGTTGTTAAAGAAAGTCTTTAGTTCAGGAAATCGGTAATATTGCTTCTGACACAGTCAGTGTTTGGCTGAAAGAGTATCATCTATTTCTCCTTTAATGACTTTCCATTTAGAGCTAATTTAAGGAGAATTGTCTAAAATAGCTATTTATAAAAACTGCCTGTGACTCTCATCCACTCTACATTTCTAGTATTATATCTGTATACTGGTACATAAGGCAGGATATAGCTATCATTCACATTTCTAGCATATTCCCTTTTGAAAAAATATCAATAACATTCTGATTCCAATTATTGTATTTTTAGAATATGCAGAAATTTTGTCTGTGTATTGTCTGCCAGGAAGGGATGGTGAGTACATTTATTTTAAAGTGTATACATCTTACTTCTGTTTTTATATTTGTGCCACTGTCTAAGTAAAGCTTTTGATCTTTTCTATACATTTAAACATGTTTCTCTTCAAATTTCCAAAAACTGCACCCATTTCTTTGGAAAACTTCTTGTCTCATTTGTGGGGAAGCAAGTGCCATAAAAGGAAGACACATCTTTCAGACATGTATTTGAGAAACTGAGCAGATATAGGAAATGTTTGGTGCTGTTTTGACTTTTGTTGCTACTGAAAAGAGATTGGTTCAGGAGATTGAGAAATTTAACCACAGGATACTACCTTAGAGGATGCACTGGCTGGGATTTTACAGTTTACAGGCATTTTCTGTCAACTATACTGTAGACAAGGGCATTGCCAAATAACAACAGAGTGTATTCATGGTATTCTGAGGAACTGCCAAAGAAAACAAGCCTGCAGATTACACTTTATTTGATGTTATGCTGACATTTTTCACATGAACGGGATTTCTGGAACTGAAAATTAAAGGATAAACATCTAAGAATGGATTTTCGGCCGGGATTCCTGCTTTTTATTTAAACCTTGGTTATGGTTTTATATCTTTTCTTATTTACCCACAATGAGAAAAAATGTTAAGATTAAAAGCCATTGCAGTTAAAAGAACATTATTTTCCACTGTCTTCCAGTGCACCAAAAAGTGCTTTTGTTCCTTGGCATTGCATTGAAGTAATATATTTGGGTTAAAATCATGTCTTGAACCTTCTCACTTCATAGTTGAAAATTGTAGCTACTTATAAGAAGAAAATAATATAATCTACCCAGAAGACTTCCCACTTGTTAATCTATTACAACAGGAGTGTAAAAGATGTAGGGAGACTTGGAAAGGCCAAGAGTTATACAAGTGTCAACAATAAGAAACTCTAAAACTCTGTGTCCGATCCTGTCTTAAGAGTTTTGGATGCAAGATGGGTAATAGCAAAATGGAAGTCACATGGGGTACATGATTCAGGAATTCTAGAAACTTTCTTAATATTTTTTGTTCATATACTGCCAGAAAAATAGCAACTAAACAAGTGCTTGGAATTGCAGGAAGGCAAAGGGAGTGGAAGACAGCAGAGGGATCCCTGACTGCCAGACTTTACTTTGCCAGGCTAAACAAGCCCAGCTCTTGCAATCAGCAGGTGCTCCAGCCCCTGCACCACCTCGGTCTTGCCCAGATGAACTAGCTGTAACGTGTCCTTATCCTTCATATTTCCCGGAGCTAAACAGGCAGGAGGCCTTTAGAGTGGGGAACAGCTCATAAGCTTCAGGGAGGAAAGAGGGCACGGAAGAAGGGAAGGAACACCGTGCCAGGCAGGACATGTTGGCATAATATGAGAGAGAAAACCGCTCCTGTACAGTGTACAGTAATCTTAGCTACTTTGCTATGTTCATTGTCATGAACAGAACCCAAAGCTGCAAACATTAAATCAAGTGTTGCAATTTTCCTGTAGAGGTTGCTATGAGGCATAAACATCAGGGCACTAAAACTGATAAATGTCTCATATTTTTTTCAGTTTGGCAGCTGCAAAATGGGTATTACTCAAAGTATTTATCAGTTTTATATACTTCTTCTTATCCCAGACAGGAATACTTGTTTTTAAACAATACTGGAGTTCTTTTTTTTGCTCAGAGACCAATAATTCTGGTGAAGTTCATGACAGTAGGCCCTGGATATGTGCCCTCTCTAAAGGAAAAAGATACAGCTTTTGTTTTCTTCTTTCTGGTATTTCCTGTGCATCTGAAGCTTGTCTACTTTCATTATAGATCAAGGAAGAAAATAAATCTCCTTCATTATTTTTAACTTCAAAACTTGACAGGGATAACACGCTCTGAAAATGAGAAACAGAAAGTATTTTATTTCTTCTCTGTCCCATTTTCATTATATATTCAATATTTAATATTATAAAAATAATCTTTGTAGTGACTTGGAAGATAACAAGGCTGGTTAAAGAGGCCAAGTTATTAGGGCCATATTGCTTCCTGAAACTCAGAGATCAACAGGTGTCTCAAAGTAAACACCCAGAAATGTCATGTTCTTAAAACTTTAGGAACACTTGAAAATCCATCGAGTAGCTTGCAAGGGCCCAGGAAGCAATAAATATGAGTTTTGCAAAGAAAATGTACAGTGGTAATGAATAAAAACCTCAAGACATCATGGACTGCCTATAGAGGAGTGACAGGCAGGGGGAGTCAAACTGGGCACAAAACTATTCTTTACAAACTGTTCAGAAACAAACAGGAGTGTTCAGGGATGAATAAATTCATAACCACAAAGCTGACACAGAAATGAAACTGAGACCAGCACTTGTGTGACATCTTTATACAGTCTTGCTGCATTTCCTCATCAAAAGGAAAATATCTGATTACTAAGGTCTTTCTGAATCCCCAAGCTTAGAGTACAGATTTGTTCACTCAAAGCAGGACTACAAATGCAACCTCATTAATTTGGTGGAAAAAACATAGCTGATCATACAAGAGAATTTCACAATCACTGTCTGAGGTGTAATTGTCACAGTTAGCTCAATGATTGAACAAACAAACTAAAACAATAAAGTGGAAACATATTAAGCACAAATCAATGAAAGTGCAACTGAGCATTTTTTTTTTCAGATGCCAATAGTGTACGAGCACTAAAATCACTGTTGGATTCTATTCTTTTTAGCTGAATGTCATCTAAGAAATGTTCAGATGTGGAGAAGCATTCAAGAGGATTTCTTTTAATCCCCAACTCCTTTTCCAGAGCATGAAAGTGATCAGTAAGCATTTTTTATTAGTTGGTCAAGGCAAAAATTTGAGGCTTTCTGCAGGATACTGAAGGAAACAAACCCTTTATCAGAAGCTGTGTTTTCTTGATGGCTATAAGCTGGTCTGATCTTTTTGACTTTGAATACCAGAAATACAACTACCTTCATATCAGTAGGTTCAATGGTACATTAAAAATAAAATTATACAAAATGTGTTCATTCTTATTTAAAAACTAACATGAAAACAATTCTTATTCTCGCAGTGCAACATCTTCCCAAAATGTTCTCCCATTTCTGAGCTGCAGTCAAAAAATGCCAACACATCATTTCACTTCATAAGAGCAAGGGCAACCTCAAGAATTGTGTGCCTTCTCTAATGTGTTTTCCACAGAATAATTTATTTTCAAAACTTGCTAATCAGAATTATTGCCTTTAAGATCTATAGAGATTGATCAAGTTATCACTAATATATATATTTTTTACTTTTTTTTAATACAAAGAGGGGCCTTCATGGGAACAAAGATCAATGGCTTGCGTTGTTTTCTGAAACTCTTTGTATCTGGCCAAATCAGTTATTGTCCCTTTATCGTCTCCTTTTATAAGTCTCTCTGAGCAGTCAGCACTAGGGCATTCAAGAGACTACTGCAAAACCACGGCAAAAGTAAAACTGAAGGACAGCACTCTTGCATCCTCTCCTTCACTCCATTTTTGCCCACTATTGCACAAAGATCTCAGCAGTGATGCATTATCACAATATTTAGCCTCCATAAATCAGTAATGTTCTCTGGGTATTTTTGCAGTTTTGCTATCCATGCTATCAGAAATGCAAAGACTTTGCTCTCTGAGCAGAGATGTGTGGGACAATGACTGTCTTCATTAAGTTCCTCTCTGTAAACACAGAATCACAGTCACAGAATGGGTAAGTTTGGAAGGGATCACAGTGAGTCATGTGGTCCAGCCTCCCTGCTCAGGGTCATCCCAGAGTACATGGCACAGGATTTTGTCCAGATGGTTCTTAAATATCTCCAGTCAGGGAGACTCCACACTCTTTCTGGGCAATCTGTTCCGGTGCTCAGTCATTAACAAGTAAAGAAGAAAGTCTTCTTCATATTCAGGTAGAACTTTCTGTACAACAGTTTTTGCCCATTGCCTCTTGTCCTGTTGCTTGGCACCACTGAGCACAGCCTGGAAACTTCCTCTTGACACCCTCCCTTCAGATACTGACAGACAGTGATGAGGTCCGCTTTCAGTCATCTCTTCTCCAGGCTGAACAAGCTCAACTCCCTCAGCCTATGAAATGCTCCATACTGATTTCAAGCAAGCAGCAACCCTTTCCCACCTGCTTGTTTGTATCCATAGTTTTTGCCAAAATGAGAGGAAATGTGTATGCAATTAAAATTCAGCTTTCAAACAATTTCCTTCTTTAAAACTGCCAGACTATATAAACTGCTCAGTTGTGTATGAGATATTCAAGAACTGAAATCTGTTTGTATTTACATTGAATCTGTATTTTTCCAGTATTTCTTTGGCTCAGCTTTGCAACAGCTTTCCCAGAAGTGTCATCAGTAGCCCTACCACCTCCTGAGAGTCATTCCCCTGAGAATTCCTGGAAATAAGTTTTCTTCCTTGTTGGCCTCAAACAGTAAACACTCATTTATAAGCTGCCCAAACACCTAAAGTATTCTCTTAATATTCTGGATGGGCCAGTGAAAGTTCTTTTTGCTTCAAAATTTACTGTCAGAAACCTGGCTCATGTCAAACAGGTGAAAGAAGTGTTAATCAGCTTTGGGGATCATGGGGATTTTTAAATGAAACATAAATGCTTATCAGCACTTATCTCAAGTACACAGATGGTCACGACTCATACTTCACAATTCTGTGACTGCAGGGAGCACATAACCTAGAGCTTACATCTACCCTGCAGATCTGCAGATGTAAATCTACAGATGTAATTCTACAGAGCAGAATTTTGTCCATAAAAATGTATTGACTACCAATAAGTTCAGGTTTTATTGAATGTTTAAATATTTCAGGCCACCAGATCATCAAACAGTGGTATCTCTATTAGGATTGATATCAATGAAGAACAAAAAAAAACCCAAGGCATCCTTGGCATGCATTTGGTGTATTTTGTGAAGAAATAAAAAGTAATTTAAAATATATGCTTTAAATAAGGTAAAATTTTCTGTTTGGAGGACAGAAAGGAATCTTTCAAATGAAGACATGGGCATCTAGTTAAACTTGTCCTAGAGACACACAATGCCAAAAAAAGACAGATGGGAGATCAATGCAAGATGTCATTATTTTTAAATACAAGTCAGATAGATGTTTTCATTAACTTCTCCAAATTTCTACCAGTATCTTTTTTTTTTCTGCCAAACACATGCCTTTCTTTATCGTACATGAAACTGCAGAACGTTTTTGATACCAACTCTGAACGCTTAGAAAAAAGCATAAAGAATTAATAGCTCGGATTGTTCTTTAAACATTCCTCAGTTCAACCCAGAAGAAGTCACTTACAGTCTAAAAGGCATATGGCTGTAATCAGGATCACTCTTTGAAATGCCATTTGTTTGCATTTCATTTCACTGATAACCAGGCAGGCAGTCTATGGAGTTGTGTCATTTCCATTTGTGAACACTAAAATTTGCCATGCAGCTCCCAGTGCAGAGTACAATTCAGTGATCAGGAAGCCAGCCTGAACATCTAGCTTCACTTCTGTGACAGATGTCTTGCATGATCTTAAGAAACAGAGCTCCAGATTTCCCAGTTATGTCAAAAGGCTTTGCTCCAGGTCCTATGGCAAAAGCCATTTCTACTTATAAGGTAGACAATTAAGAGACCGTGGATAAGAAGGACCACCACCAGTCCACTCTCTCCTCCTCAATTAGCAAGTAACTCTTCTGGCCCACTCTTGTTCTTTCCCCAGTCACTCTTATCACCCTCTGTAGGTAAAGCTCCATCTCAGCCATCAGTGTGATCAGACCTTGTGTGAACACAGATACCTCCTAAGCAGGGAGGAGCCAGCTCACAAATAGTCCCAGAAGGATGGAACTCAGCAAACACCACACCCCCGCTTCCTCAGGCAAGCTATTTGCTAATGTCAGCGCTGCCACAATGCTCACAGCACACCAGGAATTAGAGGTTATGTAGCTTTAGGCACTCTCTGCAGTGCAAGTAGTTCCTCAGGTGGAAAGCCTCTCTTCACCTGCAGCAGCCATCCACCAGAAATCTCCCAAAAGACAGCAATTAATCCTCACAGTTGATCTCATTTTCTTTACCAAATGCCTTGCAGACTGAATTTCTCAAAAGTTATTCATACCTCAGACAGAGGAGGCATCTCCTGCTTTCATCCACCCACCTCTAGCCACCACAGCCCAAATACCTATTAGACTATTCCCATTCTAATTAATTTTTGATACCTGGCATTTTCAGATGATTGACTAAATAACACTAATACAATACAAATATATTAGTCCCACAATGCCTTTCAAAAAATGAATAGACACATAAATTTTCAGTAGTTTTATTGAAAAATGCCTCTTTCATTTCAGAAATAAATAATATAAGGCAGTGAAATTCACAATTTGCAGTTAAAATATAAAAGCAGCAATTCTATATCCATAGTCTTGCAAACAATTTCCAACTGCTTTCGGTAACTAAGAAACATTGTATTCTGAAAAAAAAATCCATACTAAATATACAACATAAACATGCAATTCCATCTCTGCAGGATTGACTGCAATTTGGCATAAATGTAACTGTGTCTACAAACAAGGAGATTTCAGGCATTATTAAACTGTATCCAGTTGATACAATGATTTCAGCTACTTAATGTTTGTGGTGTTTAGAGGAGATGTATAAGAGCAGTATATGCTCTGCAGATTGTAACTTAGAAGAAAATTACAGTGATACTGGAAGGAGAGGGAAATTTTTGTTTCTTTTTAACTAGATATTGCAGACCTGTGATCTGACTGAACTGAAAACATGCATTTGAAAAAGAAGAAAAATGTAGAGCTAAAGCAGAAAGTCCTTAGAAAATTTGCAACAGCTCTGTGGTTATTTTTGTTTTGTTTTGTTTTCTGGTTTTTTTTAATGTATTTGTTTTTATATTATTTAAATGAAAAGGCAGCACTGGGATAACTGAATGCACACCTTAATCTGTATGCAACCACTATAAGCAACAGTATTTTACAAGCATTTCCAGAGCAACATGAAGTGTTTGGATACACACATTGCTATCCCCACATAAGCAGGATACAAAACAGGGGTGCGTCTGATATGAAAAGACCAGAAAGCCATATTGCAAAAGGCAATATTGCACTCTCCGTGTGTGTATCTGCAAATGCAAGTACAGCAAAAAACAAAAAAACCACCAACCAAAACAAACCAAACCAAGATACAGATCTTTTACGGTTTTGTTTTTGCACTTCTTGACAGTGATCTTTTCCAGCGCATGTGCTCAGGGTATTCTGGTGAATGCATTTCAACTCCATAGTCCTCATACTCGTCCTCTCTCCTTTCTGACTCCATAGGTACTATAAAGGGTTCACCTTCAGGCTGATAGGGTCCACTTTCAGGCACGTATGGTTCTGGTTGAAAATAGTTGTCCGATTGAACATAATAGTTATCGCATGTCTTTGAATCCACATATGCAATGAAAGTTAGTCTGTCTACATAATGTTAGTTCAACCTTATTTTCATATAATAAATATATAAATAATTAGTTCACTGGGGGTGTTTCTCAGTTTTGCTCACGAATGCTTTTTTGGCAGTAAAATAATAAAAGGTTTAAAATTCATCTTGAAAGGCTTTGTATTTATAATACACAAAACAGTGCAGAAAGAGTCATAAATTAGGCAAGGGACAAATCATGGTAAAACTATTTAAAAAAACCCAAACAAAACCAAAGCAAATCAAATAAAATTACTATTTTACAGCTACTTCAGTAAATCTAAGCATTGGGCTTTATTTTAAACTGCATAATTAATAGAAGACATGGAGCAGGTAAAATGAAGAGATGGGTTTGGTATATACTAATTTTCTCTGAGAATGGGAAAGTAAGTGTAGACATAACTATCACCAGCGGCAATATACAGTACATGTCACTTTCTCGTGCTGTTCCTCGTAACAAACCGAGTTACAGCTGGTGCTTCAGGAACACCAAAAACTACAGCAAAACAGAAGAAAAATAATTATAAAACTTTGGTATTTATAACTGCAGTTACAGGTCCAACAAGATTACACATAAAAAAAAGGTATATGCCCCAATTCAGACATGTTGGTAACAAGCAACAGACAGGTAGGTTTCATAAGTTGTCAAAGATGTTATTCTGGCATATAGCAAGCAGCAGCAGGCTTTTATGCAAAAGTATCACGTAGAGTTGTTAACAGATTTTAGTGGATACAGTCCCATACAAATCATTTACAAGCCACAATTAGTTTACTATTTACATAAGTTATTTCTCATTTTCCATGTTAAATCTTTCTCTCTTCTAATGGCATTACCTTTGCTGGTTAGTAGTTTTACAAGCCTCCTTCACCACTGAGGTTTTTGGTGGTCTAGGTATTTTTTAAAAAAGAAAGACTGTCTATTTTATTATTGAAATGCAATAGGCTTAATGAATTGATATCACTGTCCTTTATCTCATTCACGAGTTGTGTTAGTAAAAGTATCTCCCCGTTCTATGAGGTCAACATGGTTCAAGAACCATATCCGTGGTGAAATATCCATACGGACTCATTTTCTAATAAGCACGTGCGCAAACATCTCAGAAACAGGATTTTCATGTATTCAAACTGTAAGCAGCACTGGCGACTTAGAAAATGTGTTAGCCGAAACCTGAAACAGGTCAAAGATGATGTTAGTCTTTTAAAAAGTCCATCTGATGTGCAAAAACATACTTCCATCCAACTAAATACATAACAGTTAAGTCTTAGGCATATATTTATATATGTATACATAGCTGCTTACTAGAAAAAACACTGCTGAATCACAGGTACAATTTTCTTTATTTTTCATTTAAATAATAAATTTTTGTGAGATCTGCACAACCACCTGGCTCTTTAACCAGTATCACTGAGTCTGCAAGTGTGTACATATATATATATATTCTTTTCTTTTTGTTTTCATGGATACATGCACAATTACACTAACAGCAAACCATATCCAATAGTAGTATCACATACACTGATTTTGAGATCTGGCAAGGCATACATATTAATTTGTTAACAATACTGTGGTCCTGCAGGATCCCCATGTTAAAATATATTAGAATCTTTCCAGTCAAAAATTGGTGGTCACTATGACCCTTCCTGTTTTGGTTGCAGAAGCAGCCTACTGTTTTGAGCTACATCACAAAGCGGAAGGCTTAAATGACTCAAGGCTAATCAGACTCCATGGTGTTTAACTTGGTAGATATTGTAGGACAGTGGTGCTTTTTAGTTGTCTGCACTGTTATCATTAAATAGATTTCCTTTGTGGAAAATTTTTATTTCAGGAATCAATTTTGTATAAATAATTCTGACATGGCTCTAAAAGAGACACATGGAAACTGCCAACCACAGCATTCCTTTAATTTTTCAAGAGAAACATGGAGAATTCAACCTTGTTCTGAAGACGATTGGAAGGGGTGGTGATAGAGGGGGAAAAAAGAAGAGAAGAAATTGGTCACTTAAATCCTATGAGCAACATTACCAGCTAGTAACCATCTACATTAAAAAAAAAAAAAAAAAAAAAGACTACAATATTTAGTCACTACTTCCTATTTAAAATAAACCATGCATAACATCAAGTAATCCTACACCAAAGTCTTAATGGCTGCTCATATAACTGCACATCACAATGAGGCAAGCCTGCTCACGGCAACCATCTCCTCCCGACAGTAAGTTCAGATTAGCAGGACTGTCTCATGTAAAGCAGCTCAATATGAACAGCCACATCTGTGACGGCTATTTAAGGCAAGGTTAAGGTTAAGTTGTTCCTAACCTACCTGGGAATCCTTGGCCATTGTAAGGGATGCTAGCACACTGGGATGAATCACAATATCCTGGTGGCCCTGGGGGACCCCGAATACCCGCATTTCCAGGACGGCCTGGTGGCCCTGGTGGTCCTCGTGATCCTGTGGAGCCTGGTGGACCAGTTCTAGATTCTCCTTGTGGACCTAATTTTAGAATTGAGAGGTTGGGAGGTTGCTTTCTTTAAGAGCCATCTTGATAAAACAGCTAACTATACTTCTGTCTAGACTACACAGCCTAGGCTGTCTTTGGTGAGAAAGCACTCGCACTTTGTTGCTGTATGGGGGTCAACAGAAAGAAAAACAAAAGAAATCTAGAAATGTGACTCATCATGAGTTGCTTCTCTGTGTGTGGCTTATTTAAGTATTTATTCTTAGAAACTAATTTAGTAAGGTTTGAGCCAAGTAAAGAAACATCAATGAATTCTCTGGTTAATTTCCCGTTTGTGTAAGACATGATGATCTCAAGGGAAACTACTAGATTAGACAAGCACACTGGATTTCAATTAAAATATAGGAGTACATCCATTATACTGCCCAGTAGCCCCAGGATAGATGAGGTAATGTTTGTTTTGGAACCAGTCTTATTATGGTTAGCAGAAAAGTACAGCTTCAAGTAACTGAGGTTACAATTTGCTGCAAGCATATTATGGTCCTGTAATGAAAAACCATTTTAGCCTAGTAAACTACAAGCAGAAACAAGTGATGCAGCTGATTTATGCCAAGGCATAAAGAGAATTTCATGATACAAAACCCAAAACTAATAGTCAAATCATCTGTCTCTATTATCTGGTAACTCTGCATGTGGGAGTATTTTGTAGTCCAGCAAGTAAAAAAAAAAACCAAAACGAGGTACTACAAAAGAATCATCTGATAAGAGTTATGAAAAATATCTGCCAAATATTTGGACAATGTATTTTCATGAAACAAATTTTCACATTAACAAGCACGCCAGATGACTAAATTAAAAGATAAATACCTACCAGCCACATCCAAAAGTCTTTCTAAATTGCTATTTTTATTGGGGTTTCCTACAAATTTATTAGAGTAAATGCTAATACATGCCAAAAACATGAAGTGGACAGAGTAAAGGGTGTTCATTCACCATATCTAGCCTCGTTCTCTATGAAGAAATGTTTGCTTTTCTCCTACTTTTCTGTAATCTGATTAAACCAAAAATATTTACCAGGTGGTCCTGGCAAACCTCGTGGTCCTTGGGATCCACTCCCTCTTTCACCTTTCTCTCCAGGGATTCCTACAGAATAATAAAAAGGCAATGACAATCAAAGAAAGGAAACCACATCAACAAATATTTCTTCACACTCTCTCACTAACATTAATATTTACTTCCCATTATTTAATGCAACAAGAGTGGTTAAAATTTATGTTCTACAAATGTTCAAATGTGAATTTGGGAAAATAATTTGGATATAAATATAGTAACCTAAAAATAAAATAGGATGCAGAGGTTACAATATGAATAAATTTTCTCAAACATAGAAAAGTTTTGAGATACTGAGAACACCACAGAACCCTATTATTTTAAACTAAAAATGAGAAGATATTTCAATCTTTAATACTTATGCCATAAAGGAGGTGTTACACTTTCTTAGGAACAGTTATAATGAAAAAAGTTTAGGAAATTCTCCTGAATTCCTTGATTTATTCCTAGCCTTTTTTAACGAGTATATAAAATATAAGCAAAAAACCACAGCACTGAGCCTATGCTATAGTAGAGTAGTTCAAATAAGCAAAGGACACAACATAGGACACTACAGACACCCCATGTGATTGCAGTGATCCAAGATAGCCATAAAGTAGGTTTACCCATATGGTCATATTCAGTTCAGTTGCTTCCCTCCCTCAGAATATTGTAAAGAGCTAAGGATGTTGATCTAATTCTTTAAACTCCTACATTTTATATGTGCTAATGACTCATTTTCTCTCTCAATCAGTGTTCTATTTTGCAAAGAGTTGTGTTACTCCAAACAGCCTTTCAAGATGCAGCTGTTTGGTGCCAGAAGAATTCTGAGAATATTTTCCTGGGATATTATGTGGAAGCCTCAGACAGCAGCCAAAATGTTACACCAATTTGTATTTCATGAAACCTGAGCAAGAGAGAGAAAGGAAAGCACTGATCTAGTTAACCTTGTCTTTCAGATCACCAGTGTCCCTCAGGCAATCCCAATGACCTAGCAGGGCTTCCTAGTCTGACATGGTAAAGGGAGCAGACTGCTCCTCTGGAAGCCCCTGCACTATGTCCACAGTACAGCTGCCTTGGAATTTATTCACCTCTTTCACCAGGTGGTCCTTGGACCCCAGGAGGTCCTGGGAATCCTGGTCTTCCTCCAGGTCCAGGCTCTCCTCTTGTCCCAGCAGCTCCTGGGGGGCCAGGTGGACCTGGTGGACCTGGCTGGTTACGGTTTGAATAATAATCATTCGGGATTTGATTCAGCATTTGATTGAACCGGCTCATTTGACCTTCAAAAGAAAATAAAGATGTGAAATGAGTGCAAATCTTTTATCAGAGTGGGAAGGAATAAAATATTATCTCTCTTAATTAAATCCTATTCTTGTTCCCATTCAATAAATTAGTACAGATGAATTAGAAAGACTTAAGATGAACATCTGATAAGAAGGCTGAACATAAATGAAGGAGGGAGAAAGTCAGGGAGGAAAGATAAGGGAGATTCTGGAAGCCAATGACATTTAAAAAATTTATCATCGAACTATTAAAATAAAAAAAGAGGCTTTTTTTTTGCAATACTCTTACTCTCAGAGTTCTATTTAGAGGTTGCTTTTACTCTGAAGAACAGAAAGGACTTGCTCCACTTCTAAAACTGTAGTATCACATTTCTACATACTTTCAGAGCTCTGCAGCTACCACAGGCAATATAAATTATTCATGTGTGGAGCTAGCAGCACAGTCAATGAAGTCATTTTCTTAAGCCTGTAGGATGCACAGGCTTGTACCTATATACCTTCTGCATATGGGAAAATTTCATTTCCAAAAAAAGGATGTGTGAACAAAAGAAACACCATTTTGAAACTATGCAGGAAGGAATGGAGAGACACACCTGATTAGTATAATGTGTATAATCCTAGCATAACACTGAAGAGATCAGCTGAACATGAAAAAAATAAGGTGGCAATGCTCAAAGAGATATTAAAATATCTTGGGTATGATATCTTTATTTGTAAGCCTAATGTGTTCACGAATGTAACTTTCCTTCTTCTGTGATGACTAACTAATAGACATGTTTTTATAAGCAACCATCACAGACATTTTAAGGGACATACTGTCCTCCTCCCTGTGCACAAGCACTCTTAATGATACAACAGGTATATCTGTTTTCCTCAGTCAGCACTTACCCTTATAATAGATACAATATTAAAACAAATTTGCCTCTGTCTTTCTTGGCAGGTCTACTGATAGCATAAGCACTGCTACAGGGTCAGAGAGAAAGCCTCTATAGAGAACAACTTCATGGGCTGCAGAGCTGCACTATGTGGCAGTAGAGGACTGAAATTCAATTCAAAGTCCATCTCCAAATAAATATTGTTTTTACTTGCGTAGCACCACTGATTCTGTGCACAGTATTTACCCATCACTCATCTGTCTTTCCCCACTGGCAAGGTATCTGCGGTGAGCATCCTTTTTCTCACTGATTCCCTTCTCTTGAAGATAAGACATGTTTAATGAGAAAATATATACTGATTTTATTGCAAAGATGAAGTCATTTTGGACCAAAATGACAAAGGGAACATCACTAGAATGTTAGACTTGAATATGTATTTCCAAAGGTCACAGATTAGTTCCAACTCAGTTTATTCTGTTATTCTGTGATTATCTAGCCTCTGGATCTGGCAAAAACTTGCTGCTACATTTTTTCCACCAAATCATTTGCATTGGATAGCTATCAGATTGGTTAAGCTCTCACCATGCTCTGTGGCCAGTGTCTGTCACTTCAAATTTCAACCATTGTTGTCTCTTTTTAACAAAGTAGTAAATTAGTATGGGAAACAAAGCAAGCAACACTGTTTACCATTTATCAGTTGTTCACAAACTTGTCTTGCAACTGCTCGCATCATGTTTTGAGAAGCAATATCACCCTAAATAATCAAATGCAAAACAAGTGTTTTATTAGCAAGTGTTTGTACTTTTAAAGACACAGTGTTTAACTTAAAAATAATTATAAAAACTGATTTTAAACAGACTTACTCTGTCACCTTTTTCTCCCTTCATTCCAGGTGTACCCTAAAATAAAATAAGTAAAAATTAAGCAACTGAAGGATTATGTTGTTTCACGCCAACTATAGGTTTGAAACGTGCAATTCTATAAAAAAATTTTACTCCTTCAAGAAGAAAGATCTGGTTCTCCTTGAACTTTTCATTTCAGAGATGCTAAAACAGGTGTCAGAAAAGAGTGGAGAAACAATGATCTTTTGTCTGTCATAAAACACACCAACAGATGCAGAAGCAAAAGATCTGAAGGAAAAATTCAAACAAGGACCAAAAAATGGATGTATTCTGACACTTGGATCACACTGTCAATTTCAAAGTTGAATTTCTAGCATCACATTTCTCTAAATGGTCAATGGTGTTGTATGAGTTATATATGACTTTAATTTTAAGTCCTAAGACAACTTATCCTTAAAGAAGGTAAGTTAGGAAGAATAACACGTGTCAAGGTAGGGTAGTCCTCATGAACCCATGTGAAAGAGATTCTGCATTAAGTGAAATAGAGTTATGCAGAGATGACACATAACATGGAGATAGATGGCATTAAGTGCTTATTCTATTTATAATGACAGCTTCCCTCTTAATTCTCAACCATTTCTAGTCTTAGAAAGGTCTCATAGAAGTCTTATTTTCAGCTCCTTACAATTACTAACAGTTGCCAACTTTTCTCTAACAGCACTTTCCATTTGCCTTTGAATAGTTTAGTGGTTGCGGGGTTTTCAGTTTTCAAGAGTACTATGCAAGAAGCAAACCAGAAGGACTGATTCTAATTTTTATATATGTATGTGCATATCTAAAACACCAGGAATAATGAGGGGGCTAGCATGAGTTTATATAGATTTTCATTTCTAGCCTAAATTACTATTTGAACGTAAAGCATATTTCAAAGGTGAAAGACCAGTTTGCTCATCTGCTGCTCTGCATGGCTCTCCACATAGTTATACACACATCCTGAGTGTTACTGCTTTTTACACTGTAGTATTTCTTTAAGGAATCTATTTATCACCATTAACAAAGCAAAGGCCAAGTGTGGGCTGCAGCTGTTTCTCATAACATTCCTACAGTACCCGCAATTAATTTCAACAACACGAGACACTAGATCATTCCACTGAGGTCACAGAAGACACCTCTCAAGTGTGGTGACACTGTTTCATAGACTTCTACTGAGGGTTTGGGCAGACAAATGCCCGTGGGGTATGTCAGGGTGCAAACTCGGTGTACTCTCTGAGCTTCTCTGCTGCAGTTGCACACACCTACCCCCATAACATGCCACAGAAAATATGAGACAGTTCATCCATCACTGAGTTAAGCAGTTGTCATACAGTACATTTGCATCATGAATAACAGATCATTCTTGCAAAATTAATTGTACATATTCAAATGAAAGATTTAGAATGGTGACACCATAAATGTGCCATTGGAATAAATTATGCCACCAATGAGGCAGCTGCTAAGAAGTACAAAATATACCCATGAAGCTGATGAATATTCTTTCCCTTCTGTCCTTTCATCTTTAATCTATATTTTTCTTACTCTGTGAAGTCCACAGGGAAATGTCTGGTTTTTAGTTTTAGCTTATTACAGCTACATGCTGAAACAGACTATGGACTTGTAAATGCCATAACATAAATAAATGGTAACAACCAAAACCATCAGGAAAATAAGGCATTTCTGTCTGTCATTCTCCAATAATTAACGTTGTGGTAAATGATGATGTACTGAAGCTCTAAAAGATACCTGATTCCCAAATAAACAGACATTAGCATCTCATTCATAAACTATTACATGTACATGAAATATCCATTGAACTGAACCATAGTTCAGTTCATTTTTTACTTGCACTAGTCTATAACACGAAAATCTGGGGTGAAAAATGGTTAAAAACTATTCATGCTTCTCTTTCTATTTGAAACTTGACAATTTTTCTATTTTCTGCAAGCATATTCCTTTGAAATTCTCTGCTCTGTATATATTTATAATACCTGCTTGTTTTATTCTCATTCATTCTAAGGCTTTCATAGTACAACCTTCCATGAGAATCAAACCATACAGTACATCTTTTATTTATTCACTAGGTAAATCCAAGCATTATAAATCAGATTTCTCATCTACTATCCTGAAAATATCCTGATAATTACTTAAATGGCATGTTCCAATTCACTTGCCAGAACATTTGCACAGAGAAGAGAAGAGAAGAGAAGAGAAGAGAAGAGAAGAGAAGAGAAGAGAAGAGAAGAGAAAAAAAGTGTGCAAACTTAAAATGTTCAAATCATATATGCTGTTTCTGGAAATATTTTTGCTGACTGGTCTAGAAAAGATCTTCGGGCTGTCTTCAACTACAAGTCATGTTGGTAAGACAGGGAGGTGCTCTGGTAACAAAAGCACTAACATTGTTCCAAAATATCGACAACAAAGGTTGCCCTGTGAGGAAAATGCTAACACCATTCCTTCATTATAAGCAACACACAGTCAATTTTAAAATTCATTTAAATAAAATGAGCCCCATTCTTCAATTTGTGACCTTGCAAACACACATTAATTCAGCCTTGTGGCTGGAAGTCTACAAGCTATTTGGAACTAACTTTAAAATTTGAAGATTAGAGGCTGACTGGCCATGCTAGCAATAAAGTGCATTTTCCACCTGGATATTTCAGAAACAAACTTTCAAAAAAATAATTACAACTGCAATTACTGAGTTGCTATTTGCATCTTCCTCCCACTTGGCTATATGCCTCTTAAATTTCAGTTTATTTTCTTTTAATAGACAAAAAAGTGCGCTTTAGCCAACAGCTTGACAGCGTTTTGAGAAACAGCAGCTGCTGCTGGCATTCTGTTTTGTTGATATCCCGAAATGAGGGAGTCACTTGGGGTCAGTGCAAGGAAAAGCTGGTTTATGCTGCATGTGGGATTTTTTTCTGAGCTGTGGGATGAAGGCTGGGGCTGCAGCATAGTTCTACTGCTGAAGGAGGACAAAACAAAGGAAGTTTTGCTATTTTTACTTTTAAAGATAATGTGCTCAATTGTTTTTCCCAAAAGAATGTTTGCTCCCCTCAAGAACCACCAGCTCATTGCTCCCAAAGCAGTGTCTTTTTGAGACTTCATCTAGGACATCTGCATAGATGGATGCAAGAGCAATGAACACATGGCAGCAGAGAATGCAAAATTCTCAAAACCTGCATATAACTCACAACAGACTTGGACTACCCTCAGAAGGTTTTCGCAGTTTATTTGGTTCTGGAGGCATCAGTTTAATAGCACCTTACTTACTAATCTAAATGCCTTGCATTTTTCCCTGGGAACCGTCTAAATCAACAAAGTCAGACCCTGCTGTCACAGAGTCTGTTTTATAAACGGGACAGCTCTACCTTAACACAACTTGGTCTACCTACCCCTTGTTACTGTTTTCAGTCACACACCTATAAAACAACAAGTACCGGAACTTTTCCTCTCTAATAGTCCAAGATCTTCAATTTCCCATTATATTTATTCATAGAAAACATACCCATTTCTTCTTGAACCAATATCCTCTTCTAGTTTAACAAGTCTTTCTTACTCTTGATGGTTGTTACCTTACGATATGTGTATGAACTGTTATGGAATTCTCACTCTCTGACCAGACAGATGACAGATATTTTAGTCTCCTCTAGGATAGCCTGCACTCAGTTCTCAATAAATTACCAACTCCTTTGTGCTCTTACTGTTCCCTTTTCAGTCATTTTGTTACTACACTGGAAAAACACCTAAGTTTCTCTTGGGGGTACTTGTAAGCAGATCAAAAAGCCAAATTTCCTATTTCCATGAAAATTCAGTTAACATTTCTAGGATATACTTGTTCTAGTATTAAGTACACAGTGAGGTAGAGAAATGTTTATGGTGTGCTCTGCCTCAGCTTAGCACATGAGTGGTACTGGATACATCAGGAAGGAGCTCCAGCTGACCACGTTCACTGGAAATAACTTCATAACACCAAGGCTGCTCATAATTTGCAGGTACTTTTATACCTTTTACCTGGAATACAATATCCCTTGGTTTGTAGTCTTTCTCCTGACTTTCATTTAATAGTACTAGCAATACAGATTGTTCAGGTAGAAGAAAAAATGGCAGGATCTGGTCAAAAATTATTTATTCCTTGTATTTACCAGAGGCAATGTGAAGCCTCATTATCTTTCTCTTCAGGCAGAACTATGATTCATGACAGTGCAAGTTGCATTTGGCTGTCAGGCCGCACCTTTGGCAACTATAATACTGCACACAAAGGAAGGCCTTGAAATTCTGTCCACCAGGAATCTGATAAAACATCTGTGCAAGGTACAAGCCAGAATTCCTGCTGGGATCTGTTCTAGAAACTTTAGAAATGGTAAATATGATGTGCAGTGTCCTATTACAAGAAAGTGCAATAACTGTGGGGAAAAAAATGTACTTCTAATTGAAAAGAACCTTTAATAATTAGAGTGTAGAGAATTTAGACAGGGTGCTTGGACAGGAATTGACTGCCTTGCTTTGCAAAAGACTTGAAACTGGTCTTGTAGCCAGATTTCCTTCTAAACACATTATTTACCTGCAGATCTTTGCTTCTGAACTGGGTCAGCTACCCATTGTCCCAGGTGAAGGAAAAATCAGATACACCTGACAACTTAAAGCTCCCTTGTGAACAAAGCACAGCACTTTGTGCTCCGACTGTGTCTATTCAGCATGTAACCAAGCAAGAATATCCCATTAACAATGCATATCTAAAGGCAGGAAAGCTTCAAGACTTTCCTAAGACACTCCATGTGTTCTACTACAAGGAGAAATGGAATTTATAGTCCAGCAAACACAGATGTGTGTATGAGGAAATGACCCATCTTCCAGGCACTCCTGGGAGCTTCCACTTCATGGCCATCAAGTTTCCCAGTCTACTATATATCCTTTCAAATTTTCCAGCTTTTGTATATACAACTTCACTGAAGCAGGATGGAAAATTCTAGATGACTGCCGTACATTATTCACAAGTAATGAATGACTTCTCATTTCGCTTGCTGTCTCCACTCCTGACTCAAGCATAATTTCTCAGAGATTCTATAAATGAATCAAATTAAATTTCTCCTGAAACTGTTGGTGGGAGGCAGCACCTCCTCCTCTTTCTCCCTTTTCAGGAAGCACTTTAAAAGTTTGAATAGAACCCACAGAAACCACTCCTAAATAATTTTGAAATAACATTATAAAAAGCACGAAACATTTGCAAAACAGAACTGATTATGTAATATTATCAAAGATTGTCCACCTTCAGCAGTTTATCACTTTTTTACTACACACACACGCACCAATGTAAAGACTTTACAATCATTTTGGTGACCTAGTTTTTCACGCTTATGCAGTGTAGGAATGAATATATGTCTTGGCACATAATAGCCTACAGTCTTTTTAGTGGAAACAAGAGACCACAATTTCCAGCCCCAACTATTAAACTCAGCAAAATGGCATACTGTAAAAATAAAATTATTTTTAAAGAAAGGCTTGTGGGTTTAGGTCAGCTCCACTGTATTAACCACCATCATAAATGCAAGACAACTATTTAAAGCAGCAGAAGTCTCATGTTCATAAACAGACTATAATTTTAAATTTGATACTCTTAAGTGTATCATTATCTTACTGGTGTCCCACGATCTCCTGGTTTCCCTGGTTTTCCACTTGGGCCAGCAACTCCTGGAACTCCGGGAGCACCCTGAAGCAGAAGACATGGAAAATGAATTGTAGAAATACACAACCTAAGCACTAATAAGAAATATGTTACTGTATTGAGTCCAAGTAAGACTGAAAATGGTTCCTATTGGGCTGTTTTCTGTTAGGTACATATCAGGCTTGAAATTTTTTTTGTGGAATAAACAGTTTGTTTCTTCATGGAAATGTCTTCTTTTACGTAACACCATAGTTTAACAGGCATTTCAGCACCAAAAGATGCAGAGAGCATGTATATGTTTTTGGTATCATTCTTAATGGCAAATTCCTAAAGCAGTAAAAAGCAGTTTGTCCTTCTAGGTTCACCTAGCAGATCTGTGATCCAAGTAAAAATCCACAACAAGAAGACCATAGAAGTCGTTCTAGTGATACTAGATATATACAAAAAATTAAAAGACAAGTATCAGATTATGTGATAAAAGCTCATCTGTATATTCACAAAGGAATATGAGAAAGACAATTGTGGGGGAGCCCAAATAATACCCTGCCTTAGAGAATGCTGTCTATATATGTAATGCAAATGTGTGCTCTGTGTGCATTTGCCTACCGGAAATGCATCTTCCAACTTGCTACAGTTTGGACCCGGTGACATGGAGCTGCAGCAACTTGCCGATCTCAGGCTGTCTGATTCAACAAATACTTTTCTCTAACAGCCAGCCTCTTTTCTAGCATGGTCCCACAAAACACAATGAAGCACCTCTTTAAGCAAAAACTAATCCTCAAATACTCTTGTCAAGAAAAACTTGTATTAACAGTGTTTGTTTTCACCAGTGTACAAGCAATAAGCCAATTGGTTTCAGAAGACCTAGCCATGCATTTAAATATCATGGCTAAAGAACCAGAAAAACTGGTTCTTCCCTTATTTACCCCGGCAGAAATCTGTTTCAAAACTACTGCTACAAATGTTTGTGAATAAATGCTTTGTCCAGCTGTCTGCTCACCTTCTACCAAGAGTTTTTCAAACCCATTTAGGAAATTAAGCAAAGGATCCATTTCATTTTTGACAGAAATGGAAAATGTCCATGTGGCTCTCTCTTGGCTCAGGTCTCTTAATTCAGAGTATATCAAAGACACAACTATATTTACCGCTGGTCCTGGAGGGCCTCTGGGACCTGTGGGACCATCTTTTCCTGTGAAACCCTATTCAAAAACAGAAGCAAGATTAGAGAAAAATGGCCTTTACGATTATATAATTGCAATACTACTGATTACTACTATCATTTCTTTTAAAACCTATCCACAATATAAGTTATAAAATAGCTATCACAACTCATGCTAGAGAAAGCTATGGAACAATGAGCTTCAGACACTTTCGATGATAAACTGAAAACCAAATCAATCTTAGTATTTTTAAGAAAATAAATCATCGTTTTATCCCAGAGGAGTAAAATATCTCTTTTCACTGTTCTCTCATTCACAGTTTAGTTGGAGAATCACAGGTTTCTACTTAACTGGAGAGCCACCTCCCTCTCAGATATTTCCCCTGAAAGAATGAATGCTGAGAAATCCCATTTCAGTAATCAAAGATAGCATTCACGAGTTAATGTTGATGGTCCATGACCCACCAATCCAACAGTATCCTCTTTGGCAACTGGCTATCACACAGTTGTCTGTTTTCATTTCAAACTATCAACTCCCACTGAAGGACAGCTGTAAATGCATATATCAGCTATTAATTTTGACTGTAAAGGCAAATCATTCCTTCAGTCATCTTAAAGGTGATATTCCACTGTGACAACAAAACAGATTTACTTAGTTGACCCCGGTTAGAAGAAAGGAATTGTAACAAACCACAATGAAATACCTGTGTACACACCCTTCATTAGAAGAGATTTCAGAATTCTCCATCCAAAGAAAAGTTCTTAGCTCCAGATAGCCAAAGGTTTAGGAGCAAACCTGACGTAAGTTTGGCACAGACAGATTCCTTACTAATATGACATCTCCCAGACATTGAGATAAGCAGTTTCAAAGGGATCCCCTGCAGCAGGGGGGAGGACAGCAGGGCTGAGTGCCCTGGCAGAGCCCTGCTCAGGGGACATACTGCTCTATGGGTGAAGGCAGCTGAGAACTTAGTCAGGGGAGGAGGGAGCAGGGCAATCTTTCCAGAAGCTATCTGGCTAACGATTGCTGTCTGGGGAGGTTTTCACCCCTGAGGTGTTTCCAACCCTTCTGTTTCTGTCTCTCCAGAAGGGATACTGATAAAAGGACTCCTTTTGAAAAAACATTTGAAAATGGAAAGATATATAAAGAAGGGGAAAAAATCCAACAAAACACAGAAATGACATTACTTGGTCTTTTCAGAACATAAACTGAGGAAACCTTACCCTTTCTCCTGGAGGTCCCACTGGTCCAGGTGGACCAGGTAAACCTGGCGTTCCCTGGAGGGAGAAAGAGTGAGAAATTGTCTCTGTGACAGAACATCACTGCTATGTCATTCCATATATCTCAAGTACATACGTTCTTCCCCCCCTTTCTGTCTAATCTCATTGTACACTAACATGTAGCATTGCTTCCTATAGGACATTACTACTCCCTAAAAGTGTATTACTCAGGGCTATAAGGACTAATGAAACAGGTAAAGAATACAAGGCCCTTGGCCCATGACTGACCTTATCTGATAACTGAAACTCAATCCACAACAACATTTAAGCATTCTTCATTTAGTATTTTTATCATCAGTAAAATTAAGGACAATATAGTAACCAAGGAATATTTGTTATATCACCATGTGTGCATATCAATGACCTTAGATTATCTAAATTTGGCCAATTATTTTATTGTAGTTTACAATACAGAAACCTGCACATAACTGAAATTTAATATTGCTTGCTTCTTTCAGAAAGCATACAATTAATGTAGCACGGCCATTTGAATTCCAAAAGCAGAAAGTAATTAGGCAACATTGCTGAAGAAGGGCTCAGCAAAGATTTTGCAATCTTTGTTTTAGGAAGACACTTAACTGAAAGTGGCCAGAAGATGAGAGACCTTCCTGGGGGATTATCAGAGTATTCTTCCTAATCCAGTGGTCTGTCATTGTACATTCACAACTGTCCAGAAGGACATTTGGCTTGACCAAGCACTGCAACAAAGCACGGCTGTTTTTTCACTTTTGCTGTTTTGAATGGTTTACTATTTCCTACATTTCAAATTTCTAAGTGTAAGCTAACTATGCTTCCAAAACTATGGCTTAGGGAGAAGAGCCTCTGACTCCTAGTGACATCAAAGACAGCTGGCCAGCAGCCAGGCTGCATCAGGAATAGTGTAAAATTACATTATCTTGTCTACGTGTTGACTTACCGATCGCCCTGGTAGTCCAGGCTGGCCAGCATCCCCTTTCATTCCTTGGCGACCCTATAATTTTCACAAATGATTACAGAATACATCATACTTCCAGGACACAATGTGTAGGAGCATATAAAGAAGCAATTTGTTGCCTTTCACAACTAGCTTGCCTTCCATATATGCTACAGCACATGGTATAAATGCACAGTCTATAAATACACATGAGCTAAACTTGACAATACAATATTTTTTTTTACAGTGGCTTGCACAATAATCCAGCATTAACAACTGTTACTAATCAAAAATTTTATAAACATACACTGAGAACATGGATCACAATTGATATGAAAAATGAAACTACATGACTCAAAAATGCTCTAAATTCTTGTTAGCTAATAAGAAATTCCACAAATGTTGGTGTTTTCATTCTACAGACTTTTTCAAGTGAGTGTGATGAATAAATGTATTATTTGTATTACACATGTAAAAGGATTGTTTGTCCTTTCTTGCTGTTTGGTACCTCCAGATCATCCTGATTAAGTTTTTCCTTCCAGTATATAACAAAAAAAAACCATGAAAAGAGTTCTACACAGGGTAAAAAAATCATTCTAATTTGTCCTTACAAAGCAGAAGGTATTCATAATGTCTATTTTAAAGTACATTTTATTTTCCATTTACCAAATTTCATTGCAGATGGAACAGGTAACCAATTTTCAAATGAAAAAATGAAAAATGACACAGCATGTAATTAGACATCACTTCTGCTTTCCATAAACTTTATATTTTGAGCAAAGACTTCATAAAAAAAGCTCCTGAATATATTAAAATTCGAGTTGATCTTAAATAGGAAACATCAGAATTATATTCCTTCTTTTAGGGTGATTATTTATTAAAATATGGCAAAAGCAGCCTTAATACATTCACAATGCAGACAAAGAGTTATATATGCTATCTTCTATAAAAACCAGAACACATGAAACTTCATCAGTGTTAATACGAGTTACTCTGGCTTTGAAGGCATGCACATGAAATCAGAAGGAGCATCTTGCTAAAACATGGATGTTGTTGCCAAAGAAAACCCCTAGCCACTGACTTAAGCCAGAAAATAGAAGTTGAACATGTAAGTCTGTGAGAAAGTCTTCAAAGTAATATTGCATGCTTAATTTCGCTGTACCACAGTTTGACAGTTTTGAGTCCTTAAACTGAAATGCCTAGCAACTCTACAGAAAATCCATTAAGGCTGAAAACAGAGTAGCACAACTTACACTACAGCACTTCGACTCTGTCCCTTCATTACAATCCCATAAGCACATGCACCATTCAGGACAGAAAATGCTATTGTATTAACAGACTTGTTTCAGAAAGACATGTGTCTCACAATACTGCTGGGAACAGGGACAAATGAACACTCGGGCAAAGGTGCTGCCCTCTTCCCAAGACCACCACCCCCATGGACAGCTCTGGCTCCACATACATTGCCCGCTGATGGCACTCAAAAGGTCCACTCACCGGTTCACCTGGGATTGACAGCCCATTGGGACCCTGTGGACCTGGTGGACCCTGAGGGCCAGGAGGACCCGTCTCACCACGAGGACCAGGAGGACCCTTAAAGCAGAAAATTGAAACAAAATTGTAAATGAGAATCCCTTCTGAAATCCGTAACTGCAAAATCCTTTGGGTTAGAGACTTAAGGTAACTCAGAAGCCTGGAGACACATTCAAGACTTCAGAACAATGGTGGAAATAGAACAAACATTGTTCGAGAGGCATACCCTTTCATAAGCTATTCTCTGATTCATGTTGGCAGTCTCAGGCCAGTACATGCCCTCTGGCAGTGCTAATTAGAAGTATTGTCATCTCCTCTGTACAGAGGAGAGAACAATAATGCTGCAGTGTGTATTAACACTCTGATGCATGTAATCCCAGTATCCTGACATGTGGTCAATGCCTTTGAGGCTACACAGACTATGATATATAGTCTCAAATAGGCTGCACAAAAGTAACATAAAGGCATATTTTCAACTGAATTTTCAATCTCCATTCTTAGCCTAAAACTAAACATAAAAATTTTCACACAAGTAAGCCTGTGGCAACATTATTATAGATGCATTTTAGGAAACATACTTACAGATGATCCAGTCAAACCCCTTTCACCTCTGGGGCCTTTAGCGCCTGGGCCACCCTAAATTGAGTATTTGGAAAAAAAATGTATTTTATAGACAGAAAGCAAAGGTGCATATTACTAGTGTGCATTATGAATTCCCCTGACAAACTCCTATGTGAAGCTCCAAAGTTTTGAAGTGTACAGATCACACTGCTAAAAAGAGTAGTAGAATAAAATATGCATCAGGAACTAAGGGAAACCACATCAACTTCAGCCTTGCCAATTCAGCCCATGAAAAATTATTATTTTGATTTTTGTTTCTGCAGACATAAACTTACATTTATATTCATCAAAGTCTCTGAATACCTCTCTGGTAGATTACCAGACAACTTAACTGGACTTTAGATTTCTTATGCAGCATTTTTGATAGCTTCAAAATACAACTACTGGGCTGAGTATAACTCCCTACTACTCAAAGCAATCTGTAGGAGTATGTCCATTCCATAAATTACTCTCCCTCCACATAAAAAATAAAGTAATTTATTTCCCTGACAGAGTGAAAAATCTTTTCTTGGAGTGAAATCTTGACTCTGTATTTAGGAAAAATATTTTTACAGTCCATTAAAAATATCTTGTACATGATGTGCAAGAGACTAGGCCAGAGCCTTTCAGCCTATCAAACAATGAGGAGCTATTCTCAGTGATCACACTGGAAATACTGGAAAAGATCATACAAACAAGTAGATGTGGTAGGAGCTGATGAAAAGGGGATGGATTACCACGATGTTATGGACATGCTGATAGAAACTATGCCTCTGACTGACATTTGTTTCACAAAACTACAGACCAACACAAAACGACTTCCAAAAATTTAAAAAACAGAAAATTTGTCTGTTATGAATAGTTACAGCCAGTAACTTACAGCTGGTCCAGGAGGTCCTGGAGGTCCCACACTGTCTTGAGTACAGGTACAAGCATTTGGAAGAGCTGGGCATTTTGCTTCATCTCTCTGAAAATTCAATCACAACTTATTACTGTCCTTTTAAAGAACTCAGTGGCAGCATGCTTGTCTGAAACAATAGCAGGAAGATTCTCTATTATCCAGTTTTCAAGTAAAATTCACAGCTAAACTGTGGTTTCCAAATATTTCTACAGGATCTTTTATATTTTTAGAAAATTTTCTCTGTGAACTTTGCAAGGCATTAACAATAGAGGCACAACCAAAATATTGTTCCAGTGTTTATATGCATTTTACAATCAGCTTGCCCTGACAAAGAATAGGTACTTTTTGAACGCTAATCTAAGAACAGATTAAATAAATAAATAAATATATTCCCCATTTATAATACCTAGAATTTGAAACATCACTGAAACACATATAACAGACATTTTTTGCACCATTTCTAAGGGGCTCAATTCTAGCATTACAACCTTACTGCCTCAAACACAAAACTCTGAAATGAGGTGTTGTTGACTGGCTGCTCTGATAACTGTGATTTAGAAGTACAAGGTTTAATACCAGCCTAATATTAATATTATTAAATATAGTATTAACATTTTTATGGATAGCCTCTGGTTCATTTATGCTTACCATAGACGGGAGATCACAACATCTGTCTCTGCTAGTCCAAACTGGACTGCAAACAATGTCAAAGTTCTGGATTTCTAACTGTAAAAGAAAGTAATACTCTTGAAAGATCATTAAGTATGTTGTTAAGTATGAAATCTATTCACATTATCATTAAAAATTATTCCTCCATTTATTTCTAATGATAGAAAATCCAGAGTAAAAGCACTCATCTGCTCTCCTTATTAAAAGAAAAACATTCCTGCTCTTGTTTGAATTTACCTGAGTGCAACTTTCAGCTATTAGAATTTTGATCTTGCAACTCTGCTAGAACGAGAAGATATAAAGACCAAACATCTCAGTTAAGTACATTGGGTTTGACAGTATAGACACGTGAAAGCTTTGGGTGCAACACTGGATTCCCAGAAACCCCTAATCTCTAACCTCTTTCCTCAGAAAATTTCAAGGTCTTGCAATAATGAACAGATTCATATTTATTGCTTACTGTTGCTGATCTTCGGTCGCCTTTTAGAAGTTTCCCAAGTATTTCATAGCCATCAGTTGTGATATTGCCAGCCTCCTTAATTGGTTTCTCCAGTATTTCACTGCAGTCAACGTAAATCTTAACATTTGATGAAGTTACAACAATATGGACCTGAAAAAAGTTTAACGTAATATTTAGAAAAGGCACATGGGAACAATTACTTTAACATTTTAATAGTATTTCGCTGATTCAGTAGTACTGTTTTAAATTTGATTCCTAGTAATCCTGCTTTACTTCCAACTGGTAGAAAAATTCAAACTCAAGGAATTTAAATTTAAAAGGAAAGTCTATAACATTAATAACCTCTTCAGAATGTGTTGAAGGTCAACAAGATGAATACACAAGCGCAGCTAAGAAATATTATTTAATGTACTAATTGAACTATTATTACCTATTTAGAAAGCTTGCCTGAAAATTGTTTTAAGATAGCAAAAAAGTAAAAAATAAAAGAACTTTTGAGAGGAAGTAAATATAAGCATTTCTTGTTCTCTTCTGATGGCTGAGACCAGACAAGACGTTTGTAAGCCTGGGACTGCCCACTGGCTAATAGACTCTGTAGTTCAGAGAGTAGACTGTTTCAGACCCAAAGATATAGAGTTCAGCTTCCACAGATGATTCAACCAGAGGAATTAACTGCATTGAGATACAGGAAGCAACAAGAGAAGCCTGCCCAGAACAATGGAAAATAATGGAAGATGCAAGAGAAAATTTCCACAAGAGAAATCTGGTTACAAAAACATATACCAAAACAAGGGGAAACAGGGAAGAGGAAGAGATTAATGATTGGAAATAAAGGACACTTAGGAGGGAGAAAGGAATGATTGTAATGAAGAGAGAGTACATTTACCAGGAGAAGAGAATGAAGTGCTTGGGGGAAACATAGTAAACCTTAAACAGAGGAACACACAAAACCTAAGCAAAGATTATCTTTCCAAACATTTATGGTATGTATGACAAATGTTATGAGAGTGAATTTTCTACATTTCTGTGAAAATGTAGAAAACATTTAGGAGTCTCCAAGAAAGAAACTAGGGCCATTTCAGCACATTTAATACACAGCTGTTGAAAGAGCATATTCAGGCAACAGGAAGTTTTCAGGGGCTTTATATACTTTATCTACTGCATATATTTCATATACATCATTATAACACCTATGTAATTGTTAAAGTATCAGCACATTAAGAGCAGGAGTAACGAATCCCTGAAGTATGTATTTATGTTTTAAATCTTCTGTTATCCCAGGACATAACCATACAGAAGCATATTGCTATTTGATGACTGCTTCAAAAATTGGCATAAAGTTGAGAGATTCCCCTAAATGTTCTGAGTCAACAAGTGCCTGAACAATCTCCTGAGAATTTTTACTTTTTTTTCCCTTTTAAATATTTTCCCATGCAGACTTTTCTTCAAGGCATCAGCACAGCTTATCTAAAAGTCTTTTAAAATTATGTGCTTATGCTTTATATCTCCGTGCTGTGTATACAAGTGGGGCTTTTAATTAAAATTCCCAACAGTGTTCATTGAGCAAATAATTAAAAGAAACAAACAAACAAAACAATTGAAAGATAACTCTGTGTCCAAAGTATAATTTGGTATTACATGCCAATCTTTCTATAAAACAAAATAACTGCCCTGCCAAAACTTTAAATTCATTATAATTTGTACATTATATACTCAGTCATTTGCTTATATGACAAAATTTTACAGGTTAATTACTGCATCATCCAGTTTAAACTCATCACAGATGCAATTTACTAATTCTGAAAGGTGCCTGATATGCAAGTCCTTCTACTGGAATGTTAAGTATTTGTCACAATTTAAATAAAATAAAACACATTGCATAGCAAACACAGATAGTATTTTCATTAGTGCAAAAAACTTAGGAGAGGTAAATCTATATCAGAATGTTGAATGAGATCAGCTTGAAAAGGTTCAAATAGGAATAACTGCTGAGCATCACCTATCTATCTAAAAAAGCAATCCCAACAATCAAAAAAAAGGAGAGCTCTCCCGAGTCATTGACTCAGTCAGTTAAACACTGATTTACTGCCAGACCAGAATTCCAGTCCAAATCTCATGGCCTAGGCAATAAATCTAATTAAAGCAGGCATCTGGTGTTTACAGTAAATAAAACATCTCTGCATTCAACCCCGATACATTTTGTTTTCAACAGTTTCTCACACACCAACATAAAGAATCTGTTCTGCTTAGTTCTGACTATTTATTTCATTTATGACATTTTAGGAAAGAAAACATTTTTAAATTTTTCTCTCTGGATGCCTTATAAGATAAAGTTTGATGGTGTTCTGATCTGCTGCTAAGTGAATCACATCAATGAGCCAAGCAAACTAATTTCCCATATGTATATCAGCAGAAAGATGTACACTCATTATCAAATTTCCTCTTGCTAACTACTGCAAAATGGCAAGCTAACAGGAAGTATAGTGTGGTAAGAATAAGAAGGACAAGTTGTCTCTCTCTCCAAAACATCAGTTATAAATTTAATGACTGTCTCAGGCAGTCAGAATTTTTCCTATGGGACTTGCCAGATTCAACAGCTTTCACCATAGCTATGCTACACAGAGTTTTCAAGCATGCCAAAGTAAATTTCCCTATAGTTAGGTGTAGTTAAGTGAATTTCACTGAATGAACCAGTAAGTCATCAAATGAAAGCCACAAAAATGTTTAGTATTTTGGAAAACATCTCCTTGCATTGTAAAGATTTGTCATCTCTTTGAAACTGGATGGTAGGAGAAATTGCAAAAGTACCTTTAGAAAGGTACTCTTACTTTCCTTCCTTCATCCATCTGAAACTACTGCTATCCATTATTAGGAGCTAATCAACACAGCTGAGACATAAGGCTTTCCCAGCAGGTGTTGTGATGCCATCACTAACAATCTGACTCAGATAGCAAACTCAGTAATCATCTGGAGAGATGCCAGAAAAGTCAGCTTAGTTTTATGGTGAAAAATTGCCAATATAGCTCTAAACCAAAGCTCTTACAGCTACTTTAAATATTATCAAAATCTGAACTTTTAATTCCTTTCTGGGAAAAAAAGAAGGGGAATTACACATTGCATTAAGTAACTGAGAAATTTTTTCTTAAGAAATAATCTCTTAAGCAAGAATTCATAGTTGTAAAGCTTTAAGATAATTTTCAAATCACTGCTACTTGTGTTCATTGTATGGCATCTTAGGATCACTTTCTCTCGAAATGTCTTACTGTATTTAACTATCAAAATGATACAAAATTTTTGATTTTTATTTTCCCTGTAATTGTTTTTCACCAACAAGTGTAATAAACAATTTTACATAACTGCTAATTTCTAGCAGCTGTCACAGATTTTTCCCCATTTGCTCTGATAAATGAGTAGAACATCACCGTAAGTGCTGTCAGAGAAGCTTGCTCAGCTCTATCACATTTAGAGAAACTATATGGGAAAATGTGATTCTAAACATCCAATACATTAGCAGCAGATATTTAAAACAGACTGCTGGCAGTACAGCAGGAGGAGAGCTCCACACCACTGACCTGAAGAAGTGTCAGCTCTCACAGTGATATCTAAAATAAGGCATGCACATGCTGCTTTGTGTCTAAACAGTACTTCTTGGTGATGACTCAACCTTCATACCAAAACAAGATACATCCTAGCCTTTACTGACAGTTTTTCTCACTCCAGTAGATTAATATATTTCCTTAAAATTCAGTTGTCCTACTAAGCTATTAAAAAAAAAAAGTGAAGGGCAAAATAAAGACTGCTTAATGTAGGTATGATCCAAAGCTACTCATAACTATCAGTTACAGAATCAATGACATAAACATTTCCTCATATATACAAAAATAATCAGGCCTTAAATAAATTCTAAAACAAGAATAATTGGATATAATATAGGATCAGTTTGGGAAGTTATTCTCTGTCACATTCTGAGGAAATCAATAGCTTTTATAGTACTGTGTGATTTTCATAATCACCTGTGTTTTAAACAGATGAAGTCACAAAACATTATGCACTAGTTATCTTTCCTGGCTTTCAGTCTAGCAAAGCTCAGTTGACAGCTTGGCCTCCAGTATGTGGAAGTTGACAGAGGCAACCCCTTATCAGTATCCTCAAAGGAATGCTGGTAGTGACTAGTCATGCAGAAGAGGGTATCATAAAGAAAACAAATGCTATACTCAATCCATATTTAGTCATCAGATGAAAATTAAACTAAATAGAAGGGAGATAAATGAAAACATGAGAATGTGCATTTTAGCTAACCAAAAACGTTGCAATTGCAGCTTACTTTCTTGCCCTAAACATGCATATTTAACACAGCAAGAGAATATTTTTAAAATATTTTTAGGTATACATATATTGGTATACTGAGTCAAACACTTCCTGATGACTAGAAGTAAGGAAGCCTGGCAAGATCAAATTGCCATAATTTGGTGCACAAAATTAGAAAAGCAAGCACAAAACTATGACAAGAGAAGGCAGATGCAGCAACATGTAAAGATTTCACTAGCCATTTTGTCAATTCAAAAACTGTAAGTTTCATTCTAAATCATAAAGAGACCTTTTATGAGCTCTCTCTCCTTATTGTTGCTTCCTCAGTTAACATGACATTGGAATATTTTAGGCCCAGTGTTTTTAAGCAAAATAAAAAATCAATTCACATTCATACTTACTAAATATATAGATACAATGTATTATGTTTGTTAAACATAAGAATCTTGTTCAATATGCTATTGATCTCCCAACACTGGTTCCCTGCCTACTCGCTTTCTCTGGCTATATCTTCCTCTTTGAATGATTTCAAATCATTACACTCCCACGAAATCTTTTCTCACCACAACTTCCTTTCCTTTTTTCTTCCCGTTTATCTTTTATTCTTCCTCTTCCATTTGGAATGGAACCAGGCTACAATTTCTTCTTCAGATATATCCCTCCACTTACACAATCTTAACAAATTCTTGACAAATCTCTTACATTGGTTCAAAGAAGACCTATAACTTCAGAGATCTTGTTTTACATGATCTGTAGGTCCTTATGTCAACTTCCAGTGCTATCCAAAAACCAGATACAATCACCTGACAGTGACTTCTGCTTGGTTGTCTTCTATTTAAAAGAACAGTACTTCAGAAAGCAGCATCATAATTTCAATCATTTACCTTATGGAAGCTTCCATAAAATATTTTCTTTATGTCGTCATTATCAAAAGTTACAGTTTGAACTTCTCCCCTTGTATCCTTGTTAAAGAATGACAGCACTTTGCTGGCAGCTGCAATAAATAAAAATAACATATTTCATTTCATATATACTACTGAAACCACCATCCAAAGATACACTTATAGATAAAATCTAGTTTACCCCTTTTTTGGGTAAACACAAATCATAGATGGTCTTAATGACCTGTAAGTACATAGATGTAATTTCCTTTGATTTTAGAGTTAATACCAAAGTTGAAATGTAGTTTAGATGAATTATTTTTAGTTGAACTATAGATGTACAAAGTTTAAAAGAAATCTCTTGAAACAAAAAATGTATAATCCTTTTATCATGTAAAAATGCTTTGGATTTGGAAATATTTGGGGAGAACACATGCACAGTAACATAACATGTAACTTCTCTATACAATAAGTATAACCATCCTTACGATCAAGCACAACTCCAACTTGTGGTTTGTAATCTCTGTCTGTAATCTGCCAAATTGCAAAAGGCTCATTGGGGGATTCAGGCAGAAGACGGAATAACAGAATAATAGTGTACGCCTGCGGCAATCCCTCCGGGTGAATCTCCCTGTTAAGACAATATAAAGACATTTTTTCACGTGGAAACACATGAGTAAAATAAGATCTTCATCATTTGCTCTTTCAAAGAAAAGACACAAGAGCAACAGGAAAATGACAGCGTTTAGTGGAACAGAGCATTTTAACCACTCTCTCAAATAGAAAACACCATTGTGATATAAAAACACTGCGATTTGTTAAGATGAATTCACAGCCTGTCTTCAATTGGTCCCAGCACCATGGTTAGAGAGGATGCCAGAATATGACCAAGAACTCTTGGGTATGTATTCTTGTGGCAAAATTCTATACTAACTACACGTTTTAAATTCCTTGATGATAAGTACAGAAAAAAAGGACCGCAGCTTTACTCGTTTTTTTCATTTGGCCTGCTTCAGTCAGGCAACAGCATTTAACTATTGCTGCCCTTCAGGCACAGATACAGTGACAGAGATATTTAATGCCTTCTCTGCAACTGGTGATGCATTTGGGCTCCAGCTTATTCTTTGGTGGCTCAGGTTTAAATCTGTGATATTTGGACTGTTAGACATTAAAAAAGCAGAGAGCCAACAGTAAATAAATACATGCATGAAACAGCTTTCAGAACTTTCTGTACAGGAAAGGAGGGAATGCAGGAAGGGAACTGTAAGAAAGAAGATAACTACTGCTTCTCCTTAACCATTATAATGGAGCTCAGAAAGAGATTTAGTCACATGAACATAAACATAAAAATCTTAAAATGAAGAGAGGAGCTGCTTTGTATGTTAGAAAAAGCTTATGAACCCATACAATTATAAACACTGCAATAAAAACCATACCACTAAGTCAACAACATCACACAGCACAGTGCAGGAATGCAAATATGAAAGTAGATATAGCAACACAATTTATAACTTGGATAACAAGTTACTTCAGATATGGAAACAACTATGCCACTAGGATCAGTATGTGTTTATTGCTTTGCTGACTCAGTCTAGAGTTTTATTTTTTGGATTCTCATGAAAAATAAGTGCCCAGAATACTCTGGCAAGTCTATTCCACCTCTTTAGCAGACATTAGACTACGTATCACAACATTTCTAAAAAATTGAAATAAATAGGAAGCCTATCTTTTTATTGTTTTTTCATCAATTTATCCTAGTAAATGCAATATCTATCAATGCAGGAGAGTTGCAAAACTGGGATTATCTGTATTTCCCTAGACTGGAAAAAGCTGGGCTGTCAGAGAACTATCATCCCCACAGGTATTAATGGCATGCCAATGAACTTAAAAATCCTCAGGTCCTCCACTTTTAAAGCTGTGATCTCAGAAGTCTGGCAAAAAGAAATTATTTCTTCATAAACCTTAGCTTCTGTGTTTGTGATCTGATCTTTACCCAGTCTGGCAGGACTGCAGAAGATTTCAAAGGCTTCTATGAAAAGAAAACTAAATTTCCTTAAATTTTTTAGCAACAATGGGCTATTTTTAGGCATCTCCTCTGAACCAGAATAAACTTTTCTGAAACTTACTTAAATAGATGAGAGAGAAACAAATGTAAAAATGTGAAAAAAAAAAAAAAATAAAAGAAGAGGGAGAAAGGTACTGTTCCACTTTTCGTAAAACTAACTGCTAACTAAGTCTTGTTTTCCTTTGGGAAAAAATGTTGGCAAGAATGACCATCTATTACCCATCCCTAACCAAGCTCTAAGACCACAGGCCCTTGAAAACTCTGCTCCATTTGCCAAATAAGGCAAGCCAAGTAGAGGAGAAACTACCCTAGGTCAATGGCATCAATGTGCTGCCTACTGTAGTAAGAATGATGCTTCTGAAAACAGTGATGCTAATCCCTCCATATTGAAACCATTTCTGTCCAGCAACATGGAATTCATTGTACTAAGGAGGCTGTTGCTCAACTGCCTAAGTATAAACTGTGGATTATATGCAATTTGAATGCTTAATAAGCATAATCTCAAAGAAAAATAAGCAACTAGATTAATAGTGAACTGTGATTGCAATGGAAGAAATAGATTAGCATTTAATGAAAACAATGATAGATGTTCTTTGGAGTATATTTCTTGAAGCTCAGTAAAAAGAACATTAAATTAAAGCATCTTCCATAAAACACAAATGCTATCTATACAATCTGTTAATCCTTCATCATCTGGTCACCCTAAATACAAGTCTTTAGGTTTACTTACCGTATTGGCTGGCTGACAAAGGCATTTTTGTGGAGTCTATACGCTACATAGCTTGGGAAAGAGCCTGATTCCAGTGAAACTCCTTGTACAGAAGCAAAATGCTTCTCTGTTAGATTGTATGATTCCAGCATCTTGAAACCTTTAAGTCCAGAGAGAAAATAAAAAACAGAAACACTGTTGAGCTGTAAAAGACACAAATGGACCTATGCCAAAATATTAGAGACTTACTTACCAGGTGAAGTGTATCCCTCCAAGTAAATAAGGGGACAAGCTGAAAGACATGAAACAACATATAATTCAAAACTACTAAGCCTAATAGGATATGAACATATGTATACTTCAGAAAATTTTATTACCAAGATGTCTGTGCTATTATTAATTATGAGACAATTTTTGTTACATTTTTCATACTGTGCCCTGAGCTGTGGTAGATGTAATGTCAAAATCTTTACTCATCACTTTTAGTAGGGTATTTCTACTGTGACAAATTCTATGGAATAACAAATTAACCCCAAATATTTCAAGAGTATAATTCATAAGAAGAAAGGAGGACAATGACACAGTCTTTCCATGAATATTTAAGGCATGAGTCAAGCTGCATAATAGCTGTCAGATTCACAAGAAATAACTGCATATTTATGTGGCTTCGAAGAAGCCAGCAGATGAGGCAGTTAGGGAACAAGCAGTTCCACGTGACAGGCCTGAGAATTTCTTATTTTTGCCATAGAAGGATTTCACTTGAGTAAACAACTGAGCTTTATTTAGATAATTTTAAAACAGCATCACACACTATAGCTGTACATCTTAGCACCCCTATTCCAGTGGTAAATAAGAGACCTGTTGTGCCCTGTGGTTCACATTAGGCATCATTCTACTTCTTAATGTTGTCAGTGACTGTTACTCTTTCCTTGTTATACTAGTACTTTTGAAATGCAAGATGAGATTACATAAAATACAATACTCACTCCAAAATTTTAAAAATTAACTTGCTCCCTTAAACTATGTCCAGTTATTATGAAATCTAACTTTTTAATATGAACATGTCTTCTGATGTACCTTAAATAAGATGGCAACTTGTATTGGGTTTGCATGGCAAGGTTTTGGTAATGTGGGAGCTACAAGGGTGATTTCTGTGAGAAGCTGCCAGAAGCTTCCCTTATGCCCAACAGAGTCAGTTCCATCTGGTTCCAAGACGGAGCCATCACTGGCCCAGGCTGAGCCCATCAGCAACAGTGGTAGTGACTGAGGGATAACAGATTTAACAGGGGGAGGTGGCTGGGGTTGAGGATTGTGTGTGTTGGAATGACACAACAACCTGCAGGCACCAGAGCAGAGATTCCACTGGTCTTAACTGTGGTGAAGATTATGGTGAGGCAGGCTGTGATCCTGCAATCTGTGGAAGTCCACAGAGAAGCAGATATCCACTTGCAGCCCCTGGAGGACCCTGTGGAAGAGCAGGTGAATGTCTGAAGGGGGCTGTGATGCTGTGGGAAGCCCATACTGGAGCAGGCTCCCGGCAGGACCCGTGAAGAGAGGAGCCCACGCCAGAACAGGTTTGCTGGTGGAACTTGTGACCCCATGAGAGACCCAAAATGGAGTAGGCTGTGCCTAAAGGATTGCACCATGTGGAAGGGACCTAATGAGGTTCAACAAGGGCAAGTGTAGGGTACTGCACGTGGAGAGGAATTACCCCAAGTCCAGCCTGGGGGCTGACCTACTAGAAAGCAGTTCTGCTGAGAATGACATGGGAGCTTTGGTGGGTAACAGGTTGACTATGAGCCGGCAGTGCCCTTGTAGCCAGGGAGGCCAATAATATCCGGGTGTGCATCAGGAAGAGTGGCCAGCAGGTCAACGCAAGTGATCCTGCCCCTCTGCTTGGCCCTAGTGAGGCCACATCTGGAGTGCCATGTCCAGTTCTGGGCTCCTCATTACAAGAAAGACTAGGAGTTACTGGAAGGGTTCCAGCAGCAGAGCATGAAGATGAGGGGTCTGGAGGAGTTCTCTTATGAGGAGAGACTGAGAAAGATGAGCCTGTTTAGTCTAGAGAAGACTGAGAGGTGATCTCATTAACACATATAAATATCTCAAAGGTGGGTGTCAAGAAGATGGTGCCAGACTCTTTTTAGAAGTGCCTAGCAACAGAGAAAGGAGCAAAGGCCATAAACTAAAACACAAGAAGCTTCGCCTCAATATGAGGAAGAACTTATTTATGTTGAGGGTGGCAGAGCACTGGAACAGGCTGCCCAGGGAGGTTGTGGAGTCTCCCTCTCTGGAGACATTCAAAACCCATGTGGATGTGTTCCTGTGTAACCTGCTCCAGGCGACCCTGCCTTGGCAGGGGCATTGGACTGGATGATATCCAGAGGTCCCTTCCAACCCTAACAAGGTGATTCTGTGACCCACACTGGAGCAGTTCATGAAGAACTGAAGCCCATGGGAAGGACCCATGTTGAGAAGTTCGTGGAGGACTGTCTACCTCTGGAGCAGAGGAAGAGTTTGAAGACTACTGCCCCTGGGGAGGAAGGAGCAGCAGAGACAATATGTGATGAACTGACCACAGCCCTCATTCTCTGTACCCCTGTGGTGCCCAGGGTGAGGAGATAGAGAAAACTGGGGGTAAAGCTAACCCCAGGAAGAAGGGAGGGGCAGGGGGAAGGTTTTTAATACTTGATTTTATTTCTCCTTATCCTACTCTGATTTCATTGATAAGTTATTTTTTTCCCCACATTGAGTCTTTTTTGCCTGTGACAGTAACTGCTCAGTGATTTCTCCCTGCCTTTATCTCAATCCATGAGCCTTTCGTTTCATTTTCTCTTCCCTGTTCAGCTGAGAAGACAAGTGATAGAGCAGCTTTGGTGGGCACCCAGCATCCAGCCAAGGTCAGCCCACCACTCACTTGTAGCAGTATATAAGCAAACATATTAATTTGGGAAAAGGGAAACCGATGTCTTTTACTCACTTGAGGTAGCTGTCTCACACACAAAGGTGACGAGGTTGTCTTGAATCTTTTCAAAGGCATCAAAGTCATCAACAATAAATACGTGACGCTCACTGGGCTTGCTGGCAATCTTGGCCAGTTCATTGTAATCTACATCAGCCACACCAACCACAAAGACACTGAAGCCTGTAAAAATAACACTTGTTATTTAAAATGTAGTAAACACATATTAACATTTTTCCTGTCAATATTGCACAAACCATTGACTTGTGAGGATCTACCTATGATCTACACATTCAGGATCTCTTTTCATCCTGTCAAAGCTCAGAAGGTTTCAGACTGGTTTTTGCATTTTTCTTTCAAAACTTTCTCCTCTTTCTTTGCTTTTTGGGGTATTATCCAATCTCATGCAGCCTTGGATACATAGTTCCCTCACTCTTTAATACAAAATGTACAATTCTCTCAACTCTACAGTATCTTAAATCTGTTCTGTGGCCAAAACTTGTACAGATCATTAGTTATCCAGTTGTCTGTTTCCATCTCTTGCATCTCATGCCTCTTTATTTCTCTTTCTCAGAGTAGTACTCACCTCACCAGCTTCTACTTTCCAAATTAAGTTGTCTAGTTTTTCTCTATAATCACCAGATTGACATGGGCAGATTCAGAAAGCAATTCATCTTATCTCCCTAACATGCTGACTTCAGGATAGGAAAAGTCATTGTTTATAGATGCCTATATATTGCTCTCTTCACCAGTCATAAAAGGACCCTACACGATGACCTTAGACTAGACATTTAGTTGTCAGATGTCTTAAGTCAAATGAGAAGAACCAGACCCTAGAAGTCAGTCATATCACCAGATGTAAATTTCATTGAAGAGAAACTGCACAGACATTGGAAATGCCAGTTGGAGGCTGAAACCAGAATTCACATTTATTTCAAGTGATAAAAGTTGTTGTTTGGTTGGTTCGTTTTTTTTAAGAACATAATTATTCCCCTGTAGCCAGTTCTGGTGAAATTTTGGCTGAAATTCTCTGTCCAGCTTTAAGCATGCTTTGATATGTGTAGAAAACAAAGCAAGTAGAGAGGAAACTAAAAATGGTAAGATGTTTTGAAAACATGATCAACATGAGATTGAAGAAAATAGGTTTGTTTAGTCTAGAAAAGAGAAGACAGAAAGAGGAGGTGACAACAGATTTCGAATACGAAGGCCCATCACAGCAGACAGTGATCAGCTTCTTTCCTGGGTAACTAGGTAAATGAAGACAACAATCTCACTAGCATGAAGAAAGACTTAGGTGAAATGCAAGACAAAGGTCTCCTACTAGCACAGTAATTAAGCACTGAAACATACTGTCCAGGGAGATTGAGGAACTATCCAGACAGAGCTAATTCTTTCAGGTTACAGAGACAGAGAAGATGACTGCTTTTTGGTTTACATGCATGTGATTCCCATAAGGAAGTACAACATCTACTTGCTTAGAGATCAGAACTAGGTGGTTCATGCACTGAAACACAAAATGCTGAATGCTGGGACAGGAACAGATTACTACACTCACATAAGCCACAATCATAAAATCTTATGAGGAAGTGCAGTGCTTCTTAGCTCAAAAGGCAATAAAGGAGTCCATTCAGACCCAGCTCCTTCAAAAACTGTTATTTTAACTGGAGATCCACTGGTTTATACCAGATAAAACATAAACCTCAGCAAACCAGGCCCATTAAAGCATAAGCACTAGTATGGAGTACACTTCCCAATGATCCCTGGGGTCCACACACCAAAAAGAGAAAGAAGTAACCAAATGTCACATCTTTGAAATGGTATGCATGAGGAATTAGTTGAAATCTTTGAGAAGCCACATCCTTCCCCGGAGACAGGGCTTAAGAAAGAAAATGTAAGTCTAGGTTCAGAGAGCGCAAATTCTTTGAATAGTTTTGAGGCTTTCCCAAATACTCAGAATACATTTCCAAGTCCATAAAGGATGAGTAAGTGATTCCCAGATAATTGAAGCAACACAGAAATGAAACAGCCAGGTGCTGTGAATTGCTTACCAGAGTGCTGTATAACCGTTGCAGCTTTCCTCACCTCATCCTGAGACCGACCATCTGTCACAACAACAAGTACCTTGGGAACACCTCGCCTCATGCCACTCTCCCAAGTCAAAACCTTTTCTTTGATAAATGTTAGAGCTTTGCCTGCAAAGTGTACAATAAACAAGGAATCATTCATACTATCCACAAGAGAAGAATTCTTTTATTTCGTAAGGGCAACAGTCACAGAGCTAAAACACAACAGAAAAACCTAATTCTTCAGCCATGCAATATAGGATAATTATACAGTTTCTGAAAATATTTTATCTTAAAGAAATATAATTACAGCCCATACATACCTGTCCTTGTGTTTCCTCCTCTGTACTGAATATTTTGAAGAGCTCCCAGGGCCTGGGCTTTGTCATCAAATGTATTCAGTTTAAATTCAGATTTTGCCTCATCACTGTACTGCACAAACGAAACCTGAAATGGAATATAACACAGTGTTCAGTCGCATAACTCCACATTCATATCAACTCTCTCTACTGAAATATGTAATTTTGTATATTAATAATTCTTAAATAATCAAAAATTCTTTTCTCAAATATGTCCAATTCTGCACACACATACATATTTTTATATATAGTCATCACAGCAATGTGCACACAACTCTCTTTTCTTTCTTTCCTTCCTTCCTTTTTTCTTTCTTTCTTTTCTGTGTATGAAATGCCGTTAAATGCATATGATCAAATTCTTGCTATTACTATGGTGAGGTATATATGCCTATTCTCTACTTCTGAGCAGATGTACAGTATCTATTAAACTTCTTCCAGCTGTTTTTTTAGGAATAAAAAAGCATTTGTCAATAGAATTGCCAATAAAGTCGGATACGTACATAAGTGTATAGTCTTGCCTTAAATACTGAAATACAATCACGAATATTTATTCCTAAATAATCTTTAAATATTTTTCTTATTTTTCTCCTTTTAATATTCTGTAAACTTGCAATATTATAGTATACTATTTTAATGATGAATAGAAATATTTCTGTATGTACATATTCACATCTGTTGTAGTAAATTCCCCTTTTAAAATTATTAAATTTCAATTCAAAACCTTAGCTTGTTGCACCTCAAGAGGTATGTGACTTCATTATTTTACTAAACATTAGTGTTTACATGTGTCTGTCACCTATATTGTCTTCTCTGTTTCCAGGCTGGGGACCCATATACATAGCAAGCAAAAAATATTAAACAAAAAACAAATGGAAAAGAAAACTACCCAGTATAGATTCAAGCTATAATGATAAAGAGTGTCTGAGACAGAGTGAATTTAAGGAGATCTTTTCCTTTAAAGTCTAGAAAGTTAGAGATAGGGAATCAAATTACTAAAAATATGCCTAGAACATGAAAAGCAGACCTTTAACAATGCAAATATCCTGTCAGCCTTCTGACCAAAGAAAATGCATTGCACCTGCAGCTTTCTGCAACACTCCAGAAATACCATGTAAGAAACTCTCTCAGACCTCATGTCATTCATTTCATCTAGTGAAAGAGAAATGGTTATGGGAACTTAGACAGTGATTTCATCCAGCTTCCTACAAGTAGAAGAAAACTGATAATGGTGCAATGCTTATGGTAAGAAGCCTGACAGGAAGTTACTCTGACATAACTATGATCAGCCTGGTACTGCTGAAAATCTATTATAATCTCATTAGATATTACTGTTTACTCTCTCAAAATGCACTAATTCACCAAGAGGACCTTTTCATACTTTTACTACGCCCACTGTGGAGCAGACCCACATTATCACAGCATGAAAAGACATCTGCAAGTGCCTTTTTCAAAGGGATTCTGCTATTTAGTGCAGTAGTATTCTAGGGAGCTCAGCAACAGCAGGCCAGCTGGACCCTGCATGCACAAGACTCATTTTCTACACTAAGAAATCAAAAAGTAACCCTCAATCAAAAGTCAGAATGTCTCTAAAACAGATTTCTGATATGACAGAGACAAAATCTAGGATATGTGCCAGTTGTTGATGCCCTACACAAATAAACAAAAATATAAAATTGACCATACATCATCCCAGCTTCTCTACCTGGAGGATTTGCACACACTGTAACTTTTGTATTTCAGAATATTAACTTCTCAAAATAGACTGGATTTCCCTGGTATTCATAAAATTGCAAATATATTTATTAAATAATAGGCATGCACACCCATATACGTTTTGTACAACAATCTAATTCAAAATATGACAGCATTCTGCAAGAAAGTAGAAATTCATCTTCATCTTCAATTTCCCTCCAGAATGTACCCAATGGGAATAACAAACCTACCTGGATTCCAGCAGGATTGATTAGATCAAAGGCTCCTACTGTACTAAAAACAAATTTCACTACTTTGTTGAAATTATCATCACCAATACTCCAGGAAGCATCAGTCAAGAAAACTATGTCTGCTTTGGCACCTCTGCATACTGAAAGTCCAAGAAAAGGAATGCTTAAAATACATCAACCACATCACCATGAAATAAATATTACTTCAAAATTCAAAAATTCAAGAATGACAAATATTTAGTAAATGTCTACTACCACACAGTCAACTTGGCAGATGACGAATGCTCTACACAAAAAAATTTATTAAAATATATCAAAGAAAATTTCAAGAAATGTGAAAGACCTCAAGAATAAAATGTAAATGTTTTGAATTACGTTTTTTTCTGATCATCTACCATAAAACATAAATTATCTGCTGAGAGCAGATAATCTCATAGACTTTCTGCAGAGCTATAGAATATCAAAAATTTTTTCCCCAAAGGTTTGCATCTTGCTGTTCTAAACCAGGAAGTGCTGAAGTCTAGTAAAGCTCTAGAAAATAGGGATGGCATTAGAAAAGGTCTCAATCTTCATTTCCCTGAAATTCTGTGCTGGCTTTAAATTCACTTAAAGTTATGAAAAATTGAGGTAAACGATGAAGTAGTACAGCAGCTACATAAAAATATTGAAAAATTCTAGAAATAAACATACCATCCCTAGCTGGAGGGATTGTGGGAGGTGGAGGAGGTGTAGGCGGTGGAGTTGGTGCCTCTGTAGGTTTGAGGACTGAAAAGAAATAATAATTTTATTCTACAGCTGAAGCAGGACAAATTCTATAGCTAAAACGGAAAGTTCACAGTATCTGTTACCTACCTGTATGCTCCCTCATAGAGACTGGAGGTCCCTCAAGGTTAGGGGTCTGAACAAAGACAGTAGCATTGTATTCTGTGTCTGGTGAGAGGCCAGTAAAACAGTGGCTCGTTTCTGACCCACGAATTGTGATTTCCTGTCCTCTGGAACCTGTCCAAAAAATCCCAACGGAAAGAAAGTTAGAACCTATTACTTCCCTTCTCATATATCTATACATAAGTGTAGAAATGAAGAAACTTCTTGAGGGGAGACAATGGGACGACAGTCTTATTCTTGTCCCGTAACAGCCTTTCTAGACCAAAATTGTGTGACTATTATGAACCCTGGAGCACACTGGAAATTACAATTGCAGTGTACATGTGGAACCAGGCAACTGGGTAGATGTAGGTTCACTTGACAATAAGCAGCACTTCCTCTTTGAAGCTTTTTCACCACCCAAGAAAAACAGGTTATGTTCAGAGCTTTAAAACCCAACCAGATGTATCACTATGGTTGGTGCTTGCCATCAACCCAAATAAGTGGTGCTGTCACTGACATAAGACAATATGTTTCCAGAAAATGCTAAAAATAGAATGTACTTACCATCAGTTGGGTTTAGCTTCAGTCTGTAGGAAGTCGCTGACCGATGAGGTGACCACCGGATACAGAAAGTATCCCAACCCACTTTGTAACTTGTTAGGTCAGTGACATTCAAATATACTATGAAAAGAGAAAGAGAGAAATTGTTCTCTGGAAAATAGCATGTAATAGGTAAAGCACACCAAAATGAAAATTATATTAGCAGTGCTGGTCTGGAACTTGATTTTTAAAAATATTTGCATAAAGAAAGAGCAATTCTAGTCAAGTCTCTTTATTTTACATCCTACAGATCCCCACCTAGCTATTTACAAAGGCTCCAAATCCCATATTGGGTAACAGCTCATTTTACAAGTTTTCACATGAAGTTGATTTCTTTACAAAATAAGAAACTTCCAAAAATGAAAATGTGACTCATATATATGGCAGTCTGAAAAGAATGTACTGAGTCAGGATGCTTGATTCATCATAAGTGAAGAAATTTTTAGAAGTTTCTTAGCTGAGGCCATCATCAAAGTCACTGGACATTCCTAAGGGGTAAAAGCAGAGTATCAAAAAGCCTAGACCTGCTTAGTAACATAGTTAGATTCTGTAGTACCCTGCAGACAGTTAAAGATTGACTCCAAATATAGCTTAACAAAATTTTAGGAAGTAAACTAGAAAATTTTATTTCATCAAGTCATCACTTAAAAATACATCTTCATTACTGTTTCTAAGATTCGTGTTTTTAAGATCTACATCATGGATAGATGACAAGTATTCTCCATGAGACAATGCACAGGCTTCCCAGCAACCAGCCATCAAAATCTTCTCTTAATCAATGTTGTCTCAGACCAGCATATGTATCCAGCATGACTACAACAAAATCCTTCTGACTTACATGTAGTGCCTTGATCTGTCAAAGGTACACTCATTCCAGAATCATACTGGGCATAGACATTCACATCATAAGTAGTACTGGGAGACAGATTATGCAAAGTGTAGGAAGTCACTTCTCCCACAAAAAACTCCCTGGGCTCATTTGAACCTTGGATTGAAAGGAAGCATTAAGAACACAGAAAGAGAAAGAATCATGATTACATGAGCTACAAAATTATTCCGTCTCTTACACATCAGTAAATGTTAACCTAATTTTTTTTTAAAACAAAGCATATTGATTTCTTAAATTTTAGCATATTACAATGTTGCAAACAGAACATACACAGTTCTACAAACTATTGTGAAATGTTTGTGCTCAGCTTCTAGAAAGGTATGTATATTGTTTGAAGGCCACAAAAAACAAAGGTTCTTCAGGACATTAGTATTCAAATACTTGTCCAATACTCATCTCATACACACCAGTTCATAGCCTTAGAAGAACAAGAGGCATTAAAGAGGTGAAAAACAAATCAGGTCACTGTATAAAGTTTTAACTATACAATTCAATCCCTGTGAATGTATGAAACTGCCTTTGATAGTTTGTGTTTATTATAGAATACTGATCATAAGACTAAAGTTTTCATGAAAATCGGTAAACAAAGGAAATAAATAGATCCTTTAACACAAACATTTCTTAATACATATGATTTCTACTCTGGTCTGCCATTAGCTACTCACTGTTCTCAAAGTGGTGTACTCAGAATGAACAAGTTTTCTTACCCACAGGTTTGTATACAATTTTATAGCCAAGAACAGGGGATGGTGAAGGATCCCAGGAAACTCTGAAACGTGTATACCATTCATCAGTTATATACATATTTTGAGGAGGAAGCAGGCCAACTAAAAAGAAAGAAAGAAAACCATTCTAATTAGGCTAGTAATTGTTTTTCAGTCTTTAGAAATGCAGATTGTTACTCTGCAAGGTAACAATCACATCAAGGACTTAATTAACTTAATGAAGCCTTAATAATGTTGAAGTGCTCAAGGAATATGTCTTAAACATAAAAAAGAATAAACAACATGAAAACTATAATTACCAGTTCTGCCATTTCCAGTCAGTTGTCCACCATCTCCATCTTCATACACAGCAACAACAGTAATTTTGTATGGCGTATCTGACTGCAGTGGTTGCAGTATCACATTATTCCTTATCCCAGGAACTGTTGTCTAGAACATACAAGAAACAGAGTTGAACACACTCAGAGTCTTGTAACTGATCAGTAATGACAGTAGCCAGAAACAAAAATTTGTTCTGACATTTGACACACTCTTTTTTATGTCCACCATAGAAAAATTCATTCAGGATACCTTAAGGGTTATAGCCTGTAAACAGTTATCAGTATTTGCTATTTTGAATTACAAAACACTGTGGCCATCACAAAAACATAAATCAAATTGACTCTTCAGTCCCAACCCTCACATCAGACTGAGATGCTGCAGTTCTTCACCAAGATTTCAGTACTCTTCCCTCATAGAAAGGTAAAATTCATAATGTTGTGTTTGTTTTCTTGGCAGAAATAGGTTATTCTGAGAAGGAAGCTCTAAATATATTGACATATAAAAATATCTCTATTTATGCATCCCTCAGTCTCCTCAACTTCCTTATGCAGCCATGCACTATTGCTGACTTCCAATGAAAATGTAGGTATAATCCCAAAAGTGACCCTGCTCCACAAGGAAGACATAAAGCACTGAAACTATGGGAAGTAACTTGAGGTATCTATCTCAAAAGCACATGCCAGTCAGCATTTGCTATGAATACTTGAGTAAAATTTTTGGTTGTTTGAGACTTGCTGTTTTTATGGATTGTCCAATCTTTTCTGCAAAGAAGATATGTGTGTTGACAAATATGTGTGCCCTGATTAACAAGTACAGTAGGGAATTTTCAAACAGTGAATTTTCAGCATGTGCTATACAATAATATAAAAGCAATAATAGCATTTAAATAGCTCTCTATACATGTCGTTTTGGCTGGTGGCAGTTGGCAGGAATTCTGCCATTGACCTCCGCAGGATCTGAGCTTAGCTTTGCTATAAATACTCCATGAATTTTATAAGCTTCAGAATAACTTGTGCTAGCATTAAGCTGCAGGAAATGAAACACAAACGCTTACAATTCATACTGAAACTTAGAATAGCAAGTTAGATGCTGAATCAAAGTTATCATTGTTGTCATATTAGACTCTGCTAACTCTCTTCAATTTATAAAATGCAGACTCATATTTATTCTGTATTTTAGCACACTGACTTCGAAATGAATAGAGTATGAAGTAATAGATGGCTATTCAAATGTATCACATTTGAACAAAATGCCAGGAAGCAGATTCTGTTCAGAATATTCTAATTAATGTGTGACTCACATTTTCAACATTATTTTACACACATATTTGTTTTTAAACCATATATGTTCTGCAGCTTCATGAAAAAAAAACCAAACCTGTTTTCTACAAACCATGGCCTCTTAACATTTACAGCAATGTCCAGAGAAGCCATGGAGCCTGCAACGTGTACTACGTGTAGAACAAGTGTCTCGGTTTTTCTGTAGCCTAAAGAATTGGCTGAGAACACCTCAGTGCTTACTAAGGAATTACAGAACTTACATATTCATCGATAGGGTCTCCCACAGTGGGTGAGTAAATGATTCTGTACTGCTGGACTGGCCCATCAGCATGGTCCCATTGTACAGAAAGGCTGTTTGTAGTCTCATCAAATACTCTCACATTCCTTGGACCACTGCGAGGCACTAAAGAATGAAAATACAGAAGGTTGTATGGGGTATGATACCTCTCGTTCAGTGCCATCCTCATCAATTCAAATGTTGCCCTGATGCCAAAGTCAAGGGCCCTTCCTGAAACCCTGAATAAATAAATATACATGGGGAGATTAAATCAATGATAATATGGCAGTGCCTGAAGGTCTTAAATAGAAAGAGAGCCCGGCTGGAGGAACTGGAGCAAAATGGAAGGGAGAGAACACCCAGATGTGCAAAGTGAGCATCTACATACATTCTGCTTCTCAAACTCCTGCGGACAAGTATAACTAAAGCCTGTCACATCTTCAAATTTTAGATGAATATGGGGATTTCACAGGGATAACATAGAAGAAGCAAAATTATTGCTGTCAACAGGTTCTGTACATGTTATTTCTAGTATGAATTTTAAAGAAGCTAAGCATCAGCCAACCAGATCCTATGAGAGAAGTTATAACAAGGATATTTTGGTGTTTAGGTGTCTGCAGCAAAAAACCAAACATCTGAGGAGGCCAACACATACAATTACCATGTTAGACAGAACATGAACACTTTTTTTTCTGTTGACAACTAATCTTACCCATTTTAATATGCTATTTTTTCTTTACAAAAGATAAATCGTTATTTGCCTGTAATTTGATTTTGAGAACAGCCTTTAAAGTCTAACACATTCAAATTAAGCTTATTTCCCGATTGAAAATTACGTTGCTAATTATTCAAGTACCACAACTGACAGACAGCATAGCAAAAGTTTCCTGCCACAGAGGCCTGCAATTGCTGCAGCCATAACACAGACGCATTAATTCAGGGTTGCACTAAATGGCTCACATTACTTGTAATCGTAACCAATTTTTTAAGTTCTTCTCACACCAATTTTGACATATATTTCACAACACAAGTACTGATTGCCTCTTACATGTTCTTCCCTGTGCTTGGCTTGGATTTCCCTCTCCATCTGCATACAGAGCTATAACATTTATTGAGTAAGCAGTGTCAGGAGTCAAGCGCTCCAGAATCACATCACGAGTGTTGGCTGGTACCACAATCTAAAACAGGAACAAAAAGCATCTATATAAATAACGTTTCAGCTTATACCATTTCTTTTTAGAAAACAATTTGAATAAAATATAGAAAAATTTGGAACATGACCATGCTGCACACTGTCCAAGAAAAACACACAAGTTTAAAATAAACAAGCAATATTGATGAAAATTCACTAACAGGCGAAAAAAAAAACCAACCAAGGAGCTCTCAGTCTGCAAATAGAATTGTTTTTTTTTTACATTTTACATTAAAATAGTTCAGAAAAAAAAGGAGAAACATTTATTAACAAAAACTAAAAAAGTAAATTCAGTCACAGTTTACTGACATATAAAGGACATAAAAAGTCCTTAGAATTCCTTACATAAAAACATGTACATCTACGTGTACAATATGGGTGTACATTTTGCATAAGTACATTCATGGTCGAAGTTTAAAACTGCACTTATTTCTACACAAACCCAAGAACTCTTACTTCATACCCGTGGGGCACTTTTTTACCCATATCCAGACTCCACTGCTCACCAACCCCCACTAAACAGTAATGATTTGGGGTAAGCAGGTGGTTTAGTGGTAAAATCACATAAACCTGGCATCTGGTTTCGTAATTACATAATTCCTAATAAATATTTGTTGTCTCCTACTCTCTTAAAAAAAAAAAAAAAGGCTTAATTTAATTCATCTTTACCTGCGGTATGATATCCTCAATACAGAGTTTTAAATGGGAGAGTCTTATTTCTTATTTCTTTCATTTCACCAAATTAAGCCTTTTTAACAATGGATTAGACTCCTATAAACACTGGGCTTTCAGTAGAGACTCTCCTGAGCAGACAGTTGGCCTGAGTTTACTATTATTTTTTACACTCATTGAAGGAAGCAATATTTTCTGCACACATTTGACTAATAGTATAAAAGCTAAATTACTTACAGATTCTGATGGCCTTGGGCCAGTCAGTGGAGCATAATTAATTCTATATTGCTGTACTGGACCTGGAGCAGGTTCCCATCGGACATTCATGCTGTTTGGTGTGGGATTGTAAACGTGAATGTTTCTTGGTGTTCCTCTCTCCACTAGATCAAGGATAATTTAAATTAAGTTTTACAAAGTTGCTTGTGTAAGTTATATTTCTACTTGAATTTACAACAGTGCTCAAAAGAAGTTGAAAAGCACCTCAGCCCAAGATAACACATTACTTTTGTTAGCCCAAAATTTACAAAGCTAAGAATCTCCATGTTTAGTCATTCCAAACTTCCGTACCAGGCAGCAATGTATGTGCTTGTACTGCAAATTGAAAGTATGATCATAACACTTTGTTATCCTACTGTTGATCAGACATGTGTGAAAAATAGTCACAAACTACACATTTTAATGTGTAATGTGTAATGTCAAGTTGACGTTAGCAGCTCAAACTTCCTGGAAAATTTTAAGTACATGGTGTGGACATTAGCATGGATCAACACTAATATTTGCTGTTTGTTCACCAGTAGTGCTACTAGCACTACAATTAAAATTTTACTATTCTGTGAAGTAAACAGTAAATGTGCTGCACAACTTTGCAGCTGAGCTTGCCTGAAATAAGTGGACTGAAAGTCTCCACAAGAAAGGAAGGAAAACAAAAAAGGAAAGGAAGGAAAGCAAAGGAAACAGAATAAATTACGGAGCTGCAACAATAACCAAGCAGGTAAACAGAGTTTTTGGCACTTATGTTTTAGCTTTAAGGAAAATAAACTTCCACTTCTGATGTAAAATCAATTTCTAATGATCTGAGGCCATTAATAAAAAAATCCTAGTATTTTCTTGGAAAGGACTATTTTACTTACAAGTGCGTCCAGTGTCAGAGGTACGTCCACCATCCCCCTCTGGGAAAACTGGAACCACAGTTACAGTGTAAGGTGTGTTGGGTTCAAGAGTCCTCAGGATGACATAGTTTGTATTTCCTGGTACTGTGGTCTACAAATTTAAAAAGAAAGGAAGAGTCAAGAAACTTACAAAAACACGCCAAAAAAAACAAAAATTAAGCTGTTTTATTTCTCACTTACTCCTCTACCATATCTCATTTCCAGACTGGATGTGATAAAAACTTTACAAAAGGTGAAGCTTAAAATAACATGGTTCATGGTATCTTCTGGAATTGCCTTTCAAGAATGTTCTGTCTCAGACTCAATACAATTATTTCTATGCTTTCCTACATAATCCCTTATAGCTCTTTCCACTTTTGGGTCCAGATCCTGCTGTACTAATGAAAGTAGCAGAATCTGCAGTGATCTCTTTAATGACCACTATTTAGCAGCTCGGAGGCATTAAAATATCACTAAATCAAAAAAACAAAACAAAAAAACAAACATGTAATGAAGAGCTCATGTTAGGAAATAAAACTCCACAGCATTTAAGAATATTTGGCATCAGTAGTACTTTAGTTGCTATTGAAACAATGGCATTCATGTACGACTCATTTCATGGGCACATTAAATTGCAGTCATGTAGAAAAAGAATCACAACTGGGAAACAATATTCCCTAGTCTGCAGCAAGGATTTCATATTTTCAGGATTCTTTTAGCTCTTTGGTAATTAAATAATTTGAGGACATTAGAATGTGCATTTTTCTGCTTTCACAAATACCGTTTGTGAAACGGTCACATTTCACACTACAGACACATGACATTACAGTCACATAATTTCTTAGCAGTAAAAATGGGTAGAAATTAGGTCTGCTAACTTTATAACCTTTTGTACACCCTGAAGTCAGTTTTACACTCACACATAGTGCCCTAGGAATAAAGAAATAAAAAATTGTGTGTGGTATTAAATCCCATGCTAAGAACTAATCACTGATGGTCTACTATATGAAATCAAACATCTGTAATACATATAGGAGGAACTTTCATGGCAGTGCTGTGCATTTTCTTCAGGGTGGCTATGAACAGAAAAAAAGCCAGTGCATAGGCAAACAAGATCTACTTCTCTCAGCAGCATTTCTCTCACTAGCACCATGAGCTGTAATTTATCTGAGACGGTTAGTGAGATCCACATGAAGAATTTACCATTTCTTCTGCACCTCCAGCTGTAGGACCATAAAACACTTTGTACTGGCGAGGACTTCCTTCTGCATGATCCCATCGAACATTCAAAGTACTGGTGGTTGGATCATAAACTAGCAAGTTCTTCACAGTGGTGAGGGGTTCTGAAACAGATCAATGACCTGTCAGAAATGTGGAACGCTATTCTCTCATTTTTGCTGTCAGACCATACCTCTGCAATGTATCCTTAGGAAATGTTAAAAATAGGTTTAGTAGCTCATGTTAAACCTTATCTGTCTTCATTAATCAGAACATCCGGCCCCATCCAACAGCATAAGCAATGCTAGTTAGAAAAATTTATTCATGGATACCGTTTTGGAATTATGCAATGAGAACATTAGGATTTTTTTCTTCAATCCTTACCAAACACATTGCTTAGTCTGACTTTCCATTGCAAGCTCATAATTAAAGTAAATGCAACTGAATTAATAAATTTATGGTTAGATAATTAATTAATTAAATGTATTGAAATGACTTTTATACCTGGAGTGTGTCTGATAGCAAATCACTCTGTGACTTCTATAGCAGGATCAAAAGAATGCATCAACATAAAATGGTAGAGTCCTAAAGTGCACACTCTAAAGGTCAGCCTCTCAACTGAAGGTGCTTAAAAGTACACATATATGAGAGTAACATGTCTTCAGATGCTTTAAGGCATTTACTGCATTATGGCATAAAACAATTAAGCAAATTAAAACGAGGAAGAAGTTCCATAGTAACATTAGAGTTTCTCTCAGCTGTAAAAACTGTAAAAATCCAGTCAAAGGCTGGTGGTCAAAGTGGTCCAGGATTTCTCTACAGCCAGTAGACTGACAGGTGTTCTTACTTTAGAAACTTGAAAGCCACCAAAGGACAAATGACAAATACAGATGAGATGTATTTCACCTTAAGAAATTTTTCTCAGCTCTTCTGAAAAGCAATACATCAATATTGTTTTGTACCTAATAAGAAGACATGAAGAAATTACTTACTGGTTCTGCCTCGTCCTGTCATTCGTCCCCCCTCACCGTCTGCATACATTGATGAAACAGTAATAGTATATGGTGTGTCAGGCTGCAGCTTCTGAATCACCACACTGTTCTGTCGTCCTCCAACGGTAGTCTGCAGCAAAACAAAAGGAAAATATTAAAATCCCTTTTATACTGTCTCTTTTGTGCTTACTGGTATAGTAAAGAACGCAAGCATTTGATGCAGAGTAGAAAACACTCTGATGTATCAAATGCTGCAATGCTCTTGTGACTGACACTGACAGCAGACATTGAACAGTAGTAATATTTAGTACATACTGGTTTTAGCAAGTTTAGACACAAAGCCACTATTCTTTAAAATCTCCGACCTTGCATACAACCACAATTATACATCAACTGCCAGTTCTGTACCAGCACAAATTATATTGTAACTGCATATACCCCATCATTCTTTGTACTTTTAAGACTATCTGCACATTTTCAAAGCCTATTCAGCTAGTGTGCTCAGCATAACAGTTAAAATCAACTGTTGATGAAGAACTGATAACAAGCAAGCATTTACACATCTTCACATTTCATAGCAGTAGATTATTTTATTTTACAAGCAGACTATTTTAACTTACAATCAAAGGGTTTTTTTGTACTCAAGTGGACAAAGCTCCTTTCAAAGCACAAATGCTTTTATCATCCCATCATGGCTACCTCTACATTTTCGTATCTGGTTGCCTTTCAAAGCCTAACCCTAAATGATCATGTTCTCTGCAGTTCTGTGTGCAGTTTTTGCAGACCTATCTTCAAATCACCTGTGCTTCTTCTTGGTGCTGAGACCATTAAACGCCAGACATAAAAGCCCTCCAGAAATTCTATTTTAAGTACCTTGGTGGGGACTGTTCTACTGCCTACCCAGCATCTACAGTTTAATAAAATATCAGAGTAACAAAAGAAGACAAGGAATTATGATCATATGACAGCAAGTCATTAGAAGACAGACATTAAATGCCATGAACAGAGTATGAGAGTTCTGTGTGCTCTCCTTAGAGGTATTTTCTCCAACTGTTACTTCCTGATTCTATCCAGCCGTAAGCAATTAAGTCTCTTAACTATATTCTTTGCACAGATTTCAAGAGAATGATCATAATTCTCTTTTTACTCCACTACCAGCATTTAATTAGATATTAATTGAACTTATTGCTGCTCCTTATTCCTCTAGTGATTTCTCACTAAAATTTTGTTCAACTACTTATACACATTTCAGTTACCTCAACCCAAATGCATGTTGTTCAGAAGAGAGTTAAAATGTGTGTGTAAATATCCAACTGATTCTAAAGTAAATATTCCTAGATATACTTCTGAACATGTGTGATCTCCAATTACAGGAGCAAGCTAAATGAATGTGGCTCTCATCTGAGACTGTTTCTGTGACTCATTTGACAGTAACCGCAACAGCCTCCCACTACAGAATAGGGCATTTTTAAGTAGCACACACTTCTGATAAACAGCATGACCGAATTACCATTCCCAGGCTGTGTTGTGTAGGCTGCCAGTAGTCAAAACAGTTCTTGCTGACAACACAGGGAAGCTGGCTGATCACAGAGTACTGTCTCTCCATAGCATTACAGGTTCTCATCATATTAAGAGTCTAAAATACCTTAAATACTTCATTAGCACATTTTTTACATGGATTTTTTTTTTTTTTTTGAAACTGCTACCTCTGGGTGGTTATTCTGACCCTAGAGTGGCAAAAGACAGTCTCAGCTGTTCACAGCATGTTTCATGGCAAAGTCCTCTGATAGCACGTGAACCACACTATGAAAACAATGGAAAACTCTGGACTATGAAAGTAGTCATGGTAGTTCATATTGTTGTGACACTTATATCTGTGACTTTTAGCCTTACATGCTGATTGACTTATTCCTCAATGCACTTTATTTTAATTTTCTCTATAGATAAACAGTTGGAGTTTATGATCTCAAAGATCTTTTCCAACTTAAATGAGTCTATGATTACGTGATTTTTGAGAAAACAGGATGCATCCAAAGTTATTGCTGCTCAATTAAGAGTATTCTAACTTGGATTTGAAAGGGGAGAAAAAAAAGGTGGGAGTATATACTTATTCACTATAAATACAAATCTTCATGCAAAAGGCGATTAATATCTAGAGTGTTGTGCTTTGAAAAGAAATTATTCTAATGGATTACTTTGCAGAAGGTTCATTTAAGGTTGAATAACTTTAGCACTTCAAAATTAGTTACCAACTGTTCAGGGCCATCCCCACTGATAGGCTGGTAAATGATCCTGTATCTCTGCACTCGACCACTGGCAGGATCCCATTTCACAGTCAAACTGTGGGAAGTTGCATTGTACACCTGAAGGTTTCGTGGGCCACTCTTTGGGGCTGAGAAGCATAATAAAGAAAAGAATAAATATGAAGTTCGCCAAAGAGCAGAGACAAACACTTCATTCACAGTTTTAGGGCTGCATGAATGCCTGATCAAGAGTAAAATGTATTAAGTACAGGGGAACATAAACTGTAATGTTTGTAAAATAATAAACATGTGGTAATCTAGTGTTTAGTATTCTCCCAAATACACAATAATATTTATTAAATGATCTCAGTTTTTTAATGTCAACATTCGTCACAGTTTAGAAAAAGAGAGCTATGAGTTTCCTTCAATAAAATGGTACCTGGAAATTCAGATTCTTACCTTGTGTAGTGATAGGTACCAAGGGTACTAGGAAAAAAGTAGAAAGAATTTTCAGAATTCTTGTATGTATATGCCTTCTGTTTTAATAACTATGAACAACAACATGCAGAATCCCTTTATTTACTTACATGTTCGTTCACTGCCAATGAGCTCATCACTTTCTGATTCATCAGGATAGATGGCAGTAACTGAGACATCATATAATGTATCTGGATTCAAATTTTCAAAGACCAAACTATTCTCATCCCCATTTAAGATAGTCTTGTGAAGAAATTAAAGAAAAAGGAAAAAAATAAATAAACAAAACCAAAACATACAAATGAAACAGGCAAACAGAGTGGGATAGAACTGAGTAACTTTTCACTCAGTAACATCACTGCAAGTGGCTGTAAGTATATGTCCTACACCTTCTCACTGGATTTCTATGGAGCACAACAAGAGGGTTTGCAAGTTGTAGGCCATTTATCAATTACATTTCTGAGTTTAATAATACACCCTCTGTGAGACTGCCCTCAAAAGCATACGGTGGCTATCTATTCTTACCTCCTGTTTTTCTCTTCCATAGGGTCCCCATTTTATTCTATATAGAGAGACATCTGGAGCTCCATGATCCCAAGTACCTCTGAAACTATTTGTGGTTATATCTGTGATTCTGAGGTTAACTGGTGCTGGCACAGGCTCTATTATGAGAAAAGGAAAAATATTCCACAAAATGTAACTACAAAATAAATACAGTTAAACAAAGGAATTACTCAGAAAAATAATTTAGAAGATTATGTAGAAGGTTCATCTCTCAGTTACCATGCTTCTAATGACTACAATCAAGCCCTATAGTATAACCCAGTCCACTTACACTAGGCAAATCATCCTTCATAAGGTCACATCATTAGGTCATCGCCTGATAAAATAGACATAGCTCTACTGACCTCAGCAGAGGCCACAACTCACATGCCTACTCAAAACAACTGAAGCCCTGGCTTTTACATTTTGGAGCTCTATGGAGTGAATATGAACTCCCATAGACACAGGTCAAGTTCCTGCATGAGTTTCTCACAAATCTTAAAATTCTTTGTATAAGCCAAATAAGTCACCACTTGTTTAGAAAGAATTCACAGTGGTTAACTGTAGGTTAAGGAAGCAAAATATTATAGGCACTGGGAAGAAATACGTAAATAGGTAGAACCAGAGAATTAAAATAATTTCTTTGGCAGAGCTTTCCTTTTCTTTCCTTACACACATATTCACACAAAACCACAGGTATAGAACAAAGACTAGCACAACAGCAAGCAGAAAATCTCACAAACATTTTTAAATACATCAGACTACCAAATTAAAAATTTAGCAGAATAAATAAGAGAGACTATTCATGGGTTTTTTCTTCTTTTTCACACCAGATGGAGGGGCAGTGAAAAGGTAATATTACTCTTTTATATTGTACCTTTTCTGGTTAACTGTCTTCTTAAATCCTAAGCCTTGATCAGGATGAGAACTTCCTTGATACCTGCTTTCTCCTTTCAGTCTGTCACATCTCCTGTATGGAGATCAGCTCTTACAGCTTGTGCAACTCCATTTCCTTGCCTCTATTTGTCGAGGTTACTTAAAAGCTGCCTTTATGATTCTCTAAAAATAAAGGCTGCTTTAGCATTCCATTATGCAAAACCTCTCTTGGATCAGAGGCAGGATCATATCTCTCTAATCCTCTATTATATGGCTCAACTTCTTATTCACAGCTTCTTATTCACTTTCCTAGATTCCTACATAGACTTGATAAACCTTTCCTCTGTCCTCATATTTTCTTACCAATTCTACTCCGGTTGCAGTGACCCAGCCCACTGCGGGGCTGGGGCAGCGTGATGCCAATCAATCCCAGCCCATCCCCTGGATCGAGTTTCCCGACGAGGCAGACTCAGAGGGCGGGTTGAGGGGCGGCTCAGAAGCCTAAGCCGCACCCCCTGGGCAGTGCCCGGGTCCAAGCCACCTCCCCCGGTTCGGGAAAATTCTCGGTTACTCGGTTGTTCGCTGGTTCTTTGTTATAGCTCCCGCCTCTCGGTTTCCCCCAGTGGTTCTTGTTGAATTGTATCCTCCCCCTGGCTTGTAACTTATTGGTTGTTTTCCCCTTTCACTGCGGTTTTCAAACTCCCTATAAAACTGAGGACAAGCCTCTGGGGAGCATTCCCATCGCATTCCATCCCTTCCCAGCTTGTTCGGGTTGCGAGACTTCTAACAATAAACCTGTTAGAAGCCAGACCAGAACAGCCTCTCTTCCTTTGTCTCCAAGCTAACGTGAGCCGAACCCATCGGCTCCTGCCATGTTCCCTTTGCAAAGAAGCCAGCTAGCTAGCTCAGTCAGCAGCACCCATCCTGATGCCAAAGTCGCTTCTGCAACGCACAGAAGAACGCAGCTGGACTGTCTCTGACCTGGGGCACACCAGAGGTCGTGCGACGAGCACAAGTACTGCATTAGACACCTAAACTTCTCCTTCAGTCTTTAAATAGAAATAGTTTTGTTTCAGTTGCTCTTCACATCTCTGGAGACTGCGATGTCAGTGTTCACTGCAGTAAGACACAACTCATCTAAGATTCCTGTGGTTTATCATATCGCAGATAATGCTACAAGTGCAAGTAAAGTATTTCTCAGATTAAATTAGAGCTCCATCTAAACTCTATAACTTATTGCAACACACACATCACTTAAATCAAACATAAGGCAAAAACAACCACAAGAAAGATTATTAGGAAAACTTACGAGTGACAGATTCTGCATTTGTTGGTAGGGATTCCCCTTCGTCATACACAGCAACAACTTTTACATTGTACAGTGTTTGGGAGGAAAGGTCAGAGAGAGTAACGCTGGTTTTGAGTCTGTCAAGTTCCACCTAAGAATAAAAATAATGACTTAAAGGATTGTAAATTTCTCTATTTTCTTACTCTGCAGAAATTCCTGCACTGAAAAACAAAGAAGTATTCTGCACTAAGTTTTGCCATTTACCCTTAAATTTACACCTGAATATTGAGTGTTCCCTACTAATTCCCTTGCAAAACATTATTATACACATAGTACTTGTGGGTCATTCAGTGCTTTATTCCTTTGGAAACAAGGATGCAGACTGAACCTTTAGAAAATTCTATTTCCTTTAAAAAAACAAATTTAATTCTCCAAGAGCTGGTTTATGCCTAGTAGTGCAATTAAGGAAAGCTTGCACATAGCTAAAAGACATCTCTAACAATCGTCACACATGTTTTCTCAGTAGGCAAAGGGGCTAACACACCTTTATTCCACTATCCTGCCCTCTTAATTGTAAGCTGTTCTTAGACCTTGGGAAGATGATACTTAAGCAGAGAGTAGAAACTACTATTTACCAAAGCATATTAAAATTCTCCAGTCAGTTTAAGGATTTTTCCTCTCAGGAGGAGGAGGAGGAAGAAATCTATCAAATATTTTCCAAGAAATCAATACCCTTTCCTGACTGAAATCACCATGGACTGGTGTTCTTTACTCTCAGTGGTGGGTTATAATACTAGTTTTACTATTATTTTAGTAATCTAACTTTTCAAAGTAAAACTCTTTCCTTGTACTTTAAATATTTTACCTCCTTTACGTCAGCATCATCAGCTATTTTGTATCTTAGAATGTATTTTTGAACTTTTCCTGGGGCAGGATCCCAAAGGACATTCATGGTGCTGTGAGTAACATCCTGAATTGTTAAACCTCTGGGTCCAGGCAAAGGTACTGTAAAAATAATGGTAGTAGTAAGTGAATGCTATTCATAGCAGAGGTATAGGTCTCTCACAGATGGAAGTGAATTCTCTTCATGTCTTTCAGTTAAATTCTTTTCAGTGAAGGGAAGCAACCACTTTCTGAGAAGTTCATTGTCCTGGGCATTAGATGAGACAGTTCAGGAGTTTATTTTCCCAGCAATGAGCAAAATAGCTATAAACTATGCTAGTTTCACATTTGTAAATTATGACTACAATACTTCCAGAAGTATCAGGGCTTAAGACCATGACTTTTGGTGACAATAGCCACTTTTCATCTATGGGTAATTGTTTAAAATTTTTAAGGACATAAAAGTAGCCATGTATCATGCATCTAGACCAGAAGCATGCCTCTGCCAATAGGAATTGTTTAGGGAAAGGTATAAAAAAGGAAGCCATTTTTAGAGCTATTTTTTTTTTTTATATGACATATTTCTTCAGTATTTTCTATACTTAAGAGGATGTCTGAATTCAGGAACAGGGTTTCTAAATTAATACAAGCAAAATCGAGACCTTTTAAAAACACTGTGATCTCACGATTTCCTTCATTATTCAAGTTAAAAATTATTTTATTCCCCTTTTAGTAGCTGGACCCTTTTCATTGAAATTGCCTTTGAGATCTCTGGGAAGTGTATGAATGTTAGAAAATACATAAAACATGGTTAAGGTGGTCTTCTAAATGAAACAGATTATATGAAAACTGTTGCATGAAATAAAATTAAATGTTGCTGAAGCAATTACAAAGCAAAAATCAAGATGCCCATACATGTCACTTCCTGTGTGGTGAGTGGGTCACTCTTCATATCACCAAATAATACGTAAGCTGTTAAAGTGTACTCGGTGTTGGGGATGAGATCTACCAGCTGCACCTCATTCACTGATGGTCCCACACGCATCTGCACATGAAAAATAACACTCCGTGTTTAAAAACTGAAGAAAGCAATGGCAGAAAAGCAAGCAATGATTTAACTTCAAGGGAATTTTGTTTGTGAGATTCACAGTATATTTACAATTTCCTGACTGATGTCATTGTATATAATATCCCAGTAAGTTCACTGCACTTGAAGAAGTACATGCCAGTCTTTTGACTATTATGATAGTCTAACAGTTCTTCTTAATTTATTTTTGGTAGAGTACAGGTAGCAAAGACAAATTCTCTTACTTCTTTCTCTGTGGCTGGGACTGTGGCATTCACAGGTTCATGTGTTAACAAATAACCGGTAGCTCCATTGAGAGGTTCCCATCTCACTCTCATGTAAGTTGATCCAATATCATAAACATTTAAGTTTCTAACTGAAGAGATTGGCACTGTCAAATAAAAAAATATATATTAATTTATTTCTTTCAGCTTCTTCATATTTAATATCACAGGTCATATCACTGAGAATATTGTACCTGGATATTAGGGCATATTATGGGTAGTAGAGAGGTGATCTGCAAACAGTGGTATTTAAATTCTTAGTTTATGAATGAGGTAATGGTCGTCATATTTTGAATGTGGCTACAGATTTTCTACATACACAGCTAAAACTCTTACAAGTCTGCACTGGAACGCTTTAGTCTTCTAAAAAGCAACATTAACTCACATGAAAATTCTAGTATGAAACAATATGACTGGCTGGGAGTCTGTACAAAGAGAGTTTTTGTCCTTTCTCTTTGTTTTCTGTATTTCTCAAATTATTAAATAAGGAAAAGTTTCCATAAAACCATATCAAAAAATAACAGAGACTTGATAAAAATTATACACGTATTTTAAGGATTTTTGACAAGCCTAATACAAAAGAAATAAAAAGAACAGCAAAAATTCAATATTATTAAAGAGACAGAAGAGTGACCCTATGTTGCATTCAGCATAAATATACCTGAAACCAATTATGTAGACAGCTCATAGGAGAAATATAGCTAACTCATAAAAGTGGCATAATTGTCTTGAACTGGCTTTTGCTAATTAGAAATAATTCTGTCTGGTAATAGCAGGAATTAATTACCTAGCATAAAAATGAAGGAGTAAGCATTTGTTTATGATTAGATTTCAAGAATTTATAAACTCTGTCTTGTAATTCATGTCTGTTGTTCTAGTTTTGTACAACCATGTTTTTGAGCCTAGAAAGAAGCTGGGACAAATATATTCTACCACATTGCAGTTTCACTTTGGGGAAGTTTTCCGAACAACAAGCTCTGAACAACCAGAGTAACACAATACGGTTTAGTAATTCAAATTAAATATTTTGCATCTGCTAAGAAGAAAACCCATAGTGCTAAAAGTTCTACTGAACAGGTGCCAAATTGGCTGTTAACATATTATTCAAGATCCATTTGTAACTTACAAGTTGTTTCCCTGCCGATCAGAGGTTCACTGCTTTCATCTTCTACCACAGAAAACACATTAACCACATATTCTGTTTCAGGTTGCAGATCTTTCAGAACTGTTGTTCTTTCCATCCTACTTACGTAAAACTACAAGAGAAGCAATGTTAATCACTTTAAGAGAAACATGTTTGTAATCTTATCTCTAAGAAAAGCAGGCATTCCTAGTGAAACTGCAGAAATCAATGACAAGGAGATAAATAAAGTCTGGTCCTAATTTTGTATACGTTTTGTCTGACAATATACCATTTTTGCAAAGCAAGCTGTAGGGAAATCTCAGACAGAGACTTGTTTCAAATTGAGCTGGATCTACTTAGCATCACTTACAGTGCATTCTGATTTCACACGTGGTTTACACTTCTATATTACTAATGAACATAAAGAAAGGACTGAGGGGAAAAGGACCGCTTCGGGAAAAATTTCAAAATCCAGGATAATCTAGATGGTTACAGCACAAGGCATTAGCAACACCTTGCAGAACAGAAATGCCAGGAAGTAGTCAAATTATAAAGTCAGTGTGCACTGGAACGACAGCTCAAACTTTAATCAAAGGCCAAATCTTGAACTCTCCATGAGTCAAACATGAGTTGAGATTTAAAAGCCACATTCAGAGATGGGAAATTCACAGCTAGGTACTCAGAGGCACCTAACTTCATTCTTCTAAACACTTCATTCTCCTAAATAGTGTTCTATCTGGTTAAAAAGCATAATGAGCAATTCAGATTTCCTAGAACCAAGGGTTGCCAGTCACTGGCTCTCTGTGTAGAGAAGTAATAACCACAAGATAAGTTTGATCCTATGCAATAAACAGTTTGGAGTCATATAGTGTTAATCTAAGCACTTCTTACAAACTGTATCCCCCACTGTCTTGTTTCTACTAAGAAGAAAATGCGTGAAAAGGACAGTGGGCCTACCCATGAGTATGGTCAGAAAATTTCTGGTACAGACATATTTCAACTAAATATATGACAGTGGAATATGGAAATAAAGGAATTACTAGAAATAGAAGACAATTCTTTATAAGAAATATATTTTACTTCTGGATTCATGATATTAAAATAATCAAAGTCATACATATACTCCTATTTTTTGTAATTTTGTGTATCATTTACCAAAGCATGATATTCTAGACCTTAGGAGCATTTTTAATTTGCTGTTATATCACACACAGCACAAATTCAGAATGATATTACTATGATGTGGAAGTCCAAGGTTATCCTGGATGATGTCAAAGATGAACATACAATACTAACCTGTTCAGGGCTACCTCCAGAGGTAGGATAATATTCAACTCTGTATCTATCAACACTCTCAGGAGGTGGGCTCCATCTCAGTCTGAATGAACGAGGTGTCACTTCAGAAATAACTAAATTTGAAGGGGCTGGCAAATCACCTGCAAGAGTGAAGCAAATTTAAAACATATTCATTTATCTTAACAGAAGTGAAAAAATCCACTTTGTGTAGCTGCTTATATTTCTTTTTCCTCAGGAATTCTTAACTGCATGAAGAGATAGCTCACCTTAACACACTCAAGACTAAACAAGTTCCCTGTAATTCCTATTCCACTTTCAACACCAGTGTTTCACTGAAGAACCATCAGCTAACATTACTGTCTTTCCATGCCCAGCCTTGGTTTTGGGCTGTCAGATCCTAATACCTGAAAAGAGCAGGGCTGCTAAAATTTTCCTCATTGGATAAGTATTATCAAACAACATGCCACAGTGAGTAAAAAGCTGACACACTAAGAAAGACACTTCACGATTCTGGGGAGAAAAAGAAGGCACATCCAGCAATGTCATGCTGCGTTAGTTATAACATAGTCACTGTTGGAAGGAAAGGAAGAACCCCTGCAGGGTAGTCTAGGTGGACTGCACAACTTCCTCACACCAGCAGCTGAAAAAACAGCCCACGGCTAACAGAGTGTTCCCAATAAGTAATAAAAAGGAATTAGCAATGCAAACACGTAAATGGAAAAAGGGTGAAATAGACTGAAAATGTGATGTACCTGGACCTTTCACACTGTTGCATAGATTCGTGGTTACATTATCAACAATGTCAGCCAGGAAGGGGAAATCTGCAACATTGTAAGCATGGATGTCATCTGGATCCGTTGCAATCTGCTTCAATTCATTTTCATCGGCATTTTTAATACCTTACAAGAGAAGAAGAAAGCAAAACCTGTTAGAAATTATGGCTGTGAAGCATGACACCATGCAATTAAGTCCCTAAACATGTTCTTTGAATAACCTTTTATGTACTTTTATATGTGGCCACTTCTCTGCGTTTAGCAGATGGGCAGGAGGGGGCTGCTGCAGGCCATCTCTTCATACAATACTTACCAATTGCATACAGTTCCACTCCTTCATCTCTGAGTTTTCTTGAAGGGATGGCTACATCATCTTGTGATTTGCCATCAGTGATGAGAACACCAATTTTGCGAGCTCTGGGCCTTAAGCCAGCATTTTGCTTGAAGTTGTTTCTTAATATGAAAGCCAAGGCCATTCCTAGCATGACACAAAGAAAGTAACCATCACTGTAAACTATTTTCATATAGTAGTCATGGTAGAAGAGATTGTTGCATCCTAGTGACTTTACTCTGACAACAGTTCCACAGTTTACTTCCCTTTAGAAGCATTTTGAATCAAGTTGCAGCCCATCATTTAGACTTCTCAGCAACTGATAGTATTCAGCACCTTCTTACCCTTTGAGCATCAACCTCCTGACTTCCACCAGCCTTTCTTCTGGTCCCTGGTTGTCTTCATCCCAACCCTGACATGGAAATGACCTTCTTTCTTCTCACAGGCGCAACAGCAACACAAGCTCTTCATCACCCAAAATATCTTCTATCAGATTTCTCCTGAGTTTATAAGCCTATGCTAGATCTGTTATCTTCCAACCATACTGAGTTGAACTGTTAACTCCCTTTCATCATGGGCACTTTTGTTTTCACTTAATTTCAGGGTCAGCTACTGGAATCGTTTTCACTGGAGCTTAAGTAAAATCCTGGCACTGTGACATACCTGTTAGAGTATTGCCTCCTTTGTATGGTAAGTTGGCTACAGCCTCTAACAAAGACTGTTTGGTTCGGTAAGCATTGAGATTCCATTCTGTCCTGGGATCACCACTATACTGTGCAAGACCTGGGAAAAAAGCCATAATTTACTCAGTTATTATGTGCCTTTGTATGCTCCATTTTCCCTCCAACATATGAGAACTTACCAATCTGTACTTTGTCAGGACCAATATCAAAAACTTCAACAATACGGGCAATAAAGTTCCTGATGGTTTTAAAATTTGGCCGCCCGATACTCCATGAGCCATCCACCAGCAGCACAATATCAGCTTCTGCTCTGGTTCTACATTCTAGACCTGCCGTGTCAACCAGAAAAATATAGCCTTAGGATGATGGCTTGCTTTCCCCATCCTTTTAGATGACATATGTCATGAGTTAGCTTCCAAAATAGCTCTAGTTTTATTCACTGGCACTCTGTCAAGTATGACCTATTTGAGAGCATTATTCACACTAGTCAGTGGTTCCATGGCAAAAGCTGGATAAATTTCTTCATGTATGTTTCCTTTTAAAAATAAGCCTTTGCAAATGTCAAGGCTAGTGTTCTCTATTGTCATGTCACTGTCTGTTTTGGTCTTTAAAGATGGCTGATAACTTGATTTCAGAAGTTTTGTACAAGACTACTAAATGAACCACTGATATGGCAGTGAGTATTATCAGATTATACAATTTTATGGTATTTTAGTCTGTCACAGCTAAACTACTGGTTAATTTTCAACCATGTAATAGTTAATAGGGATTAGCATCATATATTGTAATCACTTTCAAATAAATTGCATTCCTCAATTTTCAGGGGAAAAAGATATAGTAATACACATGGTATAGAAGTTTGCATGTACAGAAAGGAAAGAGCACAATCCAGAGAAGACACATAAGCATAAACACAGGTCAAGAGATACAGAGGAAACAAGAACAAACATTTATATAAAGCTGCGATCTTCTAAAAAATAGGAAGTTATTTCAGATATCTTCAGTTTACAAATTACAGAATAAAATACACATCATACTGTTTTCATCACAAGGAAAATCACAAAATATTTATACAAAACAGAAAGACACAATAATTTTATCCACAGCCATGTGCAAACAAAATAAACCAAAATCCTTTCTCTCTTTTTTCCTGTAGGTTTTGTTACCAGCTGCAAATTTTCTGGCTTCCTGCCATCAGAGCTTCTGGTCTTTATATGGAAGAAATCCCATTGAGAAAAATCAGCCACACTCATCACAGTTGAAAGATATTGTGATTTCATATATGTTCCACAGAATTGATCCAACACTGTAGACTCATGAATATAACTATTCCATGTACCTGGGGGTTAAAAGCATGATCCTCTTCTGCACAGAAAATATAGATCTAGTCTTTAGTCAGGACAATAAAATCAGTTGGGAGTAGGGTTTAAGTCAAACCATGTTAGTTCAAAAAATTGCATGCATAACTTTAATATGGATGTTAAAGTTAGCTTTATGTACAATATAAAAGTTAATCTATTTTGACTTTTATATTTCTTCCAACATACTATAGTTCCCCACATGGAAAATTCGTAAATGTGCCAGATCTAGGGTGATTTTTCCCCCCCATTAATAAATAATTTACTATTACATTTACAATCCAAGATATAAATTCATTTTTCACATTAACCATGACTCAAACCCATGCATTAGTAAAACTAATTAGCTTAAAGAATATAACATTGAAGACAGAAATGAGACCTACTATGATGAAAAATAACAAACCACTCTTGGTGTAATTTTTTGTTGCCAGCCCCATTAAAGCTTTAGTCTAATATCACTGATGGCCTATTTTAGGAGTTTTTTTCAGTTTTACCCTCTAGTATTAGACAGAGGAGGACACCAATTAATTAAGAAGTTTCTAAAAATGTTTCAATAAAGTATATACAAGATGAGTATTTTTTACACAGCCCATTGTTGGCTAAACAGAAACAATATAGTCAGCTGTCAGAAACCTTTTTTCTTTCTTTAACTCTGAAAGGACTTTGCAGTTAGGTTCTTTCTCCTCACCAAATTCTCTCTGATGGTTATGCAAGCATTGAAATGGCAGAGGAGAACAGGCTTTACTTATTTGTGTATACTTGGCTATTCAGCAGCAGCCCTGTTTTTTATACTTTCCATGAAGGGCTGAGCCCTGAAATTTTCTTCAGGTGGTGTAACTGAAAGTATGGTGAGCACAACTATTATCATGCAGAGGCCTATTAACCACACCAAAGGGAGATAATATCATAACATTCACAGAAACCTTGAAAGAAAGATTTAGCTACACAGTGAGAAACTCCCAAAGAGATACCAGAGAGCACTCTGCAATTGCCTTTCTGAAAAAGTCTCCTCCTACTACAGTAACAAACCAAAAGACTAAACAGTGAATATATTGAATATACACTTAAATAATGTACATTAACACTAGGACATTCCCAACTATCAGATCTTTGTTCATTATATCATCTTAGTCTTTAAAGGAAAAGCCACCATATAAGGACAAGCAAAGGCCCAACAGTCTGCTTAAAATTCCTTGTTCTACTCCTGTGAACACCCCTGTAGATCAGCCATGATCTCTGTTCAAGAATTTGACCTTATGTGATTTAACACAGCTGTGGACAGCTTGAAAATGCAATGCAGATGGCTTTGAATAATCAGGAAAACACAGGTTGCCTGCATTATCATCTTTTTAAGATCATCTGAAGGGTGCAGAGGGCCAGAATTGCGAACTGGGCCATGCTTTTTGGTCATTTGAGACCAGGATTTATGTCACCAGGGAAGGAAATACAATGAATCCTGTAAACAAGTATGTATGTGCATTGGAAAAACAAAAAGGAAATGTAGTAAACTTTTGGTCTCTGTAATCCAAAATACAAGACTGCCTTTTCTTTGATTCAGGCACGTTTACCTCTAGATAAAAATGGCTCCGAAGTAGTATCTGAAAGGGTGGTCATCTCCTGTCCAACCAGAGGGTTGCTCTCTCCTCCTTCAAACATCCCAAAAACATTTACCTTATAGGTAGTTCCTGCCCTGAAATAGTTAAGGAGGTATACTTTAATTAAAGTCATTTGACTGGTTAAATGCTAAACACTTCACTTATTAAATTGTGACAGAAAAAAAATACCTCATGGAAAAGAAGGTGCTAAAATATGAAGCCCAAAATATGAAGCCAATGTCTTCCACAAGGCACTGAAGTTCAACAATTTAAAAGCTGATTTTACACTCTATACTTAAATTTATAGCCTTCCTCGTTCAAGTTATTTAATTCTGGGAAGAGAAATTGTCCAGGCAGCCAGAGATCAGGTTATGATAGCTAAAGCCCTGGTAGAATTAAATCAGGCCAGGGACATCAAAGGCAACAATAAAAGTTTCTATGGTACATCAATGAGAAAAGGAAGATTAGGGAAAAAATGGGCCCCCTCCAGAAGAAAACAGGAGACCTGTTTGCCCAGGATATGGAGAAGGCTAAGGTACTAAATTATATTTTTGCCTCAGTCTTCACTGAAAAGTGCTCCAGCCACACTGCTGGAAGGTCGCAGAAGGCAAATGCAGGGACTGGGAGTGATGCCTGGGCTGCATCACAAGAAGCAACCAGCAGGTCAAGGGAGGTGATTCTCACCCTCTATTCTGCCCATATGAGACCCCACCTGAAGTATAGCATCCAGCTCTGGAGCTACCAATGTAGGAAGGGCTTGGACCTCTTGTAACGAGTCCAGAGGAAAATCAAAAAGATGGTAAGAGGGATGGAGCACCTATCCTGTGAAGACAGGCTGAGAGTTGGGGTTGTTCAGCCTGGAGAAGAGAAGGGTCTGGGGTGACCTTATGGTAGCCTTCCAGCACCTAAAGGGAGCCTATAAAAAAGCTGGAGAGGCACTTCTGACAAGGGCATGTAGTGATAGGACAAAGAGTAATGGCTTTAAACTGAGAGTAGATTTAGATCAGATATTAGGAAGAAGCTTTTTACTGTGACGGTGGTAGGACCCTTGAACAAGTTGCCCAGAGAAGTTGTGGGTATCCCATCCCAGGACATCAAGGCCAGGCTGGATGGGGCTTTCAGCAGCCTGATCTGGTGGAAGGTGCCCATGTCAATGAGGTTGGAACTAGATGATCTTTAAGGTCCCTTTCAACCCAAACCATTCTGTGACTGTATGATTCTTTGACTTAATGATTCAATTTTAGTTATATTTAGTATACTTGTCTAACAGATTTTGACATGGTGTGAAGCCTGCTTTAAAAATCCAAGCCTCCAAGAAAATGAATCAAGAACTAAACTAAGCATCTTTTGAGAAACATGAGACAAGAAACTTTTAAGAGGAAACTATAGAAATCCCAAATATCCTCCCCTATTATATTATCTTTCTCGTATGTGAAATACAGAATACAGCTCCAGCCTATATCTTTGCCTCCTTCAGTTGCTGGGAGAACACCACAAGTGATGTAAATGGATAATCTTAGAAGGAGACCTACCTGCCAGGTGCCTTTCAGAGATGGCATAACAAGACCTTCATGGCTTATTGACAAAACTACTTTCTTGCTTACAGTAGATTTTGCCAGGCATTTCAATAGCAGATCAAGATTAAACAAAATCCTAGGCTAAAGTTATTTAAAGGAAGAAAAACAAAACAAAACAGAACAAAAACCAACATGAGGGAATATCCATACCTAAGCTCCTCCAGTACCACTGTGCTGTCGTATGGCCCCACTATTAATTCTCCAAGACTCCCATCATCTTCAGTAGGGTGGAAAGTTACTTTGTAGCCCTTCACTCTCCCTGGGGCTGGCTCCCATGTTACTCGGAAACTTGACATAGTTGAATCAGAAGTTCTCAGATTTCGAGGTGGCTTAAAGGGAGAAGCTGAAAGGGTGGGAAACAAAAGAGTTTAGATCAGGTCTGCACATGGAAAAAATCAGCAAGTATGCTTTTATGTAAAAATATATATGCAAATCCAGTATTATTGACAGTCCTAAACTCTTTGTTTCTTTCTTTAGGCACAAAGACAAGTATTAAGAGATGAAAGGTGAGATTCCTGTCACTCGATTTTAGCTATCTAACCAACAGGTACGTGCGCTAAGTCTATTGTTGAGGCTCCCTCTGCAGTCAATGAACTGAGGGATAAATTGCCTGGCAGCTAAAGCAACTTCACCAACCACAGGTGTGGCAGTGTGTCAAAAAACAATTCTTCAGAGGAGTGCCAGCCAAACAGCTTAAGGTTTTTAGGTCAAGAGCAACTTCCTCAGAAGACTAACAGCTGCCCACTGCAGGGCAGTGCTCACAGACAGAGTGGTTAACAAGCTGCTGCTAGCTTCTGCATTTTGTGCAACTTTTGTGCAACTCTAAAGTGCAGTCGTGGAAAATACTGCAGCAGTGTAATCTCAAAGTTGCAAAAGAATAGGAATTAAACAGAAAGTTAGCACTATAGCTTTGGCATGAAAGACGGAGGAAAAAAAGAGTTTGCCTTGTTCCTGTGCCTGTGCAATTGTCTAATTATAGCTGAAAGATCATAAATGTCCTCAAATTGTGAATTCTGCTGAGAAACAGTAGATACAGTCCTAGTCACAAGGAAAAGTACAGATTCTCTATCTCATCTCTCATCATACTCCCTGAATTATCGTGACAGCTTCAACTAAAAAGATGACTCAGGCTCCATTTGCTTCCAAAGAGGGTTTACCACCACTGTTATTTAGACTGAAAGCAGAAAGACATATATGTATCAAGATGGAGAGTTCAAAAATCAAAAGCAGCTGGATGATCTAAAGTTTACCTCAGTATAATTTTCAGCATTAAAAAACTAGGTATTGCTCAAGAGCTGGTCAAGTTTTCACGACTCCTTTATATCAACCACATTTTAGGTAAAGAAGAAATCTTTCTTCAGTAACTGAGGTGCTGGTATCTCCACTGTTGGGATATCTTTATCTTACTTCCTGTCATTATTCAATATAACATATATTCAGAGAACAGAAATGGCATGAACTATTTAAAGAATACCTCAATGAATGGCACTAGTGTCACATAGGCAGAAACATCTTGAAAAAGATTTTTTCTTGTTAATAACTTTCCATGTATTGAACAGAAAACTGACACTAAATCTGGTTGATCTGAATGTCTAGAGAACATTTCCTCACAAAATGTAAGACCAGTATCACATTCATCCTAAAGGTAGAGTAGAAAATGAATTTTGCTTTTACCACAAAACTGCCTTCACTGAGATTTAAGAAATGTTTTAGAGTTTCAGTTTCTGAGAGAGAAGACAGCCTGTCCAAAAGACCATGAAGTCAGACTTCCACAGATGAATCTTCAAAATCATCTACTCCTCCTTTTTAGTACCTTGGGTTTTCCACAGAAAATATGGTGACCAGAGAAGACAAACCTAAATAACGGGATGCTGAGTAGCTATTTAATCAATACCCACAAGCAAAAGGCAAACTATGAAACAGCTGACAACACTTGATTAAGTAGTCTGTCTTCCTCACAAAACACCTTTTTTGAACTTCTGATGACAGCATTTCAAAACAAGTCTAGTATTTTCAAACAGATTTTACACCATATTTACACCTTTTAATATCAACAGCAAAAAGCTCTGCTCAGGCTATGCCACAGTGAAATCTCAAACAAATCAAACTCTCTTCTCAACCTCTAAAATTTTCTTCAATTTTCCTGTCAATTCATGATCTTGGCAGACTCCACCATGCTGTTCTATGTTTCATGACTATTAATTTTAAGAACAAAACTTGCATTATGAAATCCCATACAACCTTGTGGTACATACCTGTTGTTCCTTCTCCTTTTCTTGATTTCCCATGTCCAAAATCATAAATTGGAACAACAGTTAGGTCATATGTAGTTCGGGGCTTAAGTCGCTTTAACACTATGCTTGTAGCAGGAGCATTTACTCTTCCAAACATTTGTCTTCCTCCACTGCGTGGCCGGTAGTTCACACGATAAGACAAGACTTTCCCAGGTGAAGGCTGCCATGTAACTCTCATTGTATTTTCTGTCTCATTGTCTACTGTCACAGTCCTGGCATTTGGTGACACTTTTCGGTGTAAAAACATGGATACATTTTTAGTTTATCATATCCTATATATTCAAATGCATGACTACAAAAGTAGTTCTGCTGTAGTAAAACATAAAATTGCCTTCTTTAAAATTGCAGGTTTTGATTGTGGGGAAGACACAGGGGAATCTCACAGGCCATTGTTAATTATTTTTAACTGTATTGGACTAAAGAAACAGCAGTGTGCTTTTCACTACTGAGACAAAAAAGGGGGAAGTATAAATCACATGATGACACAGCATAATTGGAAGTTTTATTTAGTCACACTTTTCAGTAATCCACTAAATATTGGATTCAGCACTCTCAAATGAAAGTGATGAAGTCATTTATTTTCATGAACACAATGTCCTATAGTGCTCAGATTTTCTAAGTTTTGACTTTACAGGTCTGATAAGGTACTGGTGAATACCCAAACAGCTGGCTGTTGAACTCCATACAAACTATCCTGCAAATAGAGATGAGTGACTTTCCGAACACTTGGAAAATCACTCATCACAACACAGTGTATGTGCTGAAATAAGCCCATGAACTAATAAAGCATTTTCTCGACAAATTGCAGCATTCGGCTTCTAAGAGATATTTTCCAGACTGTACAAATGGTATAAATAATCCCAAGTGAACTGACAGATATGCAATGTTGGCTGTCAGCCAAAATAAGCCATCTAGGTTTTGGCAAAGCTGAACCTTCTTGGCATGGTGGAAGCGGTCAGTACTTCATCGCACAGTAAGGTAGGCGTTGTAGTTCTTAGGAACTGACAATTTTTAATTGTGTGTGTACCATAAAGATACAATATTAATCTCAGGTCTGGGGCTGTTGATAGGCCTTATAGCAAGTTACCTCAGTCAGCACACAGAGAGTCAGCACAAGTGACGTGGCTACACTGCCTACTTAACCTGGAAAAGCTAGGACAGCTAGTGCTGTGCTTGACCAAAGAAGGAAGCCGTGGGATGGCAGTCTGCTTTGACTCTGGGGAGTCAGCTCTTACTAACAGCAGCAATCACTACTCTTACAAAACCTTAAGAACAACTGTGCTGGGTCAAGGACAAAGGTTAACATAGTTCAGCAGCCTGTCTCCAACAGTAGTCAAAACAGATGCTTAGGACAGAGCACAAGAACATGTAAACACACATGATGCTTCCCCAAAGCTCTCCCTCGGGTTTTTTCTTCACATGGCCCCTTTAGGCAAACAACAGAAATGTCAAGCCTGATCCAGAGCATCCTTTCATTCATTCTAACTCCTTTACTTTCCAGTTCTTGCTATAAAGCAACAAGCCATCCCTGATCTCTGTGTTTTTTCACTTTGCCTACATTTCAGGAGAGTCTTGAGCCTGCTTTGACAAATACAAATAACAATGTTTGGCAAATAAGAAAAAGAAGAGCCCCAGAAGGGTAAATAACAAATGTCAAAATCACACAGTGAGCCTCAGTTTGAGGACTGTGAAGACTGGAAGGGCAATAGCTTGGAAAGGAAACTCATTGATTCTGTGGGAATTTACCCCATTTTTCCTCCTTGCTCTATCCATATTTCCTCCACCTGATTTTCAGCAGTCACACCAAACCTATGAAAGGCTAACTTCAGAGTAATATGCAGACAAAATCATATCTTAACTTGGAAGTAATTCTTGCTGAATCCAAACCTTTATGACATAGATGAGATTTTGTGGATTTTTTAATGGTCCAGCAAAATGCCAGAACTGACTGAGCTGAGGTGGCATTTTGGTTTGGGAAAACTTTTCACAAAAAAAAAAAAAAGAAACAAAACAAAAAGAAAGTTGAGGAAAGTAAAGGTCCATTTTCTTTAAAAAAATTATAATTTCATCAATAGCAGAATGTTACAAATGGTGGTAATGTACTACACTTACCATCAGTGAAAGCCTCTCCTTCTACTGGGTCTCCCTCTCCACTGCTGTAGGCTGCATATACCGAAACCCTGTATTTAGTCTCAGGCTCCAAGCCTTCTATCACAGCATCCACTGTATTTCCAGGGACTCTCTTCTCTCCCATGGTATCATCATAAAGTGATTTCCATATTATCCTATAATGGTTAACTGTTCCTGGAGCTGGTGTCCATGATAACCCAACTGTAGTGTCAGTTATATCTGTAGTAACCAAATTACGTGGTGAACCGCGTTCTGCAAGAAAGAAAACAGCAAATTGTCTCTTAAATACAAATGGAAAAAGTTAGGAAAGTACAAATGTGAAAGTCACATAATCTTAAGAGCTAAACCAAACTTTTCCCATCAATATTATTTTCAATAACATACAATTGTAGTTCCAAGAGAAAATAGATGAATGTTTCAACAGAATGCTTAAAGCTAACTTTAGACTGTACATGATCCCATCCTTACCATGTAAGATACTTAGCAGTCATGCTTTAGAATATGCAAAATAAAAATGGCAGTATTCAAAGAGTTGGATTCAAACCAGCATTTAAATGTGGTGCAGCTCACTTAGGTAAGTTTTAATTCTCAAAAAAAATGATTTTATTTCATTCATTCATCTTCATTGTTATGTGTGTAACTTTTTTTCTAGGGTTAAATAATGGAGACTTTTACGGAATTACAGAATCACAGAATCTGCTGAGTTGGAAGAGACCCAAAAGGATCACCAAGTCCAGCTCCCAGCCCTGCACAGCACCATTCCCAGGAGTCACGCTATGTGCCTGAGAGCATTGTCCAAACACTTCTTGAACTCTGTCAGGCTGGTGCTGTGACCACTTCCCTGGGGAGCCTGTTCCAGTGCCCAAACACCCTCTGGATGAAGAACCTTTTCCTGATATCCAACCTAAACCTCCCCTGACACAACTTCAGGCCACTTCCTTGGTCCTGTCACTGGTTACCACAGAAGAGAGATCAGTGTCTGCCCCTTTCTTCCCTCTCATATTCAAATTTCCATAAACCAGGACCCTCAGTGGGTGCCTTTCCATGGCACTGCTTTCCAGCATCTCATTCCCGGCTCTGTACATACATCCAGGGCTGCCCCATCCCAGATGCAGAATCTGGCACTTTCCTTTATTAAACTTCATATGATTGGTGATTTCCCAGTCCTCTAATCAGTCAGAGTCCTTTCTCTGACAACTTTATTTTCTTATTTATTAGTACTAGTATCTTCCAGAGTCCCACTTACCAGATCAGCTATTTAATTTTATGTTCACAACTAATTTGCAGTGTGTTTACATCATGCCACGCTTACTGTAGAAAACACTCTCCATCTTTCTATTCATAAAATCTGTACCTCCTTCCTCCCTGTAGTTTGTTTCAGCCAGCATGGAACAAAGGAAGCAGCTCATTAGTCTGTGAAATCCAGTTGTCAGCCAGATATGTGAGTCTCACCTAACACACCAGAGTAATTCCTCTGCTTAAAAGTGAAACTCATTAGTCTAAAGCGGTGCAGTGAAAGGAATGCCTCTGTTTAACATTTAATGTACATTTATAACATATGTTCAATTTTCCTGTTGCAATGGCTTGCTTTTGATGGCAGGAAAGGAGCACTAACTGGTGGGTTTAGTGCAACAGCCTCACCATAGCAAAATCTGCAAAAGGGCTCTATGAAACCAGATCCACAGAGACAAAGGAGCACTCAATTCTTTGGTGTGTATTCTCTGTGGGATTTCTCACTGTACAGGATATTCCTGAGAAACTCCTGCTTAGCAAGAGGACTTAAACACTTGGGGTGGCCTCATGGCATCACAGTTAAGTTTTACCCTCACTGATAAAAATATATCCCTACACTAATCCATAGCAGCCCCAGGACCAGTACCAAAATTCTTTGAAGACAGAGGAATTCAATACTTATCCAATTTCCACTACTTAGTCTCATTGCAAGAACAGACCTCACTACATTCAGAAGGCTGAAGCAGTTTCAGGCTGAGCAACAAGTTGCTCAGAGTGATATGCTGAGTTTTTACTTTTCATATTCATTCGTCTTTTACTTCCACCAAAATCTGCAACATTTCCAAACACAATCCCACTGGAGCAGACAAGATTATCTGTAGAAAGTTTTGGTTTAGAAACATCTCATTGCCAGTGCAACTTCATTAAAAGTGAGTCAACTAATCCCACTTTGCTTAATGATGAATAGAAATTAACATCAACCTATCAAAGATTCACCAGCTACGCAGAGTACAGAATCAGAGGGTACCACAACATTCATGAAGATGACTCTCAAATATAGCTAACAGAACATGTGTTGTGGGGGGTTTCTGATTTTAATTCAGTCTTAGGGCCATTCCATCAGGCTTTTCTGGAGACAGTTCTTTTTCCATCCTAACTCTGCATCAGTTCTTACAGTTGTACCCTTCAAACTGATTTTTAGCCTCACAAAGTAAATTACCACAATTTATGGCACCTTCTCTTTAAAAAAAAAAGGTTAAGATACAGAGGGTTTGGTAAAGTTCACTTATCATTTCACAACAGTGATTGCATATACTGAAAAAGTTATAGTGAAAAGGCCTGATTCAGCTCATGCTTCACGAAGTCTCACCAAATTCAGTGACTGCATTAAATGAAAGCCAGGGCAGAATCTTAACTCCAAATAACAATTTTCCTGGAAGCCTGAAGAAAAGATTTGCCTTCAAAAGTAAATTACACCAATTTTTCTGTCTGCTCTTAAGCTCCTACTCTCAAATCTTGGCTTTTTCATACAATAAAAAAAATATTAAAGCAATCCAAATGGAAAAAATATGGAAAACCTAACTTGATAGAATGCACAGATGTCTCACAAAAAACCCCTTTCTTTCCATATTTTAATGTAATATAAATATACAAGTCACTTTATTTTGGCTACTTTAAATCATGGCTCTGCCACAACATGATTTCAGTATTAAAGTATCTGCTACCACAGCACAATTTTTTGCAAGTCTACCCTTGGATACTACAGCTAATGATATATGTTGGAAATACTGCTAAAATAACTTCTTATTTAAAACCCTTATTGATTAAGTCATTATTGAGGTCATTAAATAACAGAGGAAAATAATTTGTTTGGAATGGACTATAATGAACAGCATTTACTGTAATGTTTTAGTTCTGAAAGAAATATTCTTTGGAACTAAATGTCTTTTTTATAAGGCAAGGTAAAAGAGGGAAAAGGAACTGGGATTTTTACCAAACCACTAGAACTAGATGGAAAATTTTTACTTCAAATAGTTGGAAACTGCTGACAAGACAACTTACCTACTAAGGGAAATTAGACTTTTTATATGTTACACTGCAACTGAGAACATTTCTTTAACATAACACACTAACTTGATTTGCACCTCACATGTGAGGTGGAAGTTCACTCACAGCTTTTTTCTGCTTCACTTGATCTCCCACAAGTGGGGGTTTTTTTATTTATTATTCGGGGAACAGCTATGTTTAAGATGCAGCCCAACTGTATGTCTTAAACTATTAAGACTCCATGAAATATTATCAAAGCTGCTACACTCAGAGTCAAGAAACACATTTATGTTCCACAATAACACTGGTATAAATGTGGTCACTAGCAAATATACAATGAGACCTATGAAATATTCTTCCCTTGGATTAAAACAAAATACCTGGGTAACTTGCTTACATTTCATATACACACAAAAATCTACAACTGTAACATCTGAACACTCATTTTTCTCCTTTGGTCAATGTGTTCAGAAATGCTTATTGAGCATCCACTTTTTGTCTGCTTGTTTAAACAGGATGGATAAGGAGCATGAAGACAATGCACATCATAAGAAGGAAAAGTGCTGGCTGGCTGGGTTGCAAGTAGGTATCAAAAGACTCCAGCTTTTTCTTGACTTGAAATGGAATCTAATGTATGTTCATCACTTCATACATCGGCAAACAAGGATGGAGTTGGATTTTTAAAATTATTCCGTAACAGTCATGAGGTCCTATGATGCTCTGGAGCACCAAACCAGCTGGTGTAAGCACAGCTGTAAGCCATAGTGAGTGCATACGCAGGAAAACAAAGTGCTTGCATGGACAGGTCAAACCCCTGCCTGGGAGAGCAAGCAAGTCACCAGCGTCAGGCTGTCAGATCCACTTTGACAGTTTTTAGCTCAGAGAACTTTTCACTCCCTACAGTCCCTTGTACATCTCTATCGCTTAGAGCAGACACACTCTCAAAAATTCACTTCATGACTTTCAGTCAGGTGCTTTTATACCCTCTTCTGGACTTCTGAAATGTCCAGTTTCCATATTAAGTTTTTCCACTGTAGTGTGCCAGAGACACAATATGATATTAAAGCAGTTTCCCTCTGTCCACTTGGCTTACTTTCCATAGCTCTCCAGCAATCACTGTTGTTATTGAACACAAGACTGAATCAGCTAAAATTAAAATGTTGACATTCATAAAAATCAAATGTCCTTATTCAAATGGCCTTTCCCCTCAGAGACATTTACACAATTCCAGCTCATCTCTGTGGGATTTTTACATGCAATTTGGGCCCAAAGTTTAAACAGCTTTCTGTATGTATTTTTTAAAGCCAGGTTTCAAAATCAGTCTGCAGTGGTAAATTTTGTGCAAAGCCATGTTTCATTTAAGTTAAACATAGGATTTCTGTAAGCCAGCATCCTAAAATGTCAGAATCAACTAAATAAGCCTTCACTTGCAGTGGCATATACCAAAATGTTCTGGCCTGAGTCCTGCCTTGTTTACAATAGGCAAAAATCAGGAGTATCCCATTGTGTCAGCAGGATACAGCCAAGGATCCAAGTGTATGCATCAGATGAGATGACAGCAGAATCACTTCAGTGTTACTCTAATGGTCAAACTCTCCTCAGCATTGGAGGAAGCCGTCACTTGGGTGGGCCGATATCCCTCCCTCCAAGCCATAAAGTGGTTAGAAACCAGCCCTCAGGCAAGTAGAGAGGGGATGTGGGCATGGTACGGGGGATAGCCAAAGACTTACTACGCAGAGGCATCCTCACATGTCCCCATTAGAGCAGATTTCTTCTCTTCTGCAGAAAGGCAAGAAGATGCCAACCAGGAGACTTCTAACCTAAAACAGGGGGACTTTGGCCAGAGAACTCCTGAGTCCCTGATCTAGGATAATGCCAATAGGTGTTCACATTCAGTCCCTTTAATATTCCATCTGTGTTTTCCAAGTTATTCAGTTAACACTGTGTAGAAATATCTTCTTATTATTCACTCAACCTTCCCTCTTGGGTCTTTTTTCTGATACATATTTCATTTCCTAGATAAAACTAAGATAATTTTCCACAGATTACCAAGTCAGTTTCAAATGTCACACTCAAAAATCTTGGAATGTATAATTTTAAAAACGCATGATACAGCACTAAATCTCCTGAGGACACTGAGTCCTTGCTTCTGTCAGGATGGAAGCAGCACTACGCAGTCTGACCATTACGTAAAGTCGCTGTGATATGCTAAAAACCTCATTGTAAGAAAATGTCATTTGAATTTGTATTATTCTGCCTGTAGGAGGTCATTCATTTCTAAAGCATTCTTATGTTACTACAGAAACAGCGAAAAGGAATCATTTATTTACCAAAGTACTGCTATCCATTTTCTGACCAAAAAAGAGCCCACCTCCAAAATCCCCAAACCTAAACTATAAGAAACATATACATCAGAAAATCACTTCAAACTGAAAATGACACAGTCATGACAACTTTTTTTTCATATATTGCTTTAGTACAGCTTAATTCTCTCAACACAAATAGCTACTCCTCAAACAGGATGGAAGGTTTGGGCCCCGTATCACCGAAACAAAGATTCTCTTCCTAAAGCAGAAGACACAATGACATAATGATCTCTCAGATTTATCTCCTGAATGTAATACAATATGCCTCTTTTTGCTTATTCTATAAAGCACGAAGATAAGAAACAAAATGGGCTGACACCTCTGCTAATGGAGACCAGCAACCTCATATATGTCAAAATAACTTTGTCCTTTTTTACCAACAGTGTGTCTAGCCTAGGATCTTCACTGAAATAAATGGAAATACTTGGAAATTTCTCGCTGCAAGCAAGATGGAAATCTGATCACTGAATATTTTTTCTAAAAAAAAGTAAAAATAAACCACCCTTTTTTCTAAATTTCTCTGAAATTCGTATTTAAAAGTGTAATGACTTCCCTGATTACAGTTACTCAAATATTCTTAAAACTTTTCTGAAAACCATATAGCTGCCAGCAAAAGGACACATAAACCAGATCTTCTGCTTTCAAGCTTTTTGGACATTTATTAGGATTAAGCATTTCTGTATAGATTGCTTAATCTAGCAATGAATTTGTTATTCTTTAAAACAACTGCAAATTATGAAAGTTAATCTGTTTAGCAGCTAATGTACAGTATGTTCTTTTCATCTGACAGCATGCATTTGGGCAGAAAATCAAACTCTTGCCAGACTTAAAACCACTTCTCTTATTAAAAAACAGATTAGAAAAACAGTAGCTCTCACAAACTGCTCGCTGTCTGCTGCATTTAGACTCACCGCCCTCTCCGTGTTTCTCACTGTACTTTATTTCTGGTGTATGATGTCTTGGATAAAGATCATATGATCCCAAGAAATATCGAAAGCCAAATGGTTTGTTTGGCGTGTTTGGAGATGAGAGAAAGACTTTTCCCTAAGACATTCCATGGGTGTTTCTTGCTTGTTCTTCAAACTGTTATTACATAACATCAAATATAACAATTAGTGTAAATTTGTTTAGTTTCCCCAGCTGTCACAAGCCCTGTTCCACTGCAAGGCAAATGGCAGCCTGCACTGATTTAATTTACTTCAGCAGTTTCAACAACTTTGTGTGAGCTGAGGAGAATCATAGCCAAAAAAGTATGTCTGAGGAAAATTTTTCCATGGCACCTTTATAGAAGTGCTCCAACCAAAGCTGCCCAGTGATGGATCGCCATGCACTTTTGAAAGTGAGAGAATAAAAGTGGAGAGTTTTCTACAGCACATATTTTGCACATGCAGTTATATTTAAAGCAGTATGAAATATAAAGCTCCAGAATTTTCACCTCTGGATGGTACTTTATAACTGTAGACAAAATCAGCCAGTGACTGAAAGAGGTCATATAAAAGATGAGAATGCTGTAAGTTTCCTAAAATCTGGATTACTGAAGAAGGAAAGCACACTCCTTCAAGAAAGGGGCAAATACGTTGTTTCCCTTTTCCTGCTCCAAAAACACCAAAAAAGAGAAATAAATCCATTCTCTCTGAATAACCATTACCTGGTAATGGAACAGCACTCTCAGAAATGAGTCATTTTCTGATTACTCATTTGCTAAACTCTCTACACTTTGTTGTCTATGAACAGTTCGTAAAATGTTGATCCTCTGGCATGTGTTTATCTTTGGGCTGGACCAGAGAGCTATGCAAACAGTTTATAAAAGAGATTATCTACAGTTACTTGGGGGAATATTTGCCATCTCTGTTTTATGCAGAGAAACAATAAGGGCAAGCGTATGCTTAGCAAAAAGAAAAACACAAGGAGAAACTGAGATTACCCAGATGGTAAATGATATCAAGTACACAGAATGATTTCTGCGTTTCTGTGGATTAATTTTCCTGCAAATCCTGAAACAAGCAAGCGACTTCAAACTGAAAAATTACCATGCAGAGCAAAGAAGAGGAAGAGGGGGCAAATTGTAACTGCTCCAAAATACTTTGGAGATAGCAAACATAACTGAAGGGCCTTCAATGAATGCCTGGGCAGACATGTCTGTGTAGATCAGGTTAGAGGGGTCTAAAACTTCCTCAGGTTTTTTCCTCTCGTCTGAAGGATACTCTTGTCTTAGAGTAACTGCCCATGTGGAGTCTCCTACTACATGCAGAACAAATTAAATCATTACTGAAAGCAGGAAGAATGTTTGCCTACATTCTTAATCACAGGAGACCATTTAGTTGTTCAGTAAAATTCCATAAACATCTGAGAGTTTGGATTTTTCATTTCCTGCAACTTGACTATAAGATAGTTGGAGAAGGTCCTGTATCCAGCTCCTCTTTTCTCACTTTCCTATTAGTGCTGAAATGTTCTCTACACCCAAACTGATTCCTCTTAGGCTGCATATCAATTCCATGAACTAGCAACTATCCCAGTTTGAAAGGCAATCTCAATCTAGTTCCTGATATGATGAGCAACTATGGCACCACTGACTGAATAGGTTTGGTGAGAATTCATACGGTGAAGACATCAAGTAAGCCCCATAGGGATTCCTGATACAGGAAAATACTTAAGTGCTCAGCCTTTCTGGGTTGTTGGCAATGAAAAACACACACCAAACTATTTTGTTTCTCAGACACCATGGCTCATGGAAAAACTAACTGAAATACTAAACACTTTTTTATGCTTCCTTAGCTTTTTTGTCATTACTGTTGATAAGTTTATTTCTCCAGAAGTTAAGACCTGTCATATTTCCAGCCTCAGTCAGACAAGTTATTTCAGCTACTCATTACACAGTGAAGTATTCACTTCACTGACCTGTGTAACTTTTCATCCTGGTCCAACCATATTTATTTTAGTTTCACAGCCAGCATGACATCTCTTTTCATGTAGATTTCTATACTGAGCTTTGAAATTTGAATGTTACCTTTCAGTTCCAAAATTGCAACCCTTTTCTTCATAATTTTCTGTGTTCAATGATTTCATTTTATCCTTCAATGAGGTAAGAGGAGACCATTTGTTTTATATGCTACAACGAATATTCTGAAATCCTTTCGTACTATTAGTCAGAGAGTCTTTTAAAATATCTACCACTATGTACAAAGAGTCCTGGCTAAATTCAAGTACTTTTATCGCCCCATAAAACTTCAGATATGCTGATTACTGAAATACATGGTAGATGTTCCATGAGGAAATATGATGAATTAGACTTTTGATGCCATGCAAAAAGAAATTTGTATTTTGTTCTTTCCCTTTGATCACCCTGTAAGGACTGACATCTCTACGATGCTCTTAGTAACAGTTTATCTAACCAAGAAAATTTAAGAGACAGTTTTAATATGAAGAGTAATGTTTTCTGAAGAACACCCTGATAGGATTTTCAGATTCATTTGAATCTTCAAAGAATTTACACTTGAGACATAAAGTTATACATGTCAAAATGGTAAATAATTTTTAATTTGGTTTCCTCCCAGCTGAAGAGCTGAATAAAAAGTCATTCAGTTGAGTGGTAGGATGCTCCTTTATTCATATTTATCCTGAGAAAAAATCTGTCACAGAATTTTTAAAGCAATGTTTTAATTCAGTTGCTTAGAGCAAAATTTCTTACAGGAATGCTTCTGTGACCTTTTAAGTCCAACACTCATTTTAAGCTTTGTCTGGTTGCATATAAGCCTATTCCTAAGACAGAGGCAAATATTCTTTTAAATTATTTGGCACTTTAACCAATATTGAGAATGTTTTTCTTCTTATTAAAAATTTAGCAATGCAGAAAGTCCAAATAAGAATCAGACCCTTCAAGAGGGATACAGGGCAGGGAGCACTGAAAGGACAAGTCAGTCTATACCTGAGACTGAATTCTGGTTTTCTGATGATTTTGTCAGTTTTCTGATGATTTTGTCAAATTTCTGATGATTATCTGAATCTTTTGGATTCTACTGTATTTCATTCACTGCTCTCTCTAGGATATGTTTTAACTGAAGCTCTAGGCAGTGCCCTAAAAGACTTTTCTTTTGCTCAAGTTTTATGTTAGGATAAAAAGCTAAGCTTACTTTATGAATTTGAAACAAACTTGATCTCTCCACATCTCAATGTTAATAAAGGAGCTCTTCTAAGTTTACTGCAAATATAGTCAATGAAAATGTTTCCACCCAATGTAAACAGTTAACTTGGTCAACCCTTTACTAAAATTTGAGGTATGTCCCTAAGGAAGTTAACAATTCAGTCTGTTTAATAGTGAGACAGAGGCCTCTCTAGATTTGCAAAGGAAGCCTGAGGCATTCCTCTATCCACTGATAGCACAGAGAAAAATGATGCAGGGCTGTCAGGTTCCTACATCAACTTGGGATCCAGTCTGTTTTTGCTCTGAGAGTGAAATTTGCATTCCTGGATAGACAGTGGCTCACGTTCAGTGGAAAGAATAAAGGAGACTCTTGCCCAGTATACTCCGCTGTTTTGGGAACCTGCTGGGGTGTGGAGATGAATTCAAACCCTCCCACACAGGGCAAAGTCTACATTTTCACCCTCCCTCTTCCTTCCAAAAAAGTCTTAGACCTAGGAAGTGGCAGCACCACCACCAACAGGGAAGTTCATTAGGTCCTGATCATCTCTGGCTTTTCTGGAGGATATGGGCAGAATATTGATACCTGATCTCATTTACCTGGATCTCAGCAATGTTCTAGGCAGGAGACAGGCTCTTTTCTCCTACAAAAGGAGCCTTTTGGACTTTGCATGGGTAGAGAAAGCAAGGAAGTTAGGAAACTTTCAGTATGATATGCAAGGTGCCTGATCCTCTGATGGCTGCATCCTGTCTCAGTGTAAGCAGGTCTTAGGTAGTGGGACAAGCAGGCATTTGGTGTCTAGAGCTCTCACTTACTCCTTGTATAGTCAGTGGACACAGAAATGCTCATTTGAAGGAAAAATGAGATCTCAGATGGACTATCTGCCTACTGGAAATATTTGCCTTTCTTCATCAACTGCAGAAGAATCCTAGAGAATCCATGCTGCAAATGGCAGTGTTCAAACAAGTGCCTAAATTTTAGTAGGAAGAATTCAGCACGTTGGTGAATCATTGGAACTGATTTTTTCATTATTTTATTTTACATTTTCCTATTTAAAATAGGTTTTCTGGATTGTTTCCCAACCTATGTCATAAACAAAAAGCTAAATTTATGGAGAAACTGAGAATCAAGTATATTCCTACTGTAACTTGATTAGCAACAATGGACAAGTCTTAATTCCACATAATTCATCCATAAGATGTTTTCAAGTGTGGTGCCTACACAGCTATAGTACCAGATTTCAGCAGTACATCCCTGGCCAGAGTCACCTTCCTTTCAAGGCCTACGAAGCAGCTTTCCCTATCCTCTGACAGTCTACAGATGACACTGAGAATGCTCACAGAGAATTAGTCTGGAAAATTCTCTGCTCAAAGTCAGAGAAAGAGCAGCCTCTGCTCCTTGTAAGAAAATCTTTGGGTCTGACTTATGCTTTTGCCAGCATTCTGTTTATGCTCAGCTCCAGGCTCTTAGTTAGAAGTGGGATTTGACCCATTATCTGTAGGCCTAAGACTATGTGTTTTTTCTCTGATGCAAAAATGGCCCCTGAACATCTTTCAGTCTCAGTACTGTAGAAATGCTGCAAATTTTCAAATGGATGAGATACTTTAACCTCATTAATTAATCCTGTTACATTAAGAACAATATGCCACTAAAACTACTTGGAAGATGATGATTAGACAAAATATTTAATGGAGGCTGGTGTGGAAGTACAGTCAGTTTTGGCTGGTGTTTCTGGCAGTAGCTTTTTCAAGAGACACAGAGTCCCCTCCACAACCAGTGATTTAACCCACTTTTTTCTTTGAGAACAGTAGGTTTGGAAAGCCCATATAAAGTAGGAGAGTGTCTTTATGTCTATTTTTCATTCACATATTTACTTCTACAGAAAACTTGGGAAGACACTTTAAGACACCATAAACACCAGTCAGACAATGAATGACTGCACAAAAACAATAAATAATTACCTTCAAGTGTTTCTCCCTCTCCGGAAAGGGCGTCTCCTGCTCCAGAGGCATACAAGGCAGACACAGTCAGTGTATACCTAGTGGCTTGGTCCAAGCCTTTCAGCACTTTAGAGGTGGTGTCACCTTTCACAGTCACTTCCTTAGTTTCACCTCCTGTGACTGGAGTGTACGTTATAAAGTACTGCTGCACCTTGCCAGGAGCAGCACTCCAAGACAGCTTCATTGTTGATGTCGTAGCATCAGAAACTCTCAAATTTCTTGGATTTCCTCGGACTGCACGTGTCAAAAGATTTTGGAAACAAGTTGAAGCAAGCCTAATTTCTTGGTTTATCTGTTAGGTTACCACTACATAGGGTTTTATGCTAAAAAATAATTCCTCAGTATGCTGCACCAATGCTGCTACAGTGTACCCTTAGTGTAATCAGGACTGTACAATCCTATCCCCACCCTCCTTAGGTAAAAATGCCCAATAAAATCAACTTAATTTTTTTTCCCTGTTAAAGCAGGCTCAGTCCTGGAGCACTTATACATACTAGCACCTAAGGATATGCTCAGATTCAACAAAGATCCATGTTGAAGTCACTGTCTTCAGAATCAAGTCAAAGATGACAAATGATATGTGAAATTAACATGTTTTGGTTCACTAAAGAGGTCTTTTTGATGGTAACTTTCATGGGCCAGTGAAATTTCAACAATGATCAGGACATTCGTACTCTCTGTACTCTCTGGATTTAGTTAAATAAGGCACGATACATGTTAAAGGATCATGCATTTTCACATACGTTAAATCTACAGTGATAACTTGAGAAAATGAAATGTTTCATCAATTCCTTGCTAAACATTCAGCACAAAGTGCAAGCAGGGTCCGAATTTGCTCAAAAGGTATATAAGGTATATAATTTATATCATTGACCATATGAAGAATCATGGGGACAATTAATTAAAACATTCGAGTAGATTCTTCGCCCAATTTACCTTGCCATATCAGGTTCAAGATACTGTATTTTAAAATTAAATATTGCAATTTTGATAAATTCTATTGTCTCAAGTTATCTCTTAGCTAGACTTGGGCAATGTTATAACTGTGTTCATCTAGGATGATACATATGGACTGTATGGTTTATTCTCTTTTCAGTATGAATATGTCAACATGCAGCAAGTTTTTCTCATGCTTACTGTGTTAACAGCATTGATCATGTACCTTCATCAGTTTTTGCATATCCATTCAATGAATTCCCAGGCCCAGACTGATACTCAGGAATAACAGACACTTCATATCTTGTATCTTGGATCAAATTCTGCAGAGTAGTTGATCTATCATTTGCTGAGACAGTCACTTGTCTCCTTTCTCCTCCAGTAAGTGGTCTATAAACAAGCCTGTACCGTAGGACATTTCCTGGAGCTGGAGTCCAACCAACTACAAAGCTATCAGTAGTTTCATCTGTTATCCTTAAGTTTCGAGGAGCACCTTTAACTACAAAGAATATACACATGTCAGTTGTAAATATTTGCCTTTAGTGAAGCAGTATCCAAAGCAAAACCAAGCCAACCATTCTGTTAGCTCATCCAGTTTTACCAAAACTGCTTATATTGCCCTCCCATTGCTTTAGGATACACACACCTTTAGTCATTTCTGAAAATTTAGGGTCAGAGTTACATTCAGCAATGGAACAAAGTTGTCCCCAAAAGTACATTCATCCCAGTTTATACAACTGCTTCTGAAACTTAAGACAGTCTGACTGTGTTTAGCGGTAACAGTAGAACTGAACTGTGTAAAGAAACATTTGGGCATAGTGAGGAAACTTCTTAACAAAACAAATAGTATAATTTTCCTTGCTGTGGCCATTTGCTTCTGCACCACTTCCATTTACAGGTGTTTGTCAGATACACCTGACTACATACAGGCAGCTATCCTATTTGAAAGAACAAACAAAGAAAAACAAAAAAAAACCCCCACCAAACCAATTCTATTTCTTTGACTATTTCAAACCAAAAATATATTAATTGCAATATGAGTTGCATCTAATGTTTAAAGAAGGTTTCTGAATTTAGTCTCTAACTCAAAGAAAGAGTTTTTTATCCTAGAAACTAAAGAAAAACTGTGGTGAATTCTTTAACCTAGCCTGGTCCTTGAAAAAAGACACAGCAGTTCAGATGAACTCAGTGGGCACATGAAACAAGACTTGACTCTTCCAACAGACATAAAGATCTGCTGTACTACACACTGCTTGGCAATATGTAGCATTGTCACTTAGGGAAAAAAAGTTCTGGTTTTTTGTTGTTGACTATCTATATTCCATAAGTATTGTTCTTCAAAGTTAAGAGTGAAGTAACTAATCCTAGTTTTAAAAAAAGAAATTTGCTTTCTGTTAATCAGAAACACAATACTCAACTTCGAATCCTTTAAAAGCCTGAAACCAAAGTTAATTGCCAAGAAAGCCATCTGGCTCAAACTGTTAGCTAGATCTGCATGGAGAGCTGCTGATGTTTACGTGACCGTAGAAGAACTCTGTCTTCTCAGACGTGCTGGGATATCATCAGATCACAATGTTAACAATTATTTAAGGTAGTATCAGTTACAAATGGGAAGACAGATTATTTTTATTAAAGCTTTTTCTTCTGTCCCTTACGCATACAAGCTCCATGTTCTATCAGCCAAGAGTTTTTCTGTTTTCCTAAGGGAAAATTATGTGTGGCCAAAATATTCTGACTGGTACAGTCATGGAAATGTGCACACTGACAATGAAACCTGTATCTTCCAAACTTAACATCCAAGCTAAGCTATTTTATAAGTGTTTATTTCTATCAGTCTTAAGAGGAAAGAGCAATTAACAAATCTTCATGCTGTTTCTTTTGCTCCCTTGGAACCATTTATGTCACCAAAGGTCACAAATGACAGCATGGAATAATGAAAAAAAGTAGATCGATATTTTTAAAAGCATGATTTAGAGTAGACTGAGTATTCAACTACTGGAATAGAAAATCAAATCTACTGTCATGCTGTTCTTTTCAATCAGGAGAAATGCATTATGGCAACTCCATCATGAAAAATTAAAGCTACCATGCTTAAATTTACAGCCATTGATCACATAAAACACATATTGACATCAATGGCAGTTTTGAATCAGTTATTGGATCAGACCAAGGAATTTCTGATAAAAAACCCAGTTAACCAAAACTCAAGCTCCTTTAAGCCTATTGTATGTAAACCAAAACTTCTGATAGTGTTAAATTATATGTAGACATAGCAAATTGCATAGGCACACATTTGTCTTTAAATGCATCTAAGTCAACATGCATTCCTGCATCAGTCATAATTATTAAATAGAGTAGAATAGAACAGAAGAGCTCAGTTGGAAAGGCTCTACAATTTTCATCTAGTTCAACTTGAGTCTATATTGACAATAATTCATGCCACCGAATTTAATATTGAGAACACACTACTTCATTTGAAAGGAGGCCACTGCAGAAACACAGCATCCATCCAACGTTCAGGAAAAATAAAGTCCAATCTTAGCAGCTTAATGGTTGCATATAATTGGAATTTTAAATCTTTACTGAATGCATTGAGATACAATAATGTTTATTCTCATCCTGCATGGCAGTACAGCTTCTCAGCCTTATTTGGCTGTTCTTCATTTCCTCATTTACCCATCCTCCAGCTAAGCAAATTCTTATTTGAACATATGACTCCCTTGTGTCTGAGAATAATGAGAATCCTACCTTCTAAGGTGGTTTCCTCTCCATCCAAGGGAGGGCCATCACCATCTTCATATTCAGAAATCACACTGACTGTGTAAGTAGTTTCAGGTAGTAAGTTGGTGAGAACTGAGCTAGTACTTGAAGCTGGCACTGAAACAATGAATTCATCTCCACCAACCGCTACTTTATATTTAATGAGATAGGACAAAACCTCTGATCCTGCTGGAGACCAGCTCACTTTGAAACTCTCTGATGTTATGTCAGAAAAGACCATGTTCTTTGCAGGTACATAAGCTGTATGGAAATAAAAATGCACATGTGAGGCATACTTGCCAGATATGTTAAACACAAAATTTCTAAAATAAATAATAAATGTTCCTCAATAATTTGATTTATTCTAATTGAATAGATATTTCGTTGCATGTGCACAGTATCTGTTTTCTATATTTGCTTATATCTATCAAATTTCAAGAAGATCATATCTAGGTTGCCTAAAATCTTTCAACAGTGAATAGAAGCACCAACTCTAGATCAAATGAAAATGGTCCATCTAGAAAAAAATGTATTTATGAAAACTTAATTTAGAATCTGATGATCAAGTTGGGTTTCCTATTTCATATGTCCGATGAACAGCAATAACATAACGTTCTCAATGAAAACTAAAAGTTGTTGTGATTTTTTTCAGATCTAGATTAGAAGTAAGACAAAATAAAAACCAGTATTTTTTCAGGAATGAGGTCAAAGGGGAAACAAGGAATTTTACATGAGGCACAAACACAAATCTGACATCCCGGGCTTGTTTTGGTTGGCCTAGTCAGCCTAACAGTGGGGATCTTAAAACTGTTTGGGCCCTCTAAAACAAAGGCTGCTTTACTGGTTTGTTCCTCAAAGCTATCCTGAAACAAAAGAATTCTTTTTAAAGACAGTGGGGCTTTCAACACTGGGGATCCTTCAATGTTAGTGTCCTACTAAACATAGGTAGGGACACCGTGGATCCAATTAATCATAAGTAACTTTATCTGACTAAAAGCTGGCCATTTAGAAATCTTTTGAATATTAAACATTAACTATGCTGGCCTAATTTGGATGCATGTGAAGACTTTCATGTGCTACTTCATTTCAGTCTTTGCAGTTAGATTGCAATCACTACCACCTAGCATCTGCTGTCTCAAGCTGTCTTGCCTTAGCCCGTTTCAGAGGGCCATTAATTTTACCCTAAAAATTAATTAAATTGCCCTCTAGAGTGCTGGAATTACTTTGTTGCCTTTGAACACCTAAAAGACAAGCTTAGACTTGTCACCTCATTTTGTAGAGCTAAAAAAAGAATGTCCTGGTAACTTTTTTACCCAAGACATTGAGTGCAAAAGCAGAGCCTATCCACTAAGGTCATTCCAATAGACACGCATTTTATTAGCTTTTTAGATACCTAGCAGAGTTGGGGGAAAAAAATTCTCCAATAGTTTTTTCATTTCCATTTATCCACTAATTTCAACTGTTGCTTTTAATATGCTTGAAAATGAGCAGCAAATTCCCAGTTATTAAAATTGTCATTTGTTTATGGCCAATTTCATCAAAATAAATTCTTTAGTTAACTATAAGCACAAAACTGGTTCAGATCCTTTTGTCATTACATTTTCTGCATTCCTGTAAGTAATAGCAGTTACTTACATTTTCTCCTTATAGCAGCCAGTTCCTGCTCAATTCGTAGGCAGACAGATTGTGTAAGTTCAAACGATATTCTTTGAAAAGCATCAAAATCTTCCACTGTGTAAACATGGGTTTCCGCCGGAGGTGATGCAATTGCTTCCAACTCTGTACGCACTGCATCCTTCACACCAACTGCAAATATTTCTACATCTGCATCCCTCAGCTTTATTGCAGGTTCTTTAAAAGCATCTGATGATTTTCCATCAGTGATAAGAATCATGACTCTCGGCACATTTGGTCTTGATCCTTTGCTGGTAACAAATACTTTCTCCCTCACATACGTCATTGCTTTGCCTGTGTTGGTAGATCCACCTCTGTAGGGGAAGGTGTTAATAGCCTGAATTATGTCTTCCACTCTGTTGTATCTGTTCAAAGAAAACTCCATATGGGGATCTCTGCTATACTGGACAAGACTTATCTGTACTTTTCGAGGTGATATCTCAAAGCTTTTAACTAACACTTCCAAAAAGGCTCTTACTTTTACAAAATTGGCAATACCAATGCTGTAGGAACCATCCACTAAAAACACAACATCAGCTTTTACATCCACACCACGTGAGCATTCTGCAAAGAAAAAGAATAACCATTGTAAACAGATTTTCAATAACCACATAGCATTACAATCACATCTGTAGTTCATGTATTACACAACTGCTTATAAACATAACAAACTATGCTAAGCAAAGCTTTTTCTCAAAAATAATAAAGGTATGATATTAAAACATGCATCAGAGATTTCATCAATGAAAAGCTACAATTTGAAAATAAGGTAGTGTCTCCAAACTCACCCACTTGAACTTTTACTTGTTGTGTTTTTTCCATTATCGTTATTGGCTCACTGGGGGTCAGTCCTTTCATTGCATAAACATTAATTTGATATTCTGTGTCTGGAGAGAGATCTTTAACATTCAGAGCAGTAGTCTGAGGGCCCACACTCAGTACATGTTGTTTTCCCCCAGCTATCATTGGAATGAACTGCAGACGATAGCCAGTTATTTGGCTTGTGGATGGATCCCAAGTGATTCTAACAGACTTTGAGGAGATCTGAGTGGCCACCAGATTTGAAGGAGGCTCCACCACTGAAAGAAATCAAAAGCAAACCCAGAATATTAGTTACAATTATAAACATATTTTCTTAAGAGGTTTTTTTTCTGGAATAAGTTTCGTTATCTTTGCTTGATCTTTACTAAAAATCACTTTTTGGGGCTTTTTAAAGCATAAATAAACAGAAATGAATTACAGGACAGTCCAAATGAGACATCAGTGAGAGAGCAAATATATGAACAATGCATTTATGGTCCCCTAGGTATAGCAGAAGTTCCAGGAGAAATGCTGCCCTGCTCTAAAACTGCTTCAACCAAAAGTGAAAGCTACACTCACAGAAATACAGTAGAAAGTGTGAAAAATGCAGAGTACTAGGACAGCAGAGTCATTTCTACTGCCATTTTTGTCAAAGAATAACTAGTTACTTAAAACCTTACATGGCCAGAAAGCCTCAGTGATCCAGCTTCATGTCTTTGTTTTCCCCATATTCTTCAGTTTTCATGCTTTGGTTCTTAATCTATTACATATTCTGACCCTTCACCAAGCAGGTTTTTTCCTTTTAATACATTTTTCCACTGAAGTGATGCATGTGTCCAAACTCACTCTGATAACTGCATATCACTGTGCTGCCTTTGAAACAATGGAATAATGGAGCTATTCCAAATCTACATCACATACTCTGTTATCCTGCATTTAAAGACACAAAACTGAGACCAGTTTTCCACACTTGCTAAGTGAGGCAATGGATCAAACTCTAGAAATAAAGCAAAGGAAGTAGGGATAGCCTCTTCAATAGACATTGGGATAAACTGAAGCTATAAATACATTTTAATAAAGTGTCTCACCTTCTTCTCCACTAACCAGTTCACCTAGTTGTTCATCAACACCGGAGCACACTTGCAAGATAATTTCATTCTGTATATCCACAATTCCATCAAAATTAGCCACATTGAACACATGCTTCAGTGAAGGCTGAGATGCAATTAACTTGAGTTCCTTTGCATCTGCTGCTTTGATACCTAGAAGTTGCAATAGACAGGACTGTGTTAAGTAGCCATAAAATACAGACACCTGTGAATGTATTCATGGAGTATCAAAACATCCTGGGGTAAAGCTGAGTTTAAATTAGTTCTGCCTTCTGTCAGGATCAATAATCAAGCTACAAAATAATGATTAATGCAATGAGGTGGCAGATGCACTTTTCAACCAGGGAAAATAATGTGGTATAAGTGAAGAATGAGGCCAAGGTTGAAACTATGCTAGTCAGTCATATTAATCTCCATTAGGAACTACGTAATTACTGTCAAATTAACACAACTGGTACGTTCCACTCTGGAGGGCAAAAATGACCCATTTCAAGGCATACACATGAAGAAGGGGCATAGTGAAATTCTTCGAACACACAGTCTGCAAAGCCTATAAATTAACTTTTTATGAAAGTTAATCTCTCAATCATTAGAAAAACTCAACATACCCAAGGAAAAAACTTCAACTCCTATGTTGCGAAGCTCTCTTGCAGGAATTTCTACATCATCTTGAGCTTTTCCATCAGTAATGACAATTGCTACTTTGGGAAAGCCTTTTCTTGCTCCAGCAGACTCAGTGAAGGTGTTTTGAACAAGGTAATCAATAGCCTCACCTAAAACCAACATCACAAGTTGTGTTTTATTAGACTTGCACAAACTAGGATTTAAAGCAAATTTGAACTATGACATGAAATGCTCAATAAACATCTATGTGGGAAATCTGTACCTGTCATTGTGTTGCCACCTTTGTAAGGTATCCTTTTAATTGCATCAATAAGATCACTTCTTCTGAAGTACTGATTTAAATTGAACTCTGTTCTTGTATCTGAACTGTACTGAACAACTCCAACTCTCGTCTTTTCTTCCCCAATGTCAAAAGCTGATACAAGGGCAACCATGAAGTCCAGAATATATCCAAAGTTATTTCTTCCTACACTCCATGAACCATCTACCAGGAAAACTAAATCTGTCATTGCACTTATGGAGCATTCTGGAACACAACAGGGAAAAAAAGAAAACCAACTCTATTAGCAAATGAGCAATTGCATTCTTACAAATCAGAGAGATATGTCTAATGGAAACTTAGTAGGTAAAAGCCAAAGCAAACAGATATTTAAAAGATTGATCTTATCTGGGATATCATGCTTGGGGAAACATTATGCACCTAAGAACACCCGTATGGGTTTTCTAACGGCCATTATCAAAAGGGAACTGCTTTGAGACACCTCTCATGCTAATCCACAAGATCTGTTATGCCACAACAGATGAAAACACCCATATAAGTCTTTTTACAATGATTTGATGTTACAGAAAAAATTTGTTACCACTCGTGCCTTGCATCTTTATTTCCCGATTATAGCTGCACAGGCTCTTCTGCAAAGCCTTTTATCCACAGCACAACACTTTTCGTAAATAGGACCAAGACACTCATGGACTTGCTCAGGTTAGTTGCATGAAATCCCTAGTTTCAGTACTTTGCACCTTAATCTTTCAATGCAGCTAATAAATTCCTTCTATCCCAGTCCCTAAACAAGTGTTCTTAGCTCTGCACAACTTTACAGGCTAAATTTTTGGTAGGTAACACAGAAACGCAGTTTAACTTTGTGGGGTGCTAGAGCTAGATTTCAGGTAAGATAAATGTCAGATAAGTTGAAAGGCAAAACACCTTACTTTGTAATTGAGCCTCAATGTTCTTTTCCTCTGGTATCCCTGGGCCGCCTGTCTGAACTATACAAAGCACAACATAGACAGAATTAATGGAGGAAATAGGGTTAAATTTTTAAACATCAGAGGAAAGCACATAAGCAATTAGAGACACACATCTGACAAGCCTCAGAACATGAAAACATAAATTCAGGTTGTGAATATATCACCTGTACTTACAGATTTGACAACACAGTATTCAGGGTGACACAAAATACAGAAAATGTAAATATCTAAGAATCCTCTGTATTTGTACTTCTTGTACAGTCATTTCCTGAAAATTAACTGCAACGTGCCTGGAAGAAATACCAATATTACCCCTCTCTAACACCTAGGGGAATTAATAATTAGTAATGTTCCCATGGTTCTCTGTGAAGCCTGAGACATGAGACAAAACGTGTCACAGAAGAGAGTCTGCTGTGCATTTTTATTTAATTAAATTTATTTTATGCTTTTTAAATTATTAATACAAATTATTAAAGCTCAAATTCAATATTTTAGTGTGCATTGAGGTATATTGTGTCACATTTTATTATTATTTGATGAATATAATTTGCTTTCTCACACAGGATGCCAGTCCAATTCATTTGTTACTGAGGTCAGTGATGATCTTCCCCTTGACTTCAGCAGATGCAATTTATAGGAAGTAGATATAACTCAAAAACCTCAGTGGCTTCCTGCCAAGAATACTATAGAGGTTGGCAGACACTATATCCATGTTATTATCCTTTGATCTCTTGCAAATTTTCTCTGCTTCTACTAGGATTAAGGGAAAAAGGCTGTTTAGACAGCTCCATCGGAGGAGAGTTTAGGTATGTGGCAATTTTGTTGGAGAACTGGATCAAAGTCAAGTTTTGTGAATGACCCCTCAGTTATCTTAATTGGCTTTCTAACTGTATTGCAGCTACTTACTTGTCAGCTGGCCAAAAACAGGTAGACTCTCCTCTCTGTCATCATATGAAGCTATTGATACAACATACTCTACATCAGGTATAAGATCTGATATGACAGTTTGGGTAGTGCTAGGTGAAAGAGTAAATTCTTTAGTAGGTCCATCTGCAATAAATATATAAAACACTCAATGCAGATTTAAAATCCAGTAATATTGATAAGCTGATTGTAAAACAAAATGCAACAGACAATAATCTATCTCAAACCCAATGACAATTTTAGAATTATACACTTTCTGTTTTCATGAAGTATAAATATTGAAACATGAAACTTCAAGCTAATGTGCCTTCAATAGTGAATAAAATTACTAAAGTGTTTAATCAATTCCAGGAAATTTGAAACTTGAAATGCACGTACAAAATGTACTATCATCTAACAAATCATGTCCTGTTCTGATTCAATATCACTTTTACACTGATTATTTCTCAAAGTGAAATAGAATAATGGCTGTCTTACACAGCATAATACAATTCTTGAACTTCAATGTCAAAGCATAGAAAAGGAGCAGAGTGATGAGTCTACCTTCTTATTGCTCCTTGCAAAGCAAAGGCATCCAAAACTTTACTTGCAGTTCCAAAATGGTAAACACTATGGCAAGAATAGCTCTAGCTTGGAAGAATCACTGTTTTTCCTGTATGCCCTTTGCTGCTATCCACACTTGATCACAAACTTCCAAAAGATTTTAACAGCTACTCTCACACCTAAGTTAGATATAGGTGAAAATAAACTAACGTTTCAAAACATGTAATCACATAAAAAATTTTGACAGAACTCACCATTTGTTGGAACCACAGTTATTCTGTAACCCACTATTGCATCTGGTGGCCTTTTCCATGACATTTGAACATTATGTTCATCTATAATTGTAAAATTCAAGTCTGATGGTGGGTTAACTGCAAAAGATTTATACCAGGTAGGTGTTTAAAAGCTTGAACAAGTTTTGGCAAATGAATAAATAAAACAATGTTGAGCAAAGCTTACTAAAATTGTCTTTGCATAAATTTGTTTCCAACAAATATAAAGATATGTTGTTGGAAAAAGAGTAAAATAAAAGCTGACAAAAATATGACAAAACATCAAAGAGTATATGCATTACAGAGGACAGCACAGAACATGTTTCTTGAGTTGCCAAGACATTCAAGAATGGCCAGCAAAATCAAGCACAATAGGAAACACATTTGGATACATGTACAATGAGTTCACAGATAATCACCACATATGCAAACGTTTCACATAACAATTAAAGGTAATTTTTTTACATGCTGGGTGCAATCTGTAGAAGCATGCCAAATCACAACCTGCTTACAATATCATGAGATCATTTAGGATGTGGAGAACACAGTACTCTTCTTAATTAAACATCAAATTAAGCTTTTAAGATATAGTCTCTGCATATGATATTTCTCATCAATTTCACTGAATCTGGAAACTTGGCAGAGTAAAGAAATAATTTAAATACAGGAAAAGATTGGATATTTAACGTTCAGTAAAACAATTTCTGTTAGGGTCTAGATGCGAATATACATGCAAAATGTATATCAGTAATAATGATACACTGATGTATCATTATATTTCAAAATATGGAGAACTCCACCCCTTTGTTCCTAGAAGCCACTGAAGTGACATACTTTGCATGTAACAACAAAGGATTCAGGAACTAAGGGGCTAATAAATAGCATTAGTAATAGTTGCAATTTGCCAAAATATTCGAGCTGATGCAAAGTTCACAAAAATAAAATTCTACCTGTTTACACCAGATTTATGTACAATTTCAAAGGTGTAAACCATTGTTTTCATGTTCCCTTTGCAGCAGGTGTACCCATACTAATAGTGGCATTTTAACATAAAATGCCAGTATGGTTCCAAACAACACAATGGTTAATTATGAAAAGACAACATCAAAATATATTTAAGGACATTTATTTTACAGAATTTATAGAAAATGGCAAAGAGGGCACCAGTGAACTGAACAAATGACTGCAAATAAAACTTGTAGGAGCTGATGACAGAAGTAACTGAACAGTACAGAAAGAAATAGTTTACACACGCTAATTTGCAGCATCATGCATATGTAAATGAAATGTTGATTATTGGTTTTTTAGCTTCCCACAATGGACAAAGCCTCCATGTACAAGGTTCATTACACAAAGACGTTTCATAAATATTTTATAATGATATTCTCTTTGTAAAATTGTCATGCTTATTCATGCAGTATTTTACTGACTCACTGTCAGTGCATGGTAGGTGTATTATATATTATTGTTTAAATAGGTCTAAAAAGTAAGATTAGATCCAGCCATACTTTCCTCAACTACTAGTGAGAGAGTTTTGCAGGCATTTTTAAAAGACAGATCTTCTGTTTCATAGAAGATCTCCATCATATGTCAGATTTCTTGTCAGATTTGAATATCATTGTAAAAGCAGATAAAGAAGTAAATGCTAGAATGTTTAATTATGAAAAGACACTGTCCAATTACAAAGAGTAAAACTGAGATAAAAAAAATGGCGTTTTTTTCTTTTTAATTTTCTGTAATTTCCAACCATAGGATAATATGGCTTTATAATACCGATACAATAAATAACAGTAGTGCTGAAGTAAATGTTATTTTTCCTGTTGTCCATACACAGGCAGTGAGATTAGACCATTAACTGCATGCACAGTTTATTCATCATTCAGTTTATGAGTATCACAATGCTAGAGATGGCAAGGTAGTTACTTAATATCAAAATCATGCAACATGTGTTAATAGTAAAATACATTTAGATGATAAGAATATCATTATAAAATATTGTTTCAGTAGCAATGGCTCAGGACAAATTTAATGCAAAGGCAGAGACAACTGACCTGAGCATGCTTTTAAAAAAAATTCAGTACATGGAAAAAGTAGCACCACCAACCTTGCAAGTAAATTGGAATGTTGCAGCAGAGACTTTAGGCTTTAACTGCTGAAGGACAGCAGCAGCCCAACTTGTTGATATCCAAATGACCGGATTCCAGATAAACTGAAAAAGCTGACTGTGAGGAAAAGTCTTTAGCATTTTAAAGGATTTTATTCCATTTTATGATAATTCAGGTGTGGATCTTGGCAGGTAACAAGAATAGTACATTGACACATAAGTGATGTATCCATTCATCCAGGTGATCACAGAACAATGGCACTGCAGGGGAACTCAAAAGTCCCCTCGTCCATCCCACGGTCAAGACAAGATTGGCCACCCTATGTCATTCCTGACATGTTTTCTCAGATCATTCTTAAAGACCTCCAGTATTGCCAAGACTGCCAGTTCCCCACAGAAATTACTCCAAAACCTCACCACCTTTATCATTGCAATTATTTCTGAGACTTAACCCCCATCTTCATTGCTGAACTTTAAATCCATTCATTCTCAGCCTACAGCTGGCTTATCAAACTCAAGCACTGAATACTTCTCCCATTGAAATCCAAAAAGGAATCTTGCTTGAGTGAAAAAAAAAGCAGTTTGGATTCAATGTCATCAAAATATCTTCCAGATGGCCTGTGAGCTTTCGATACTCAAACAGAATCTCCAAAACATCCATGGACCTTCACAGGGGTCAGATTTCACCCAAGTGAAACCAGCTGTGGGGTGAAGACCAAACCATGGTCATATGACTGAGAGTAGTAAGTTGATCTGAAGTACAGCAAAATGTTTAGATGATAAAAACCTTATTGTGATCATAAAATAGGGCAACTGTGACTCAATTTCATTAAAATTCTTCTCCCAGAGGGGAATTAACTAGTAGAAAAATAATACATCTGCAATATTGAATCAAACCAGAGTTCTAGGGAAAAAATGCCCTTTTTGTAGTAGGAGTTTGCCTCATTTAAGGGACAAACCTTAAAACTTCACTCAACAAAATCTTACGTGTGAGTGCATCTTAACTCCAGCAAGCAGTCTTGATGTCAGGCTGCTTGCAGCAGTGAAGTTGCACCTATTCTTACAATGTAATGACACTGCTGATCCTTTGTCCATCAAAATCCATGCCAAACCTCTCATTGACTTGTCAAGGTACAGAATCATGATCATAACATGTCATGGTGTTGTAGTATTGCCTTCATACAGTGATCCAACTGTTTCTGCACAGAAATGCATGGCTCCCCTGCAGTTTTCCAGAGGATTAAAAAAATATCTTGCTTTACAACAACCGTGTTTCCACAGCATTAATTTTGGCCACTGTTAGAACTGTGATATGATAATTTCCTTAACTGGATCTATATTATTCTATATTATGCACTACAAAAGAAAAACAAAAGAAAAAAAATCAGACCTAGTATACTTAAATTATTGCCAGTTCTTGTGTTATATCCACATGGAATAAGGGTATAATTTCTGAAACAAAAAAAATAGAGAGCAAAACATCTTTCTCATGCTATGCAGGTCTTATATTAGCTTGTATTACTTCACAGGTAATATAAAAAAGTCTACAGCTTTTTGCAGATAACACAATGTGACTATTAGAGGATCCCAGTGAATACCTTAACAAGACAGAATTAATATGTAACTGGAATATCAAGTAATTTATATCTAGAACCATATTTAAAAGTGATATAACTTGGAAGTAGCTGCCATTCACAATCCTTATGTGAAACATATGCTGTGATTCCATCACTGGAAAGGACACACTATAGTTAGCATGTAAAATTACATGTTAGCCCAAGTTAAAATAACATGCAGTCTACAGAGGCTGAAGAGTAAGCTCAGCTTTATGATCCCAGCAATAAGCCCAGCTGAGGCTGGAAGGTGCCAAAACTCTTCATTTACTATTTTTTTTCAGAAATGACATGAATTTGGCACAACTAGATCATGACCCCAGTTAAGCTCCTCTGAAATCTGCATTGCCAGTGTGACTGGGAGAAACAATGACCTACAGCCTAGATATGTAGTAAAGAGCAGCTTCTCAAAAGAGCAGCTTCACAGACTTGTTAGATATTCATTGCCAATCGCAACACAGAAACATCGCCATCTGTATCTTTTCTTTGCATTTTTTTTATTTTATACATGTATATGAAATTTCTTCAAAAGAAAAAATGCATAGCTCATAAATGTACTTTGAAAAAAAAATCATTTAAATCTATATACCTATACTACGTATCTCAACTGCATATATATACACACATTATATGTAAGTTTACAAAATTTTACACGTGTTTGTCCATATATATGTATGTGCATGCATATATACACTTGCATATGCACGTGTATTTTGCTTCTAATTAGCAGCAGGAAAACCAGGGATGTATAGTCACCCTCAGGTATATAAAAATTTCAATTTCACATATCAATCTACATGGCTCTCTATTTAGAAACAGCTTCTTTCTCAAAAGATATCGCCATCAAAAGATAATAAAATAATGGTCCTACCAACCACTTCCAAAACTTGAAAAGTTTCAGCTATCCCAGATCACCTCTAAATCATTCGGTCAATGAAAATTAGTGTACTCAACACAGTTTTATTACAAGCCAAAAATTCTAATCCTCTGCAACTGCTGTGCTGCAAGTATTTGTCACTTACTCTATTGGATGTCATGGTAACAGATTTTTCACAATTTTTCTTTTCATGCACAACAGAAAGGTTCCACACTTGGATCAGTGATGCCCTCCTTCCCTGCCTCTAGCCTAGAAAACAGACTTTTCTAGGTCTGAACCGGCTCCTGAAAAACTGAAAAGTCAGCACCTTCAGAAGCTCAGTTAGGTTACACAGAACCAATGTTTTCCTTATTTCTTTCCTGTGCCTTTGAAAATCCCTCTGTATTAAGAAATATGACATGGTACAGAATCCATGACAACATCACAGCAGTAACTTGAGGTTATAATTAACAGATTCTTCACACACCAATATACTTGACTTAACTATGACTAAAATAAGACCCCTTGGCTCTTTGTGATCACAGATGAAAAAAATACTGTAACAGAAAGAGATTCTGACATATGGACAGACATGGAATGCACTGGAGTATTGCTGTGCTGGACTAAAAATGCACAAAACAACTTAAAGTATAAAATATAGAATCACACACAAGAATTTTAAGCTGGGAGGGAGATATCACAAGGATTGCAAAATAAAACAAGAAGAATTTCCCTGTAAAAGGAAAGAGCAAAAATGCTGAGCATGAAAACAGATTTGCTTCCTTGACCACGGTAAACAAACAACTTCCCCAGTGAAATGGCATGAATGCATTTAGACTATATGTGGGTTTTACCCCCTCTGCTCCTAAAGGGTCTGCCCAACTAGAAGCTCCTGTTCTGCCGTACCTCTGTAGAAAAGCTCTAACACCATTACTGTGGCTCACTGCCTTGCCAAGAGTAGCAGAGCACAGCTCTCACAAACGACTTCAGAGCAGCTGTGATGCTGATGAAGAATCAGTTTCATACTGGAAGATTCAGGAAACTATGGACAGCAGCATTGGATAAACACCAGATCTACTCCCAGAGGAGACTGAAAAATAAAGTCTAAAGGAGGGCAGAAAATAAAACAGGTTTTTCTTTCCTCTGCTCTCACCCCATCTTCCCACCTCATATCAAGAATCTTCATCACATTAAATGGCCCTCTCCCTTATTCTCCTCTCACTTTTTCATCCCAGCAAGTGTCTACCCACACCTTTGGAAAAGAAAATTCAAACTGCATGTCTTGTGAATGATACAGGGAGACTCAAAAAGAACCAAGAAAAGAGACACAGGACTGACTGACTGGTGGGGGAGGATAGCTTTGCCACAAAGTGATCCGAAATTTGGAAAAATAAGACTAAGGGACAAACTTTCACAGCTGAAAGTCAGTTCAGCAGACAGGATTTAAGTTGCAATGATACCAGAATAAAGTAAATAAATAGGTAAGTAAATAATTTGCTAAAGTAAATAAGACACAATTTACAAAATTATGCAAACTTGCAGTGCAAAATTGAAACAGTGCAGAAGAATGACCAGTATAGTACAAACAAAAACCTGTAAAAAACACAGTAAAAATCTCTACAAAAGCAGTTCCCACCACAGCAAGTCCTAAGGTACTCCTAGTTTTGAACTTTCATTTTCAGCACCACTGTTTCTCACTCCATTTTCAGCACCACAGTTTTTCACTCCTCACTTCCCTGTCTTACTTCAAAACACTGGAGCTAGGAGAATTTTCTCATAGAAACATGATCACTGTACATTAGATATTTTATTTATCAAACATTTCTGAGTGCAGAGTAATGTAAGTCCTGTCCAAGAGCCCTCTACAAATCTCAAGATCGGGCTTTGTCCACTCTTTTCCTTGGCAATAGTGCATCCTCCAATATCTAATCAAGGTCATCCAGCTATGTGTCAAGTTTTGCCATTATAACTGGGCTGCTCCAAATACATTTTTGTAGCTTGCTTTAACAGTACTGAAGCTATGACTGGTTTAGTCTACACTATAGCTAAGTAAAACAATTTCACTTACATTCCAAAATAACATACTCCATACATGTAATTAGTAATGCAGGACAACAGCAATATTACTCCAGCTCCAAGTGAGCTCCCTTCTAAGACGGGGAAGAATGCACAAACACATCCTCTCCCTTCCTCCATCAAAACTGTACACTTTCTCTGCTTTCTCTGGCACAGCAGTCTTGCATTTCAAATGCAACTCTGAAATGACTTCAAATGACCTTTTTCCGTTCCTTTGCCAACAACAACGCAGCATGAGAGGAAGGCAGAGGACTGATTCTCTCCTAGGGTGACCAGATGTTGCATTACTGGCAAAAATGCCATCTTTTTCCAGAAAGCCAGTGTATTTTACATCTGCACGCCCCAGGCAAGCACTACTGCTTGGGGGGCAAACACTGCAGAGGCATCTCTGACACCCCATGCTTTTAGTAGTCATCAGCCAAAGTGACCAGGTCCAGACAAGGGAGCTTGAGGCAGGCCATGATCAAGGAATTTGTTTCAGTTCAAGGCAGAAAGAGAAGGAAGGGGGCAAAATGAATTATCAGATGCTGGCTTCTGTTTTTTTCCCGTAAGTCCAGAGGAGTTCACACCTACGATGGAGTCAGGTCCCAGAGGTCAGATCAAGTCATTTCAGTGCAGGATATTCAGCATCTCTGTTTCCCCTGGCAGCCACTGCTGGCAGAAATGCCATGACTATGCCCAAAAGGCCAAGCAGCTCACACTGAGGGCACAGGACACAGTTGCTGTTAATCCACTGGGGAGTAAATGCAGGGCCAGGCCATTTTGAGCCACGCTGTGGCAAGTATGGCAGTGAAGATGGGTCTCCCCACATCTTCAGCTGGAGGCAGGATGCTGCCGGGCTGACAGGGGCCTCAGCCTCCAGAGACACTGGGCTGAGGGCTGAGGAGGAGAAGGAAACTCTTTTCGGAGGTGACAGTACCACATGTACGCCAGAGCCTTGGAGCCCCAGCCGCCCACAGCAAGGCCTGGCCCAGCCTTCCCTTCAGTGGTGCCCAGGACTCGTGTCACAGCACTTAGCATCTTCCCAAGCATGTTCCCCAGGTCACGCCCGCCACAGAAGTTGAGGTGTCCCTGGGGGAGGGTCCGGCCACCCCAAGGCTCAGCCGGGGGTCGCCCCGCCGAGCAGGGGAGGCCGATGCACTGGCAGGCCGGTGGGGCAGAGGCGTCTGGCTGGACAAAACACACAGGCGCAGAGAGCCAGACTCTGTTGGAGCATTTTATTTCAAAGTTGCAGGTTGTGGGGTAGTAGGTTTTCCATTTCCTCTCTCAACATTACTAAAAGAGGCCAGAGACCAGACCTTCTTGGCCCATCCTGGGGGCAGCGCTGTGGCCCCGGCCACGCCAGGCTGCCTGCCAGTGGCAATGGGCTCCTCAGGGCGCTGCGCCCGGATGGCCACACCAGCTGGCCCACGTCCTGTCTGTGGGGTGGTGTGGACAGCACACCAGAGAGACAGAAAGGGAGATACGGTCCGGCTCACTAGCCGGGAGAAACAGAACACAGAAGGAGCTGGGCAAGGAAGGAGAGGCATTTCTCTGAAGGAGAGAAAGAGAGAAGGTGATGTATTCACACTCAAAAACAGAGAGGGAGAGAGCCAGTAGCTCAAGGCTGATTGGGAGATTTTCTGGTCAGCGAGGCACCGGGGCAAGGGGGCAGGGAGGGGAAGGTTACCTTCAGCCTCGATGGAGGAGAGGAGGGTGGCTGCACACAGAGCAGCGACTGCCGAGCACAGCGCTGTCTTCATTTCTGCCCTTTCAGATCACAACAACATGAATGAATCTGCAATGATGGGGAAGGGGGGAAGGGGGAGAAAGGAGAAGGAAATGATACATGTGGATTAAAGGATTGCGTGGGTGTATTCATGAAACATAAAAAAGACAAACCATGGATTTCACTTTGTTCCCTTATCCCCAGCCCCCACCCACGGGACCAGGTTGAAACCTCTAGACTTGAAAACCGTCCAAGACGATGAAATATCCGTATGACTAACTGGACAGTCTCGTCTTGCAATAATGTGCCTTTTGTTGCTGAACCCTTTCCAATCACAGTAAGCACATGAAGCTTTAACCTAGTTAGGGTTAATTTGATCAGGGAAGTGCAGTGAAGATCTGTGCCTCCGCACAGGCAGGAGCCAGAAGGGAGCTCCATGACTTCATCGCTGAATGTGATGATAGCTAATTCAGAGGTCATTCCTGCCTTGGATCAACTAAATGTCTCTTTCAGCTGGAGATTTTAATCGGCTCCTTTTTCATAACTGTTGAACCACTTAGTTAGCTTTGTTTTACTGGTCTCAAGGCAGTTTGGAAACTGTAATAAAACTTTTTTTAGGGGTTCTGCCTACAAATGTGCTATTCTTCATTTCTTGAAAGTCTGAAATAGGTTATACAGAAGTGTGTGTAACACAACTGAAATTTGACACATCTGTCTAGCCATGATGTTTCAACATCTGATAATTCATTTACATGTCCTGAGAGAAAATAGATTTAAAATACACTATATAAAGCTGACAGGCATAAGTCTCACAATCACTGCAGGTTGTCTAGCAAAATAGGTGGGATTAGGCCAAGTTAGTGGTTCTTAATTGCAAGCAGCCATACTTTCATAACTATGTGCCCTAGGTCATGTAAAATTACTGCCAATTACTCCAGCAAAACTTCCAAATTATTTCCTTGTCTAAAGAAAGTCTAATATGAACCTACACATGCATGTAAGTGTTTCTAAAATTTTGGATTTTCTATCTCAAGAAGTAGGGGAGTGACAATTTGTATGAATAAAGTCATAAATGCATCATATATCATAATTAGGCTGGGGGAAAGAGAATTCCAAAAGCAATTAGGCAACAGATTTTATCAGGAAGATGCCAAGAGCAAAACAAAAGAAAAATACATAAATCAGTAGTCCACAGAAACAACTGAAAGGGAAAACGATATTCTTCTACCATCTAAAGGACTACCCTGTGAGGCACATTTAGTGGAGATCCAGGAATTTCCCAGTTACTGACACTGAGCTTAACAGGCTTCATTTGAGCAGCTGTATATACTTGTCGTAGCCAAATGCCTTTACTGCACATGAAAATACCAAGAGCTCAGTGAAAATCTAAGCAAACGTTTCAGTCTAATGGCAGTTCCAGTGGCTAAACAGAGGAGTAATATTGACCATGATGACTCCCTGACACTAACATAGGAAAGGCCAAGGTTAGTATTAAAATGCTCTGAAAGCTCCAAATTTGTATCACTGCTCTGCGTGGGAAACGGCTGCCCCTGGGCAGATCTACAGCATCCTGCAGTGAGTTTAAGGATTGCCCAAATTCAACGTGAAAGGACGTTTTGTCCTGGAAGTCTCATGTGAGCTTTGACTGCCATCTTTTGATCCTTTTGAAGAGCAACAGAAATTAATCATCTCACAGTCATCTAGGAGTTTGCCACTGCTGCAGGTCTACCATTCCTGATACACGTTTTGGTTTCATTAAATACACCATCTCACCCGAAGCATTCATTTGCTAACCTAGAAACACTGTTTCCTTCTCGCAAACTTAGGTGCGTGGAAGAAAGCCTAGAGCTGGCAGAGGAAAGTTCCTCTCACTGGCTCAGCAGGGACGCAACAGACCTCGCGTCAGGACTAAAGGTTTTCTCATGGATCTTTAGAAATCACTTAGAAAAAGTCCAGCCCGAGCTTTCACAGTGCCAGTCCTATCTCGCACTAATTCAACCTACAAAAACTTAGCCAAAGCGTTTCTAAACCACACAGTGCATGACATTTACCACTTTCGAGAAGAAAAAACTAACGTAAAGAGAAAAAGAAAAAAACTGCAGGAAAAGCCCACCACCTATCAAAGACATAAGAAACTGGAAGCAGGAGAAAGCATCACCGGCAGCTGAACACACAAGGGAGGGAAGCGAGAGCTCCTGCCAAAGCCGCAGCGGTAGCGTGCCTACAGGCGCGCTGGGCGCTGACAGCGGGTTCCGCCTGGAGCCTCCGGCCGCCGGGAGCCTCCGTCTCCGGGACATCACCGCCCCTCCCCGCATTTCTGCCCAGGCACCCGTCCGCCAGCAGCGCTCGGGGCCGGCATCCCGCTGGGCTCCCCCTTGCCTTTCCCTGGGCTGACAGCCAGCAGCCCCGGGGCGCTCTGCCCCGCACCTCTCCGCCCGCCCGGCCGCACGCCTGCAGCCGGCTCTGACATGCCCAACGCGCGCACACACGCTCCTTCCTAATCCCCTGGCGGCTTCCAGCCCGGCGCTGCTACCCCGGCCTAAGGTGCATTGGAAGGGGCTGAGTGCATGCTGCGTGCGGACAGAGCGGGACACGGGGGCCGGCGGCGGAGCGGGCAGGGGACCCCTGCTCCTGCCCGGGCACACACAGACCTTCTGGAGCGGCCGCAGGGTGCCGGGGTCGGTGACAGCTCCTCCGGCGATGACTCCGGCGGTGCCCGCAGCGGCAGGAGCCGCAGCCGTCGGACCTGGATAAAGGGAGGAGGATAAAGGATGAAGCTCCGGGGGCACCTTGTGGAGGGAGCAGCAAGTAGCAGCAGCGGCGAAGGAGGAGCAGCGGCAGCTGCAACAGCTGAGAGCAGAGGAGGCGTCTCGGTTACTGTAGCTCCCGATGCGAGGGGTCTGTCTGGGAAGACTTGCCTTCTCCAAGTGGGAAGAGCCTCTTCTCAATCTGCTACTTAATAGAGGGCTGTTCCCAACTCTCAATTTACCCTCGTAAGCGGTTACGAAACTGCAGGGAAGGTGGACTGCTGCCACTGGGTGATATATGCGCTGCTGTGCTCCAGCAAGGAAGGGGATCCACTTCTGGAAACTGGCGCATACCTCCGCGCATTCCTGCGGCATGAGACGGGATCCGCGGCGGCAGCGCGCCCGGAGGCAGGGGCCCGGCCCGCCGCCCCCTCCCTCCCTCCCCTAGGCTTCCCAAACGGAGAGGACACGGGAGGGCAGTGGAAAAATTGAGTCTCCGGGCAGGCTTCGAGGGACGGCGGCGCGGAGGGTGTCCCCGGGCGGGGGGTTCCACGCAGCCCCCCTCGCCCCCGCGGGGGACCCGCTCGCCCTGCCGAGGCTGGGCTGATCCCCGGCACAGTCTTGCAGAGAAGCGCGGGCACTCTCGGTGGCGCGGCCGGGAGCCTGGAGGGCAGTGGTTATATAATCATCGTGACACAGTTCAGGTGTGTCTGGCCTCAACGCTATGCAGCCATACATACATTAAACATACATTAAACACACAGTCCAGCCGACAGCCCTCCGCCACATGGGTGTTTTACTTCGAGCACAAAGCGTTGCGGGTGCCGGGAGCAGCCTGCGGCGGGGCGGGTACGACTCCCCGGGCCGAGGGACGGGGCGCACGGCCACACTGACCCTCCCTTGGACCCCGCGGAAAATCCGCGCCCATAGCCCATGTCTGAAATTCTGTGCTTTCCAGAGGAACTGCACCTTCCAAAATCGAACAGTCCGCTGGGCGACAGGCTCCGCGAGGGTCTCCCATCAGTCGCTCTCGGGAGCCTGCCCGGGTCACTCGGCGTCTCTCGGCCTCTGCAGCGCGCCGTGCCAGAGAGTGACACGGCGAAACACCCGGGCCCTTCCCTGCCCGAGGGCGCAGGTCGTCCAGTGGGGCCCAGACAGGGCATCCCAGGGGCCCCGCGCCAGCAGCGGGGCTGCTCCCACACCCGTGGGGAACGGCATCCCCGGGAACGCTCGCGGACAAACTCCTCCGGGACCGCTTCGGGCTAGAATACGGGATGTCACCGTCCCCTCGGAGCGGGTGCGCGAACTCGGGACGCGGAACAGAGTGGGCGAGGAGCGGGGGTAAACAGGGAGGGGGAAAAGCTGCGGGTTTCTCACAGCCGCAGCCCCGCTCGCCCCGCAGCCCCAGCGCAGCGGCCCCGCCGCACCGGGGCCATCCGCGGTGCCGGAGCGCCCCCCGGTGGCGGCGGCGGGCAGGAGCGGGGGCCGACAGACCGACCGTCCGTCTGTCTCTCCGCCTGCCGAGGCCGCCGCTGGGCCCCCGGGGCCGCCGCTGTGGGGACAAGATGGAAAATAGGGCCGGGAAGGGCGGGGAGAGGGAGAGATGGGGCCAAGCCTCACCGCAGAGCTTGGGACCCCCGCTCGTGAGCGGGCGGGGAAATTCCGGGACCACATTGGGTCCCTTTCGGCTCCGTGCACGACGTGACTGGCAGTTATCGGGGGGGTTCCAGCCGGGGTGGAAGTGACCAACAGCAGAGATTAATATTTTAGCAGAGGACCGCTCCTGGGCACTTTTCCACAGGACTGGGAGATCAAGGACCTGTCAGCAGGTGGACTTGTGTCTCCTGAGCTTCATTTCTGCAATAGACCTGTCATCTATATGAGAACCCAAACGCTGAAAAGAAAGTGATAACCAGAAGACATGCGCTGACATTTCCAGACACTTTGGAAGTGAGTCAGCTCCTCTTTGGGACACGGGACAGTTTCAGTTGTCTAGTACTGATAGAATGCACTTTCCAAAAGCAACATCTCCTCTGCTGATAAAACTCTTGACCTATTAAACCCCCTTGCCCAGCTGTTGAGATGGATTTTCTCTTTTGGCATCATTTTGGCATGGGAAATTGAATTTCTTCTTATCCAGATATGATATGGAAAAGCAATATTTCTAAGAAATAATATGTTTTAAAAGCTTTAATTCCCTGAATGAATACACCAAGAACATGACTATAAATGTGGTGTGAAAAATAGTTTCAGAAGAATGGACATCGGGGGTTAGACAGAAATATCCATCCACAGGAAGTGAATTAATGCAAATGAGGTATTTTTATCACTTGTGCACTACAACAGTATTTTTTTACAATCTACTGTGGATTTTTTTCATCATAGGATAACCAAGATTTTATGCAAATAGTTAAAATCAATTAATGCAAAAAAGTGAGGCTGGAAGAAAATATGCATTATTCTATGCAAAAGTTAAATCACTCAGAAGTATTATTTTTAAACGTTTAAATAATTTGGTGTAAAGCTACAAGTGGATTTACATGAGTGGAGACCTTGAAAACAAGGGGTCTCTCAGGTCTGCAAGAATCTCATACACTATCCTTCACAGACCTAGATGCTGCCGAGAGGAGTATCTCCCCTTCCTCTCAGCTGACCAGCTTTGTTTAATTTCTTTGTGTGAAATAAGACTCAGAGCTGGCAAGAGTAAACAATTAATTGACTCCAGGGGCAGCAGGATTTTGTTCTTATCCTTAACTCCTTATTCTAACTATTCTAACCACGATTCTTCTAAGATCATTTGCATGTAAAATACACCAACAAATTGCATGTGCTTCCATATATCACAGTAATTAAATGGGTTGTTTTTAATCAGCACTGTTGCTATGTACATTCATAGTCTGAGTACATAGTATGTGATGCAGAAGGCATTTCTGAAATGCATAAACATTTACCAACACTCTCCTGTCTGCTTGTTTCTTAGACAAGTGTTAAACACATTAAGACCATTGCACTCCAGCTCGACAATTTTCTTTGCTATTTAATCTGGATACACTGAAACAGTGACAAATTTAAATACAAAAATCAACATTTAAATTCATATTTATACTTTTAATAATATTGTCCATTTCTGGTGTAGGTATGTGAGAGTAATATTTCAGGTAACCAGGAATTTCTTAGAAATTTTGACATGTTTTTGGGTCTTGAGTAATTCAGGCAACTTTGTCTTTCTGACACATCTTTTTTTTTTTTTTGTTACCTCAAACTGCATTGCCAGGGCAGAGTAAAACAGGACATTCTGCATTTCAGCACTGTAAACCTTGAATATCATTTCCATGTGAATATCACACTAGATTTGGCCTTTGTGTTTTCCTGACAGTTAGTTGCATCTGCTTTACATATGAATATGGTAAATGTGTTATTCATATGTATATATGCATTTGAGTATATGTTTTGCACAGAGGAAGAATTTTTAAAAAGTGTCAGCTGTTTGAACATCAAACAATATATAGATTAAGCAACAAGTGTTATACTAGCAAAATTCTGCTGCTGCCAGTGACTTGTGTATATCTGCCCAGGAAGTATTTTGCTGGTCAGTCTATCACTGCATCTATTACTACAGTGCATCTAAATTAAACACTGTCTTAGTACAGTCATTTAAGAGGCCCATTCATTCCTTACTGCACAAGGGACAGCCTTTCCAGAATATTTTTTATTCCCTATTAAATCAGTCATAAGACTAATATTGCACGGGATTATATCTGCACTCATAAAATGCAGAAGGACAAAACACACTAAACATCTTCCACCAGGCTCTGCCTTGTCTGAGAGATTTGCAGTCAATGACAGGAGAAGAACTTGGTCTGGTGTTTGTTTATTTGGATAAGTTCATTTCAGAGCTGGTATTCAGAGAGCAGAACTAGTCTGACCTCTCATAATGAGGATTGGCTTCCTGTATTAGCAGTATTCAGAGAGGACTGGTGCCATCTGAAATCTGCTCATTCAGTGGAACAACTATGGAAGCAGCATCCCTGGAGAGTGTGGCAGCCATGAAATAATTATCTGCGTTACCAGGTATGTTTTCCTTAGCAACTATTTATTTCTCTAATTTGTGTAACTGGTTTTTCCCATCATGTAATGTTCTGAAAGTTAATTATTGTGGCTCCAGATAAGTGGAAGAGGAAAAGTAAATAAATCTTTCAAAAGCAGAGATATAAATAGAAAGAAGCTGGTATTTAATGGAGTTTGGGAGTCTGAGAAAATCCAGATAATTTGTAGGCAGTAATTTTTTAAAACAATATAGATCTTTAATACTAAAATTGGAAAAAATAGATGCAAGGATCTTATAAGCCCTTCCACATATATACACAAACACACTTTATATTATAACATTTCTAAATAAAGTTGCCTTCTTTCAAAGAAGCTGGTTCATTACTTTGTGACAGAGTCCTGATCTATTCAGGAAGCATTCCTCTGTGAAACCAGTACAAATCTTGCTTGATTAAAGAGGACAAGAAAATAAATTAACTGAGGACAGTGACTCTGTATATTTTTCAGGTATCACTGTGTGTTTTAATGTAACTGTTCCTGTCACAGCAATGGACTAGCCACAAAGAATTCTGAATGCAGATCTTCATGTAGCTGAGGAGCTCTCAGTGAAAGAATGATGATTCACTGAGAAAACCCATAATTTTGAAAAATTAAAATAATTTTAGAAATCACTAGCCACTAGCTGTTACTTGCAGAACATTATAGTACAGTGCTCACCAAGTACCTAATTGGATTCAACATCTGCTGAAAGTTTAATAGCCATGGGTTTCCCTATATTTGGTAGCCCTTCAACTATTGCAAAGTAATTTCTTCCTACGAAGAATCTCTTGCTACTAAATGGCAACAAAGTCTGAAATGGTGCAATGCCAAGCTCTGAACAGGGACATTTTGCTAATTCATCTTAGTACTTCTATATATGTATAAAAAATCAATATCTATTGGGACAGTAGTGTCTCTGTAGGTGGCAGGTAGTCTTATGGAGAAGATAAGCTTTTTTCTGAACAGGCAAAGTATTCAAAACTATTGAAAGTTCAGGTTGCATTAGCTAATGATTGACCTGATCCTTTTGTTGCAGACAGTGGAATAATTAATGATGCAGGGGGTGGGGGGAGGGGGTGGAATTTTAAGACTCAATACCTTGTCATCAGACCACCTGATGTTGTCTTTCCACCACAGACACAAAAGGCATTGAGGATGTGGTGATTCCCCTGACTGAAGAACAGGTTGGAGGAAAGCTGTCAAGGGGGAATAATCAGCTGCTGCACTCTATCCCAATACATATCTTTCCAAGAAGGTTTAGAGTATGTAAAGGTCAGCCCCAAACCCTCAGTTCAGCAAGGACAAACATTCAAAACCTTAAGCATTCTGACAGGTGAATCTGATGCGAATGTACAGAACCATAATAAATGAAGCTGGAAAAGATCCCGAGAGGCCATTTAGTTCATGACCTGTTATTTCAAGTACACCAGGACTTCAAAGAGAAATCTCCATACCATACTTAGTACTAACAGCATACTTCGGGGACCTGGTTTGTAGCAGCTGACAATAGATAATAACTTGTTTTAGGTGAGTTGCAAGCTGTCCAGAATATGACTATGAGCACAGCCATCAGAAATAAAAAAATACAGCTACACCAGAGAAACCTGTATCTTTGGATCATAAATTGATATGGGTTGGGAGGGACCTTAAAGATCATCAAGTTCCAGCCCTCTTGATTCCACAAAAATAGCCTTAGTTTACTGCAAAAAATTGCTTGCTTAACTGGCATGTCTGCAAACTGTCAGAGAGCAAAGAAGCCAGACTGGGAGATTCCTTCTTGCATGTGACTGTCAGAGGTACAGATCCCACCAGTCTTGCTAAAACCCCTTTTGCTGTTACAGTATGTCTGCATTTGACAGTCATGTAATTTTTTTGATCATTTCTAAACTTCATGGGAGATGGACTCCATGGTCACCACCATCCACTCCAAGCTCCACATTCTCCCCAGCTTCTCAATCTCAGTGCCTTGATATTCAAACTGGAATATTGTGGCATTCAACACAGCTTTTTCCTCTGCAAAAGAAAGAGCACCAGAGGCAAAACTTGGGCTAGGACACAGCTGGGGAATGCACCAGGCCCAAGGAGCTGGATAGCCTAGGTTAGATATACTTTCCTGGGACCTGTCATCTGGGGCTCTCATCTGCATGTTACCTATCACAGATATTGATGGACACTTGGAAGTTTTGAGGGTTTGTGGAAAAAAGAAACAGGCAAGAGTTTAGCTCACAGGCATTAAAAGCACAGGCTAGGTGTCACCTGTCACAACGTTTATGAGCTCCATATGAGACAGCTTTGAAAAAGAAACCTGCTTCTTTTGCAGAAGTTCTAATTGGCTAGTGACTAAGGAGGAAAATACATGGAGCAAAACAATGCAGATCTAAATCAGCATTTCTTAATGCAGCCTTGTGGCTGCTGCTTCCCAGTATGCTGAATATTGACAGTTCCAAATACCAGAACATAAGATTTATTTGGATTATAAATAGATGTTGCCCTGTGCTTCAGTATCAGAAGCACTCCGTTGTGTATACAGAAAACTATTGGCTTTTGTTTCTACTTTTAAAGATTACTTGAAAACTCCCATGTACTCTTTGCTGACAGCCTTTTTCACCTGTTGGAGTTGAGTCTCTCTTTCGGGTATCAACACCCCTACAGCCTGCTGAGAGGCTTCACTTGAAGCTGTTAAAATGTCTCCTCTCATATGCCCTTTCCTCTGCTCTCTTGGATGCTCTCCAGCTGGCCTCGCTACTCTGTTAGCTTTTAGTCAGCCCAGTTTAGTGAACATGTCTTGGGTTTGGCATTGTCTTGATTTCTGCATGTATTTTTTACCCAGAGAAATGTGTTTGCTACTAGGTCCAATGTCTCTTATTTGTTTAACAGAAATAATAAATAAATAAATAATTTTATCTGCTTAGCATTTTTTTAAAAATAGGCTTCTGGTAAATCTGAGCTGTGCTCCTTTACCCTCTGCCCAGTGCCCTTTGAAATGTGTTTAGGGGATTTCCTGTTTAAGGCACATCACAACATGGGGCTTTACTACATCATGATCTTCTTCCCCAGTTAAGAACAGCTGCTGCAAGATGAGGTCCCTTTATGCTAGGAGTAGCTGTTGGGACCTTATTTTCTAATAAAAACTTCAGAGTCTGCTTCTCTAATCTCCAGAGTGGCTGAGAAACAGACAGGGGATGCGTACTCCTTGATACAAGCCCCACCATTGCAGCTTTGCTCTTTAGGAACATTGGCTGTGCCCCCTGTTCTGTCGTGCATGGTCACCTCAGGTGGCATTTGGCTTTGGGTTATGGTACATTAGGTGCCTGCACATGAGCCCAGCATCTAAACTTCGGCAGTGGCTGATGAAGACCTGAGTTAATGAACTCAGCAGTGCCTGAGCAGTTTGGCCACCCACCATCCATGGGGCTTGGATCTGTTGCTATCAGAGTGGGCTCAAGAGCTGTCTGAGTGTTCTGCAGCATCAGAGATCTCTTGTGGAGCTGCCAGCTACAGACGAGGACCCACATACACTGACAAATCTCAAACTGTTGCAGACCACCCAGGAGGCAGAGGCAAGCCCCTGGTGCTGTTTTGGGTGTCAGAGGCCTCCTGATAGTCCCTCATTGTTATAACACAAGTGTATGAATGTCCTGCAGGTCCTCCGTTGTATTTACTAACAAGAAAATGCCTCAAGTATAACCTGAGATGGTGTTGGGCACCCCAGTTTAGGCACTGGATCAAGCACTTTTACTTTTCATCTCTGGTACTTTAGACAGTGAATTTTTCTGCTGGAGCAAAGCTTTGTAGTCTGCTCATGTAAATACCTCTCTACCAGGAACCAGAATAAGATCAGTAAATGAGCCTGGTGCTGATCAAAAGATATGATTTTCAGGTCCTACTCATCTGTTTTTCTGCTTTTGGATCTCAGACCCAAACAGAGATTTACAGATTCTGACAGAGATTCCTGCCTAACTCTGTAAAATAGATCATATACAGCCCAGCCAATAGTGTTGTCTCTCTTGCACCACACCTGTTTTGTGCCTTTCTTTCAGAAACTGCATTTACAGCCCACAATTAATTAAGCTGGGGAAACCAAAAGTTGTGGTTCCCCTCTTCTTTTCCCAGAAATCTGGTGATACATTTGAGCACTATTTCCAGAAACCATAAAATTTTTTCTTGTTGTTGTAAGACATTTTTCTATTTTATTATTTTAATAGAAGAGAATTTCTTGGTATTGCTCTTCTGAAAAATCAGGCTATTTATGTAAATGCCAGAGTATGAATTTAGCAGCCTAAGCTTAAGCACTTCTTTCTGAAAATCTCAGCTAAAGGGAGGTGTGCTAACATCCCATGCACTGCACTCCAGCTCTGTGGCACAGTGATCCCGGTGCAATGCTCCACACAGAGCACTTATTAGCACACCACACTATATTTAGCAAAATGTGCCCACTGCTCCTAAGAGATGACTGAATAAACCTTGATAACACAGTTGGCCTGACTCCTGTGGGACTTGTAACTTCCCACTGAGCAATAGAGATCATTATAATGTTTTAATTATATAATTCCCTTTTGCATAGTGCTATGAGAGATAAGATTGAGTGTGTGTCAGCCTTTCCATTATAAACTTCAGGTCCCAGAGCATTAGTCATCCAGAGTAAGTGCTCATGTTGAGATGAAACAATGTAGAACCATTTCTATATTACATAAACATATATAACTCAATTATTATTAAGAACACATTAGTAACTTAAAGGTCCTGATGGAATCACAAGCTTCTCCTTGGAACCCTGTAGGAACAGAAGCCGCTCACAGTTACTGGGAACAAACTGTCTCAACAGCTGCAATAACGTCTAACAGCACTGAATCTCCCTCTCTCCCTTTTATTTCCAAAGGCATCTCCAAATATCTATGAATCATGTTACAGTCACATTGATGAGGATGATACCATAAGATTTGCATAGAAACTCTTAGAAGAATCCTAATCTGTAAGAAGGAACATTTCGGACAGATCATGTACTTCGCACCCTGCACAGCCCAGATTTCTTGGCTAAAAGGGAAAAACTTCTGTGGAAAAATAAGACAGCCATCTAAAAGTATTTAACTTTTTTTTCTTCTGTTTCAGATATTGTTAAAACTGGACTATGTCTCTTTGGCCCTGAGAAGCCCTCTACAAATGTTTAACCCAAATAGCACATTTTAATTATCTCCATTGAACATCCTACTGTTCCTTTCAAGGAAAACATTCTTCTGCTGCTCCTGGTGAAATCACAGGGGACTGTATCTCTAGGTAAGCTTCACAGGCAGCCTCAAGAGAGGTATTCCACAAATATGTCATGGTCAAGGTCTAAGGTCTTACATATCTAAGGTCAAGGATACCATTTTATTAGATTGACATATCACAAGACATTCTACTTCTCTTTTACAACTCTGTAGCAGTCAAGCAAGTGTTCACAGAGAAAAGTGCTTATGCTGAAATACGCTTTTAAAGCAATACCGTGAACTTGTTCATTTCATACTTAGTTTGCAACAATTCTCTTTAGGAAACCTTAACTTAGGTAACTTTAAAACTCCAGGCCCCCTGTGGTCTTTTTTGTAGTAACTCCTTCCATGTTCTGGTATACGTAAAGCTTAAATATTACTGGATCTTACCAGATCATCACTTTTCAATTTATTTCCATGCCCACCAGACAGCATCTTGCCTTTTCTTGCAGACAGCAGAGACCCAACAAGGCAAGGGCAGACATTTTCATGAACGAAAATACTAAAGCGGGTTAACATAATAATAAGAGAATAAAATACCGTGGAGGCAGAAGGAAGATGATAAGATTGCACCTGATAAACCAGACTGAAGAGACAAAAGATCCTTATGTTTCAGAAAGTTCAGATTAGTGGATTGGGAACTCAAAGAAACACATAAGCAAAGGCCAAATTCATCTCTCTTTGGCAGTTTTCTCTAGGACTCAGGAGGCTATATGCAATGGGAGTGAATGCTTTGAGAACTTAGTGAACTGTATACTGACACTGGTTTTCCCTGAGGATCTAAACTCAGAACTGCCTGACTGGGGACTCCATGGGATAACCCCTTCCCTCAAGTACCTCCCCAGCCCCTGAGAATGAATTTGTCTTGTAACAACATTTATAAACAGGAATCCCAGCCAATGACCACTTTTTGCAAGGATGCATATTTTTGAGGAAATAGATACAAGCGTGCTTTTAGCTTTAGATGTGTTTTGGGGGAAGCTGTGAAAGTCTAATAGAAAACCTGTGAATAATAACAGCAACTCTTCAAAAATACTGAGGCAGGACCAAAACATGTATCACAGACTGTATGTGTTGCCCTCTGAGTTTGAATATAGATCAGATTGGTGATCTCAAAGGTCTTTTCCAGCCTAGTTAATTCTGTGATTGTGTGAATACTTACATTCAGAAAAACTACAGTCCAGCCAAGAGATTCTTCTCAGATTGTGTTTCTGGACAAGCCATTATTTTTACAGCAGAACTGACTGAGTACTGAAAAAATAAGTGGAAAGGCTCAGGCAAGTTAGATTAGGGAAGGTGGTGTTATTGCTAAAAGGAACTTCTTTAAAAAAATAATCGCACAAGCATGCACATGAAAAGATACATTGGTTCTGGCTTACTCATCCCCTAAATACCTTATTTAGGGTCAAGTCAGGTTGATCAGATTGATTTTGCCTCTGAAAGTCTGATTCACCCTAGCAACCATGGAGGTTAACCTCCAGCTCTGATATTTGAAAGAACTGAGAAAGAATGGGAGAGAAATGAGCAACAGCATAATATGAAAAAAGCCAAAAAGAAATTCATCATGCTTTCTCATAGTTCAGAGCAGTGACAGCCAGGGTAAGCAACATTAGAAAAGTGGTATTTTTACTCTGGGATCTGGAAAAAGAAAAAAAAAGTACAATGAAGATCATACACTTAGAGATCTCCCTGGGGTTTTCTTTTTACTTATGAGAGTTTCTGAACTTTTTCACAGTGTGTTTTAGGAAGTCAGTGCTGTGTTTTTGTGTTATTATTAGTACTCGGATTTTTTACTGGGGAAAGTTTTGTGTGTGTCAGGCTAATTGGATCTATACATATATTCAGTGGCCAAGAAAATGTAGCCCAGGGCACCATTCTAAGAGTTGATATTCTGAGCTACCTTCCAAATGGAGAAAGTAAAACATGGTCTGTACATCTGCAGTCTCAGAAAGGATTGTGGAACCTGGAACTGCAGTACTAAGGATTTAATTTTCTTCTGTTTCATCTGATTATTATTTGAATAGTAATTTCTCTTACAGTAGCATGAAGAATTTTTTTTTTTTTGACAAAGCTGGCACACTACTAAGCTTTCTTTGTTAACCTTAAAGCCAGCTAAGTTTAAAAGCTTATATAATGCAAAGTAGAATGGCAAGGAAAGTAGAAGAGATGAAGTAGTCACTGCCTATCTAACAGATATTGGCCCCCAAATTTTTGGGGTGATATTTAGAATGATTCAGCTCAGTGGAAGCCAAGGAGAGCATTCCCATGTCCTCAGCTCTGGGAGACTTTCCCATCCTTTAAAGCAAAATTTACTAAAATGATAGCTACCAATTTTAATAACAGCAACTGAAAAATAAATTTACATTAACCTGAAATAGCAAATACAGTTTACATGAAAGATTTTGGAGGGAGACATACTATATGTATTGCCTAAACACAGATCAAAAGTAGGACTGCAGTAAGGTATAGCACCTAATCCCAGACAACAGTGATTTAAAGATTGTAATTAAGCACCACAGTACTAGGATCAGACAAGGAAAGCAAAAAATTTGAGTGTACTAACTGCTAGAAGCCCATGACTTCATATTAGTGACCATTTTATTCTTTTAAAATTACAACTTTTTTCACATTAGCAAGGAGTAATGGATGTTGCTTATTTTATTTTCTGCTACTTGTACAATAGCCATAGGGAGATTGAAGGTAGATCTTCAGATATTTTAGCAATAGAGAAGATAGCTCTCTTTTTGTATTTTCCTAGAGAGAGACGGTATAGGCAATAGAGGCACCCAGTTTACACCTTGCAGTTTGTGATGTGGATGAGCCTGCAATGAAATACATGTCTAGACTGCACAGTAGATGGGAATTTCCCTGCTAGTGTTGTAATGCAGTCCCATAAAATGGTGCTGAGCAGCTGACGGCGGGTCTTGCTCGGTTTCCTTGTCCTCCTGCCGCTGCTGCAGCAGCAGAGCTCCCGCAGTGCTGGCAGCCCCGCGGATCGCGGGCGCCTCCCCGGGAGCGCCCCGCAGCTGCACAGCGCGGCCCCGGCAACGCCACCCGCTTTTCCGCCTGCTCCAGCTGCACTCTCCAGGGACAGACCTCGGGGTCACTAGACCCAACTCTGCCAGAACAAGTTTGTGCCATTTGACATTCATTTAAATAACATTTCGAGGCTCTGACTATAAATAGTGATTGCTTTGTGGTATGAAGCTTTTTCCTAGCTTGCATTTACCCCACGTGCACTCCCTCCAGGGCTGCTGCCGGCACCACAGCTCTCAGTCTGCTGCAGATCCCGGGACAGTGCACTTTGAGACACGGCTCAGTGCAAGAACAACAACAGCTGCACATTCTGCTTTGGCTGCACATACAAACATGTATTTACTGCCTAGCTCATCCCCGGATTTTTATAATTTGGACTACTTGAACAATTATTCCATTGAAAATTTTTTGTAATTCCTGTGGACAGGAAAAGATATGGGCCTCTTAAATATGTTGATCTTTCCTTATGTTGCCCTCCAGATGCCCATCACTTGGTCCACATCTTGAGGGTAACCCTGGGCACATGATGGCAGCAGAAGCCTTACCAGCATCACACAGAGCAGACTGATTCTGTGTAGTATAGGTCACTGTGCCGAGACGTTTCTCTTCTTTGTAGGCATCAATGTTCATCTTGAGATAGGCTGTACCCCACTTCCCAAACCTTTTTCCAACAAATCCATCCAGGTATTTCTTATTCTTTTAGTCATGCAGTTGGCCAAGCCCACCTGTGCGGAGAAGCTACTATCCTTGAGGGGTATTCCCTCAGTCACCTTTTTTTTCAAGATTTTTGGTTTTACTAGAGAGTTCTGAGTACACTCACCCTTCTCTTCCAGTTTGCCTCAAGTTTAACAAACATACTCTGGTTCTCCAGGATAGCAATGAAAAATTGGAAACAAACTTAAATCCACAAGAGGCTTAAAATAGCACTGTAGTGGGAGGCTAGATTTTTGAGCTTGTTTTCACATTTTGAAAATTCCACTGTTTCCTTGAGAAGAGAAACAAAAGGATTATTTTGATGAAATTGTTTGGGATTTTTTTAGAAGCTCTATTTGTTACAGAGTCAATACCAGACTTTGGGCATAATAACCCACAAGTAGCAACTTGACAAGGTTAAAAAGGCAAAAATTCTGTTAGGAATATAAAACTGAACTAGGGATGCACAGCTACAATGTGTTTCCATGATGATTTTCCCCAGTAATTGCAATAATCAAGCTAGTAAGAGCCATCACAGTACCTTACAAGTGATGCTTATGCCCTGCTGTGTTGTCCCTCCAACAGATACTGGGGTGAAGTTCCCCATGAGACCCAGGGCTGCTCCTGTCTATCTATAGATGTATGTCTGTCTGCCTATAGACTCACCCACTCAGTCTTCCTGGTTGGGTGCCCAGCAACAGACCCCCACCACAGTATCACCTGTCCCTGCATTCCCAGGCAGAGTTCCAGGTACTCTGGCTGGTCATTAACATAGAGGTTAACACCACCTCATCTTCCCTGCCTGTCCTTCCATCCCAGCACTCCCATTGTAGGAGCCATCCTACCACTTCTCTGTGATGCCACTGAGATCACAGCCCTGCAGGTATGAGCACATCTCTAACTCCTCCTGTTCATTCCCCATGCTGTGTGCATTCACACAGAGGCACTGAAGTTGTAAGGAGACAGACTTCCTGGCTGGAATGTCTGCGAGTCCCTTGTGCTGCTCTGCAGGTGCTCCTGCTGACCGGGGATCCCTTTCCTGGCTCTGGGCATCTGTGGCTGGCACTGGCATCAAACTGAGATGAGGAGTGGGACGGACTGAGGCTCTCCTCTGCCAGCAACCTTAAAGCCCTCTTCAGCAGCTTGGCAACCCTGTGACCAAAAATGCTCACACACATAAACACATGATACAGCCCAGACATCCACTACACCACGTAAAAACTGCTTTATTGATTGCAGTCTACATGTTACAATTAACTTATGATTCCAATCATTAAGCCAGCTGCTTATAATAAGCTGCCACCATAGTCACATGGGAACCGGACAAAGAGATGTTAATCGCTGAGGCATCCTCAAATGGAATCAGTTCGGCTTCTTGGGCATTGAAGAGAGAAGCAGGTAATATAAAGCATAGATTGTTCCTGAATTAAGAGACAGAAAAGATATTTTCAGATTAGCAAACAGAATTCCTTTCAAGTCAGCTTTCCAGTTTGTTCCAGAAGAAATACTGACAATAAGCAGCTGCAATTCAGACAAAACATTTCTGTAGCCACGTCTCAATTGTTTTTTTGGTTATTAATATTTTAGAGAAAAAATACAAAACCTTAAATACTTCTCCACAGGCTGCACAAAAATAAAGAGATGGGGGCAAAAAAAATGTGGGGAGAGGCATGTCTCTCACAATCATGAAGTAATGGTTACTCATTCTTAAAGCAGCTGAACTGAAAATCTGATCAACACATTTAAGTTAGAGGCCATTGCAAAATTATGTAACAAGTAACGTAAAGGTTAAATATATACAGTATATGAACCTTGGTTATAATTCTGCTAGTTTTCACAGCACATGAAAACTCAGTACACTGAGTATCACCTAGCACTAAGAAGAATCAGGTGAGTGCAAAGACTGGTTCATGTATGTGCTGTAATTACACATTACTCCTTTGCAGAATAGGCGAAGTAGTTCTATTTTTCTCTAACACCATACATGAAACCTGAAGCAGTATTCAGCCCACGGTACTTAGTCCCGGAAAAAGCCATCTGAAAATCTAGCTTTGGAAAAAGCACAAATAAATATACAGTATGTCCAAATGTGCTTTTTTTTCTTCTCTACATAAACTTTGCATGTTCTAAAGAACAGACTGAAGAAATTGAGTAATTATTTTACAGAGAAAACACCATCCGTGTTGGAGATTGTACCAAAGAAACACGATTTTAATATCAGTGCACAGGAAATTGTACCAGAGCATAAATATTTTAGTATTAGCCTTACCACACACTGCAAGACCCGTGGTGGTTCTATACAACAGAGCATCCTTTGCCCCACCTTTAAGATGCACTGGGAGGCCATTATCCTCCTAATGGAAATAAGTGACAAAAACAAACTATTTATATGCAGTTCTTGCAATATTGTTCCAATACAATTATTTCATAATTACCCAGAGGAGAAATTACTACCCCACACTATCTTTCCAACTCCCAAAAGACACTGAACCTTATTTAGATCCCACTTTGTCTTAAAAGCTTTCACTCTGGTATCAGGTGATGATTCACTAGGGGAGTATAATAAATCATGTGCACAATTCATATCTAAAGCAATGACTGGCAGATGCCTGAGCACTTCTGACACCTCTGCCAGACCCATCAGGTGCACAGGATGTGATTACCATCCCTAGAAACTTCCCATCCATTCCCAGTATAGCCAATTCCTGCTACAGGGAGCAACAAGGGGAGGAGTCTGTACTGTCACTTGCTGCCATACAGGAAATTGTTTTGCTCCACCCAAAGTAAAACTCCTAAGCACCAGATCCACATGATCTTTACCCCTGTCAGCAAGATCACACTGCTCTGGACTTCAAGCCAGCCTCCAATGCTGGTGACCTGCAACCCAGCCCAGCTTAACTTGCTGTCCACAAGAAAGGAATGAAAGGAGGAAGAGATATGCCTAGAGATCTCTGCTAGCAGAAACTGAACCTCTGACCCCTCCCATCAGCAATGTCACCCTCCTATTTCCTTCCCCTTGGCTCACAATAAACACCATGCTCCTTAGTTAGTGTCTCAACAAGACTGGCTTTCTCTTTCAGGGGAAAGGAAAGCAGTAAGACACTAAAACTATTTAAGTGGGGCTTCTAATATACTTGGTCCCTTTCACATTGCTGAAGCCCAATTTATGCTCAGTATGAAGCTACAGCTCCAGGTTGTGGCTCACACTTGCGATTACTCTCCTGAGCGTTCTCAGCTTTTACTACTTCACTCAGTGGCCCTATCAATCAGGAACAGAATAATTCAGAAATTATTTGTAAAAATTCAGTAATTTCCTAGGAATTAATCCAATCACTTAAGACCTTTACTGTTTTCATAACTGAGAAATACAGTAATACCACATCCTCATTAAAAATTATGGGGCTCATCTATGAGCTATAGATAGAGCTGTAAGATTTCAGGTTTACCTTTTCATTGTATTTCTGTCTTCTTGCTGTTTTTCTCTATTTGTTCTTCGGACCTACTCCCCCATATCAACTCATTTCAGAGTACTTTATCTTTGTACCATGCCTAATACTTATGAGAAACTCTGGTACAAATCATTTCACAGGGTGAAAAAACCCTAAAGAGTCAGCAAGTCAAGTATGCACGTACAAATACTCTTAACCTCTGCAGAAAATAACTGCTAACTGCAAATGCTCTAGTCATACCACTGATTCTGAGAGCTCTCTTCAGATGTAAAGGGGAGCCTGACCAGTTCTTTAGAAAAAAAACATGCAGTTATGATCGACTAAAACCTTGTTAATCTACTGACATAACTCACTCAATACCTGAAAAAGCTTCTGATTCTCAGAAACTCTATTTTCAAGCTGCCTGCGTGTAGCAGTGCTTATGGTTCTCTGGGAAATCTGGCGAAGAGCCTGAAATAAAAGATAAACAGTGTTTTAAAAACAGTGACATTTTACAGCTCTGTCCACACAGGGTAGAAATTGTTTCTTTGAAAAGCAAGGTAGAAATGGGACAGCAAAAAAAAAGAAAAAAAAAAAGGGTTTTAAAAACAAACAAACACAAAAAACTTCACCAAAACATGCTAGTTTTGAATCCAGTAATTGTTTTAGCAGACTATGTAAAGGACTAGCTACCTGAAAAAGAAAAACTCAGGAAAATTACTTTCAGTAAGATACAACAAATTTATGGATCTGCATCATAACTTTCAGGTAGTATCCATTCAGCAGAAATCTCAGCCTCTGCCCCTTAGACCTGTTTTAGGCACCATTCTCTGTGTCTAACCAGGAAAAGGGACAATAACATTTATGACAAACGTGTTTGTGAGGACAACGAATTCCTGTCACTGCTGCAGTTCACCTAGGAGCCACCAGCACAGGAGATAACCTTCACAGCGCTCAGGAGGCACCTCCACCCCGCCACACACACAGCTTAAATCACCCTGCTGTGTCCTGAGCTGGAATCTGTTTCCACAGACTGATCATATACGGCAGCCTGCCAAAATCAATGACCTGTATACAGTTCTTTGGTCTGCCTTCGCTAAAATATCAAGGCTCAAAGCGCGGCAGCTCTAAGCTGCCAGCGGCCTCGGCCTCCTTCAAGCACCATGGACAACACACCGTTCCCACAAAGTTACCACTGCTAAAAACGCAGCCACGGGGCGGGCAAACATCCAGGTGATGCTGGTTGCAAGTAACGGGACAAAGCGTCTCCTCTCCCTACCCACCCCAAATAAACACGCTGTAAAATCTATCTCCTTAGAGACCAGCTAAGCGTATCCAAGCCCCCCGACTCAACCTTATTCTCTCAAGTCCCTGAAGCTCAGCACTACGTGGAGCAACTGGGCCGCGTAAGACCTTCCCCCGACCCCTGCAGGTCGCTTCGCAGCGCCCGGCAGGGAGGGCGGCCACCACGGCCGAGTCCCGCAGCCGAGCGGGCACCCTGAGCGAGCTCCACAGACCCCCGGCGGCAGCGGGCCGCTCTCCCCGGGCCTCACCAGCACGTTCCGCCACATCGCGGCTGTTGGTCCTGTCACCTCCCGCCGGCAACAAGGGCAGCGGAAGGGGAAGCGGCTGCCCCGCCCACGGCGGCGGCACCACGGAGGGAGCGGCCCGGAGCGCCGCCGCAGAGCCCACAGCAGAGCCCACAGCGCCCCCCGCCAGTCCGCCCGGCCCGGCTGGGGCAGCACGGCGAGGCGCCCTGGGTCTTGGGCCGGGGCCGGGGAGCCAGAGCTGAGCCCTCAGCACCGGGAGGGAGGAGCGCTGACCTCTCAGAACACAGCCCGGCCCGGCTGAGGCACACCGGGAGCGCTTGTTTTCTCACGCCACACAGCCCCGGCGGGAGTCTGCTGCCACGGGATTCTGTGGTTGCCGGCCGCCTCTCTGCGCCTTCAGAGGGCGCTTTGGGAAATCCGGGAAATGTCCCCTAGAGCTCCCACATACGGAATTTTCAATCTCCTTTCACTGAAAAGTTTAAGATCTGCGGAGGGCGGGATGCGTGTCCTGGGAGAGCAGCACCCTGAGCTGCGCCTGTTCGTATGGACTCGCTGGACATCCTCTGTGGAGGCAAGGACACCGAGTGAGGCAGAGCCTGGGTCTGACCCCGGCGAGGGGGTCTTGCACCCCTGGGTGGATATGACATTTTTTGTTGAGCCACTACACTCAGAAAACCCCAAACTACACCATGTACCTGCCCACTGCCTCAAGCTCCGTTAGTAGCGGGGATACCGAATACTCTGCATGTGGAAAAAAAAGCCCCAACTTCAGCTTCGTGTTTCCCGATATGTAACTACACAGAGTGACGTAATACCACAACTGTATGAAATACAAACCTATTTGATTCTCAAGGAAGAATCTGTTTGCCATTCAAGAAACTACTCTGAGAAGCCTGTGTTTTTTCTGCATTGCAGATCTAGTCCCGTAACTGCATCTTCTCATGCTTCAACCTTATGCTGAAATACAATGTTGTCAGGAATGCTCTTTCCTGGTTTTGCTGCAGTTGAAGTGCACTTAGTTTTTGGCATTACAGTACTTTTTCACTGGTGCCAAACCTCATGATCAAATGCAGTGTGCTTCTGAGGATCATCGCCTGCCAGCACTGAAAGACTAAAATTCTCTGAATTCAGGGTTCCAACATCTCCCCCTCCTGTTTGAACCATGAACATTGCTTTAACTGCTTTGTTAAACCATTGTCGGAGACACTGCAGTAGACAAGGTACAAAAACCATGACGACTATAATGACAATCAGAACATACATGCCCACTTTCAAAAGCTCTCTCCACAATGGAGCGAGGCTCACCCAATCAAACAGATCATCCAACCATGATCCTCTTTCAACTTTGAGGATTGTTCTTCAACCAGAAATGCAGCGTTTGTCATCCTCTGCAGGGCCCTTTGCAGAAAGAAGAACAAACATGGCACAAGGAGGAAAATGCGGAACAATTACAGACTTCACATTTTTATGAGATCTTTGATCCATTTTTACTCAGCCGAAGATTTCCAATTCTTGAGGTTCATAGGGTGTCTCAAGGAGAAATTTAGTCCAGACACCCCATTCCTCTGTGGGATTCTTGATGAATCATGAAAGATCTGAAGAGACATTTTTTGGTACTGGCCAACTGTCTACCAGTAAACCAACGAAGCAGGTTGAGAATGGCTTTTCTGGACTTGAGTAAGTCAAACAAATGGTATCCAAGCCTGAGGCATTGGCTAAGGTCACCCAAACACTGGTTTTTGGTTGACTCATGGGCAGGATTGCGTTACTTAAGGCAAACAATGAAATAATAAGGCACAAGTACGATATCTGATTTAGTTTCATGCTTCTCTTTGATTTCTTTTCTCAATCTTGTTCTGGGACAAGCCAAGCTTAAGGTACAAAAGTTATTTCTTTTGCATTCAATTCTGCAAATTTGGACCTCTTTAGATTCTCTCTAAAGTTCTCTCCAATGACTGCAGAGACAAGGACTATTTCTTTCCTCATGACCTAATATAATTAAAATTTCAATCATCTTACACTTTGTATGTAATTCTGAATCGTAACACAATCCACACCGCGCACTTGTCAACAAGGCTTTACGATACCAACAATTCCCACACTACTATAATGGCACAAAACCCAAGGTTCACAGCTTCTGCATGTGGGATAAAAGATGTTTATCATCAGCTGCAGTCTTTCTGCAGTTCATGTCTGCGTGCTTGCTCCTCTGCTTCCGGGAGCATCTGCCTATTCCTGTGGTTTGTAGGGCTTCACGTTTTTTGAAGGAATCCACTTTGGACCAGCACCTGTAGAGACACAAGCGTACCCTTTGCCCCAGGTTATTAGTGGGAATGGGCCTTCAATTTTCCCAGTCTGGATTTCTGATCAAAACTAAAGGGTTTTCCTTTAACTTTGCCTGTGTGGTGTTGGAAAAATGTCTGATTATTGGCAGATTTGGTTCTGCAAAAGAGCTGTTTAAAAAATTTAAAACATACAGCGCTTTATTCAAGCGCATTTGAGGCGTAGCCTCTGCCTCCCTCTTTTTTGTTTATCCAAAAGGGATTTTAAAGTGTGGTGTGTTCTTTCAATGATTGCTTGCCCTGTAGGAGAATGAGGAATACCGAAGGAGTGACACATACCCCAATTCATTAAGAATTTATGTCCATTTTCACCTTGTTAACTTAGAGGCACATTCCGTGCAGCTGTACCATAGATAAGAAATAATAAACATCTGAGTCCGAAGAAAAGTCCAGCATCTCCTGCGTTTCAATCCGAACTCTGAGTAAAAGAGCCAAGAGACTGAGGCAACGAAAATACAAAACAGAGAAAATTAATATCTGGTGCTCCGTGTGAGGATCGAACTCACGACCTTCATGTTATGAGACTGAAATTCTCTGAATTCAGGGTTCCAACAGCATTCCAGTAATTAACTTCTTTTTTTGAGTTACTGTAAGTACATCTGATTTAGACTTGTCACATTTTTCCACCAGGCACTCTCTTCAACTCAAGTCTTTTCCCACTGCAAGTAAGGCATCTGAGAGAAGGGTGCAGTCAATAACACTTCCTGTGAATCCAATCCAACCAGCCATGTTCATTGCTCTATTTGCAGATGTTACTTGACCTACGCTGTCAAGGCCTTTCTTCCGTCAGAGATTTCTATTTAAAAAAGACAAGACTTGCATCCTTCAAGGTTTAATATTCATAATAAATCCTTGAAGGATTCCAAGGATCCTCCAAGGATCTCCATTGTTAGCAACATGACACCTAGACAAATGAGCATGTATGAAGGAAGAATTTACAAATTTGACCAGTATTTAAAACTCTTATAAGCATTTTAAGCTCCATGGGCACACTGTCCCATGTATTTACTGCTACAGGTTCTCAGAGAACCCGCTTAATTGCAACAAAAACCAGACAGCAATTCTCACCCTGGTGCACTTCACTGAAATTGAAGATACCCTGGCAGCTATAGTCAGTAAAGAAAAAGGTAAGGCACTGAAAGATATTACAAGGTAAAGACAGAAAAATACTTCTGTTTTAATTTTAAGCACAGCCCAAAAAGCAGCCTTTCCCAACTTGGAAAAATTAGGAAATATGAATGAAGAATATATTTGCATTTCAAATGACAAACACAAAGTTTAAAAATCAAAATATTTTAATAACCAGTAATTGTGAGACATCCCATTGCTCATTTCCTCTATTTTGGACTAGCAGCTACTCTAGAGTTGAAAGCCAGTTTAGTATGTTCTGCAAGTTTCCAAGGGTACATTACCCTTATTCTGTAACTCTAGCAACATGAATACAACACTGTAAACAAAATCTTAAAAGGTACTATTTGAAAACCCTGTTCTGCCAGGCTGTACTATACAAATAAATATATGAAGTTACAGTGGAAATGCTGCCTCATTCCACAGTTTATCCAGACTTACACATTTAAACTCTTAGGCTACACAAGTAATTAAGTAAAACCAGTCATATAATTACGTGATAAATTAATAGTTTTGTTTAAAGTTGCCTGTAGATTAAGCTATTGGACCATGCATTTTTGTAATAAATATGCAATCCCAGAAATACAACTCATTTAAAACTGCATTTACACTTAATGATGTCTTTTCATGCAGATAAAAATAAATGTATGTTCAAGGACAAAACCAAATCTCTTATTAAATGGTTTGCAGAATTTATTAGGTCTCTTTTAATATACTCCATATTTTATCAAGCTAGTTGCATATAAAGTGATCTCCACCATATACATTACAGTTTCTGTGCATCATCTAAAAAAAAGTCACCAAAAAGTAATATTTTACAGGTTGCAGTTAACTTTTAATTAACCTAAAGGTGAATCCTTCTGTAATTTAAGACACTAACCTGCACATTGCAATATTTAAATTATGTTTCACAGCAAGCTAAACCTGCATTTCAGGGAAAAAATATCACTGCCATCTTAACTTCAGAACTTCTATAGTTTACTTCCTTAACACCGCAAAAAATTAATGTGGTGTTCACTCCAAATAAGGAAAAAGTACACAATTCCCTTAAAAGAAAGCCTGCTCAGAATACATATACTTTAAGAAAATTAGGAAACTCCTCCAGTAAAAGGAATTCACCTCAGTAAAAGGAATTCACCCCAATCTGTGAATGAAAAAAAACCCTTTTAAGTTCTTCTTGATTAATGCTTGGTGCTGCTCATAAAAAGCAGAGCCAGCAAAAAGTGAACTAGTATGGGATATGACTTAAAGCAAAGAAAATTAGAAAAAGATTATACCTGCAACAAGCATGTCCCAATTTTAAAGGGTCTCACGCAGATAATTAACAAATAGGTTTTCTGGTATCTTCATAGGATGCTCGTTTACTGGCCAGGCACATATATTGTAAATATACAAAGAATCCACAGTGCTGAAGTTTACGGAGCACTTAGAGGATTTAATATAACAGAGGTTGGTAGGACACAGGAAAAATATTTAACAACTTGTATAAATATATTAAAATCTCAGCAAGAAATGTAGGAGCCCATGCACACAAGACAGTAAATTGCAAAAAACATTTAAGACTTGACTTCTTTCAACAGCACTGACACCTGAATTCTGGAAAGTCAACAATTTACAGTATCTTATAACCATCTTTCTCCACACAATCTAAATGTACTGAATCATACGAACATTACACAGCACATGAACAAGCAGAAGATGCATCAAGGGAATGGGAGCTATATGCATCATGTGGCCTGCCCAGTTACAGGCAAACATCAGAAAAATTGTTTCTGACATAGGCAGAGATACAATCAATAGAGCTAATTGTATACCCGTCATTTTCAAGAGTTAATCCACAGTATGGGAAAGGGAAGCTTTAGGTAAAAATTATGCACCCAGTCTCAGAAGTGACAGAAGCAGAGATTTATCTTTCAAAAACTGGGTCCATTCTGGACTGGCCTTGATGCACATGCAGTACATTTATTTTCAGAATGCAAGATTAATTGGGAATGTCTGCACTAGTGTTTCGATTGCCGTATTTGTGATGAATGATCAGCAATACCACTCCTAAGAAGAAGCATATGGACCCAACAGTGATGTAAGCAATTCCCAGGAAGGGATTTTTGCCTCCCATCCACGAGATGGTGCTTAGGATCATCCTTTTTCGTCCATCAAAACTGTGTACAGGATAATCTGAAAAACATTTAGGAAAACGAGAAGCAAGTTTCCAAACCTAGCTTGAAGTGGGCACATGAAAATTTTGGGTCATTTCACTCAGGTTCCAAATACAAACTGCTGCTTTGGATCTGGGATTGCAAATATGAAACATTCAGCTGTTCTTTTTAGGCTAAAACTAATCTGGGCATTGTCAGCTACTTCAAGACCAAGGCCATGTTAGAAGACACTTAACACTGAAAAAGAGTAAAATGCACGATTTTGTGGGTTTATGAAAGTAGCTTCAATAAAGTGAGGGAAATATAAATTTCAGCCCTTGTGTGTATTGTAGTACAAAGTTCTTCTTTACATTCATTCAGTTTTACAGCAAAGGAAAACACTGAAGTAGCTATATAAAAAGTATCATTAGGTGCTTTTGAATTCTAAGAGTTCATTAACTATGACAACCCTCCTTCTCTAGTATTTTTACCTAATATTTAGTCTGCCTAAAAGAGAATGACAGACCATCACCCGATCCGCAGCTCTGTCATTTTTCTGACCTCCAGTCAGTCTGCCCTGCATTACATATTGTCATTTCACCTTGAAGTTACAGTTCTGAAATTCCTTGGCTACCAGCTACCTCTGTTCTTTCCTTTTTTCCTGTGCTTTTCTCAATTCCTTTGCAGCATCCAAGCAATCTGATTTCCCAGTCTCTATGAAGTTGTAAGTGCTATAAAACTAGCACAGAAGTAAAAAATGGTAACAGTCTATCTAGCTGTCGGTGCCAGTTTTCAACCACACCCTCAATACCATCTTTTTTTCGAGATGGTAAGAAGAAAGGTTAGTTCAATCTGAACTTGCAAATATATGCTTGTGTAATCCAGCTAAGGCATGCTTTCAAAGGATACTGTATGCAATATCCAAAGAATATTTTCCAGACTGTAAGGTAGGCTGTAAGTTATTCTTCCTTTCAATGAGACGATACAGCTTGCGAAATGTTGGTAGAGCAGCTGTGCGCATCCACACGATGAAGTCCTCATTGATAAAGCCATTGTTGTCAGGCTCTGAGTCCAGCATATACACTGGCTTGGGCCAGTTCACAGGTTTTGTTGTGCCTAGGATTAAACAAAAATAAAAAAGTATTTCACATACCAGACTAAGTAACACACTGACTCATCAAAATCCATTCTAATATCACAAAAAACACATTAACTTCTAAACAGTATGAACAGACAGGCTGACTCACTACTATTGCAACACACTGGGCTGTTTAAGAACTTTTTATTTTGCAGTTTAAATAGTTTAAACTCTATAAATAAATAACATAATTCATGACAGCTCTGTCCATTTGTTTAAACAATTCATGTGTGTAGAAGTCTTGCCTCAAAGCACTGCTTGGTGAGATAGGTCCTCTGCTCACTTGGTAGAGTTTAAAAACCAATTTAATATTGTAAACATCATTTCAGATTATGTACACATGCTTTTGCTAATGTTATTGGAAATACAATTCCACATTGTATTAAGGTAAGGTATCTGCTTTTCCAAGCATAGCCATCACACTGACAACATGTAATTTGGCTATGACTAAGCAAGAAACCCACATCAGGTTAAACCTGAAGTTATTATATACCTTGCATAAACACACATATTCTAAGAGCCTTAGGAAGACTTTTGAGACATAGTAGCCAAAGGAAACTTTTATGTGCCAAACTGTATACGAGACACACAGTCACTTCCAGTTACAAAAAAAAAAAAAAAAAAAAAAAGAGTTTTTTTAGAGAACAGAACAACCTAGCCATAGAAACATTTAAATGAAACTCTTCCTATGGAGTTTTCATTTAACAACTGCAGGATTTCTTTATAAGTTAAATCCACACATGATAGAACTTGTACTGGTCTTGACTGGAACAAAACTAAATTTCTTCACAGTAGCTGGTATAGGACAAAGTTTTGGATTTGTGCTGGACACAGTACTGATAAACAATGATGTCTTTGTTATTGCTAAGCAGTATTTGCCAGCATCAAGGCCTCTTCTGCTCCTCACCTCACCCCACCAGTGAGGAAAGTGAGGGTTCAGGAGAGATCAGGAGGGGACACAGATGGGATAGCTGTTCCCAGCTGACCAAAGGGATATCCCAGGCAGGCAGAGGTAGGCAGGGCCTGCTTTGGCTCAGGGACTCAGATGGTGGTGAGCAATTCTTTTCTTTTGCATTACTTGTTTTTCTTTTCCTCTCTCTTTGTTGTGTTTTTGGTTTGGTTGTTTGTTTTTATTACTAACCTCTCTTTATCTCAACCTATGCGCTTTCTCACTTTCACCCATCCGATTCTTCTCTCCCTCCCACTGAGCAAGGGCATGGTTAGTGAGACACTGTGTGATGCTTAGTTGCCAAGTGGGCTTAAACCCCAGCAGCTTACATTACACATTTTTTAGTATTCAGGGTACAGAATCAGAAATTAAATCAGAAATTAAAGCTACCAAATTAATGATTACAGTAAATGTAAAAACCAAACACTTTCATTAGAACCTTGCAGCTTTCATTACTTAAAGACAACCGTTCAAATAGCAGAATAGTCCTTAGCTTGGATTTCTTCAGAGAGCATTTATTTAGCACATTCTCTAAATTGTCAGTGAGGCAAAACTCTGGAATCAAAATGTGTTTGAAATCAAAACTGAAATCAAAAGGTGTTTGAAGCATTTTGGCATTCTTACAATTTTTCTTTTCTCTTTTTTTACCTTGGAAAAGCGCAGTTAAGTTGTTTCCATCTCCTGTAGGATTTCTGAACTTTACATTTTTATCTGTCCACCATGCAATGCCTTTTTTAATCAAAGTAATCGGAGTCCTTGTGTCATTATCAATGCGGTATAACTCCAGTGTATCTAAAGACAAAATCAAATTAGAAAACCAGCTGCAGAAGCTTTCATTACACAGATGATCTTGATAAGCAGTGAAACAATTACCTCCAGGAGAAAACAAAACAAAAATAACTAGGCAAGGCATTTACTATCTGCCTGACACAATCACAAGCTGTTCTGTAAGAATCAGTGTATATGAGATAGCAGTTTATTATTCAAATATGATTTTTATGTTTCTACATCACAGCAGTAGCAGCTTCTCACAGCAGGTATTTCCATCCTTTGTGTGCTATGAGATTAAATTAATTCTCCTAGCAATTTTGAAACAAATAATAGCAGTACAAGACATTTATTTTATTCTGAACAGTGAAAATGTGTTAATTCAAAACAAAAAAGCTGACAGTATCTTTACACAGAATAATGTGCAACACAACAAAAAACATACACTAGATCACAGACCCATCTAAATGGTAAGTTAAAAGTGTTACCGTACCATTAAACATACTGTTGGCAATAGCTCCACAAGGAGCAATGGGTTTGTCCTCGTTTGTGCGGTAAGGCTCACATTCCTTACTTGGATTCTGATAGTTAGAAAGAAAAAAGGCAAATGAGTCTGTGCTAGTTTAAACAACTAGCCTGGTTTTTACTACATGATCAACATGAAATTTTATAATACTTTACAGTTATTTTCAGTGAACAAAATATCAATTCCTTATGGTTGCCTTCTGTTATGCAAAAATTCTTTTACCTCATTATCGTTCAACTAAATACTCTATGTGGTGATTTATGCAATAGTCAGAAATTAGTTGCTCATTCACATCCAAGCATGAATACCTACAAGCAGTGAACTGTTGTCTCCATTTAGCTGGCTGTCATCTCGAGATTTCACGTAACGGCGGTGGTTTTGATAGAAGTTGGAAAGTCCGTAATACATGAATACATTGCTCTACAAGAAGCAAGATGTGTAAAGAGGGATTTTCGTTCACACAAACCTGCAATTTTAAGCTCTTAAACTTAGGTTTACAGCAACATTCATAAAGTAAGAACCTCAATCCTTTCTTCATAGTGAGTACATAAAAGTACTATCCTAACAAAAGCTGGCAGGATGAAGTCAAATAATAAAAACATGTCACCAACTATCAGAATGATATTCACCAGCACTAATCCCAACACCTGTCTTGTCCGATGCAGAACCCATAAGCCTCATTTGCCTCCCATCTGCCAGAAAGCACTGATCTGGTATTTCCAATTCCTGTTGAACTGAGTTTTTGTAAATCATGCAGGAATAGCTGATCTACTCTCCAGCTATGTGACACACAGGGTAACTCTGAATGTGTAAAACACAAGCATTCCACTTAATGTTGTACATTTCCAGATAAACAGAGGCATTAAGAAACATCTCATCCCTGCTGATGAAAAAGGGAACACAAAAATCAGATCCAAGTTCAAAGGAAGACTAAAATTAATCTTTTATAATGGAAGAAAAAAAAGAAATACCTAAGTGAGAAAACTTTCATTTTCAATATGAAATAGATCATATAAACCGTTCTGACTTCATCCTGCATACAGGGCAGCATACCTCAAATGAATGTTCCAGTGTGAAATTGATGGTGCATGTACAAGGGGGTGTGCTGTCCCAGGACACATTTAAGCATTTGTTGCAGGGACTAGAAGGTTCTGTTCCTGTATAGTCAATCTGTAGCAGGAAAAACAGTCATTAATTTACAATGAGAGAGTAAAGAAAACTTAATAATAAGCCAGAGAGATTTTGTGGCATTTACTTTGCAATCATATTTTATCTCAGCACCAAAAACACATTCAGGCCTGTCTGACAATCTCAAGAAGTCTCTTCCCACCTTAACCATTCTATGACTCTGTAAAGGAGTTTTTGATTCTGACTGTATGTTTGATTTCAGATGCAGACAAATTTAACACTGAGGTGAAATTACTCCTGGAGCAAAACCAAACAAAACCAACAAGTCCCCCCACCCCCCAAACCAACCAACCAAAAACCATACCAAAACAAAACCAGCAGATACTCCAGACAACATTATGTTTCCAAACACGCACACTATGACAAGCAGATCTCAACTTTTACATGCTTTCCAAAGAGATTAAGCTTTTAAAAGTCTAGATATTTAATTAAAAAAAATTGCATTAGAAAACTTGCTTTGTTGACCATTTTAAGCCACCTAATTAAAGATTTAAAAAAAAAATTAAAAATCACTTAATGCCCAAAAATTGTCCTAAACCAGGAAAGATTAATACACCAATACTGTTTTGTCAGGAATGGTAACATAACCAGGATATGGACAAGAAAGATGATCTGTATTACTCTGCCTTATACAATACTATCTGTCTTCAATACTGTAACCCAAAAAACCCCATTTTTTAAAATCTGTACATTCAGCCTCAGCAGCCACAAGCTCACCCTACAGTCCAAGCTTGACCACATTAGCTCTTTCTCACATGTAGCTCCAGCAAGTGTGGCAGAAGAAAGCTTCCAGCTGCCTATAAAAGATATATTTCTACACTTCCCATGAATTACCTATTTTAGAATTTAGACTCAGATTGGTGAAATATATACCTTATACTTATTGCAAAAAAAATGTTTAGCAGCGGTAGCATTTAAACTACAACACCTACACAGTTATAGGAAAGGCTGCTGCAAGTGGTTTGTCCTGATTTATGTTTGTAGTGAAAGGCATAACCAAGAACTAGTGATTTATGATCTGTCCTAATACCCATATTAAGGTCAGCTAAAACAAACACACAGGGTGCGTTCAGGAAAGAACTGAAGTCTGTTTTCCTCTGCATCTTCTTCAGGGTCTCTCTTCCTGTAATTTCTGCAGTATCTATTAAGCTGCAACTAATTCCATCAGCAAGCACTTTTATTGACTGGCATCGCTCTGCTGCCAGATTTCTGACAGACAAAACCTACATCCTAATGAGCCTAGCTGAAACTAGACAGCTTCAGAAGCTATTAGCTGGCAGAGAGAGAGAGAGATTGACAGAGGATCACAATCTTTGTTCCTCAGCTGAACAAGATACTGAGTTTATGCTGATCTAGAAATACACTACTGCAGCAGCCATGACCAGCTCTGTTTAGCTACAGCACACAGACCCCACTGCTGCTCTCAATGAACAAAGCATCTCATTTGTTGAAGGCTAACTCGGGGGTGGGTGTGCTCTGCTAAAGTAAGCTGAAGTAAGCATTTCCTTTAGAAAGAACTTGCTAGTGTGAGGAGAAGTTTTAGATCAAGAACGTACACTAAAGACTCTAAGGTTGCAAAAGACCTAAAGACTTCACTTTTAAAAACATAAATGACTAAATTCTGTGGAGCATGAAATCGATGTATATTGAAGCAGGACCATGCTTTTGATGACAGTTATCAGCTTGCATGCTATCAAAGAGCTTTCCTGTACAGTAACTGCCAACGCGAGTGGTTTTTTCTGCATCCGCATCTACAGATTACATTCAACAGAGAGCTTATTTAAAAGGATGAAGGCATCCATATTCAGCTCTTGACAGAGTAACAAAACCACTTTGACTTTGAGAGCTAAGGACTGACTTTGGAGTCCAGGGCAAGAACCTGCCTGATCCCACTGTTCTGTCCCCTGGGATCGGCCAGCATCTGACAACCTGACACAGCGAGCCCTTCCCAGAAACTCCAGATTTAAGGACATTGGGTATATCCAAGTTATTCCACACCAATGGCTTTTCAGGCTGTTGATGTCTGTCAGCCTACTGAAATAACTACTGCATACACATATTCTCCAAACTATTTGTTATTTTGTAGACTTCATACTTTGTCATGTATCTATCCTATTCTGCTTGACCGTTTCTTGTATCAAAGGCAATCTGTAACAGAATCTGGTCCTCTTTGCTGTTCCTCTTTGTACGTTTTACTAAGTTTTGTATCATTTCTGACATGGGGCTACAGGAACTGCACACAAGGCCGAAGATGCAGGCAACAGCAATGTACATACTTTCAGTCCTCCATTCCTAACCATGCCTTAAGTCAATATGGCTTTTTATCTACCATTATGCATTTCACGGCAGCAGTCACAGCACAAAGGTCTCTTTCCTACACATTTAATACTTACTATATTCCTCACATTTTATCATATATTTATATGCTCTGTCAATGCTTCTTATTCACTCTGTATATATTAAAAAAAAAACCAAACCACCCCTCCCCAGGAAATACAGAACTCTCTCACTCTTTAATAACAGGCAAAAAGACATTTACAGAGCTAATTATTTTCCACCCAAATGAACTATTTTCCCAACAGACCCAAGATAAATAACTGATTATACCCTTCTGAAACAACGAAAAAATGCTAGAGAAAACACAACAAAAACCCGGTAATTCTAGTACACTTAAGCTGTTGGAAATCTTCCACATTTGAATTCAAGAGAGCTTATAAAAGAAATCAGTGGAAGAGGTACATCTTGCTGCTCAGTCCTTGCAGCACCTGTAGAAGAACAGCACAGTCCACAGAGATACTAATGGTTACCATATCTTGTTTCAGGAAAGAGTGACTTGAAATTAAATATGTATTTCAGGGTCACAAATTAAACATCCCATTCAATTCCAATACACTAAGTTTACAGGCACACACATTTAGGAGGTATGCTATTGCCCAAGACGTAGGTGTAAATAACTACCTCTGCTTCCTCCCCCGATACATTTCTAAAAAAGCTTAGTCATTGCACCTAGCTTCTAGATGCCTTGTCTCCCACAGCTAAACTTACAGCTATTCGTGAATAACTTCTGGAAGTTATAACAAAAGCCAGCATTCTAAGCAGGGACACATGTCAGCTAAGCATATATGTGATAGCAGTGTCTTAAACTGCACCCCTCACTGGTGTTTAGAGCCCAGATGCTGGTCCTAATTGGTAAAAAGCTTTATCTGTATTTTGCCGCGTCAACTATAAAGCCTTTTTTGATTTAAACTTGGTTTTTTTCTAAATTCAGCTGCCTTTAGGATGATAATCTCACTTGCTGAATGTCACTGGATAAGCACTTCGTAAGACACGTATGAGGATCAGGCAACAGAACACAAGTTTCCCCATTCTGACTTACCGCAGACTCCAAAGTCCCTCCTGTCCTCACAGATGCCTAACAATTGGATTTTTGAGAATTTCACAAGGTGAAAGAGTAAATCCATACAGCAAAACAAACTAAACTCTTTCCAGTCTTGAGTATCTTGAAATTGGAGAGGATTGAAGGCCAGTGCCGGCCAACTGGTCTCCAGTACAAATGGTTACTACTGCTGTATATACACAACCTGATTGTGTAGGGGAGCATCAGTTGTGCTCCCAGCTCACCTATGACTTTTGTGCTGAATGTTAGGTGGGAACATCCAGTTTGTGGCTTCTATTGGAACTTACCAGGAGTACCTGACTGAGCTGCTTCAGCAACAACAGTATACAAAATTTCTGTATATGCATACAGCAGCAATGTAGGCACAAGAAGTCACTTACATTTCTGGACTCATGAAACTGATGCATTTCTTGTTCCCATAGATCAATGCAGACTCAGTCATAATGGAAAAAGGCTGTATTTGTCCAATTATAATGATCTAAAACTTCGTACTGCTTTAGTATAGAAATGGCTATTTTAAATGCAGTTGTCAACAAAAATCAGGGTTAGCAAGGATATTTTTTTACTTCTCTCCACTGAGTGTCCTGTTGAAAACCTGCAATTGTATTTACCTTAAATATGCTACAACATGACAATTTAAAAATCTATGTGCCCGTGACAAGTTAGCCATGTTCTCTGAATCACTTGTGCCAATTTTCAGATGTTCAGCATACCCCCAACACTTGATGTAAGAAGCAACTGTTTTCCAAAAAATATGCTTACATACAATTTGGATGCTGTAAAATACACTTCAGCTTTTGGGTTTTTCCCTTCTGCTTTTCTCCTTGTCTGGAACTGTACATCTTAACATAAAAGGGGGTAAAATTGGTTTTGTTATAACATTATTTGCATTTTAAGGAAAATATGAAAATACCACTCATTCCCTACCTCATGATTTCTTTAGCTAATTGAGCTTCACTGCCAAATTACTGCCAACAGCTAAGCTACTGTCTTAAACACTACTTACTTGAAAGTGACAGCTTAGTCCAATAACTGGAGTGATTTGATCCACAAAAATTCATATTCTCCAATAAAACAATACAACAAACAACTAAATACCTTCTTCCCTACAATCAATCTCAGTCACATTAGCTCAGCAAAACTAATAATAGCTGTCAATGGCTTTTCAAGGCTGTCCGTCCCTAAGCCCTGCAGGTTATTTCCTTACAACACAAACTGGTTCTGTTATCTAATGGATCCATTTGCGATACACAGTTCAGTTTTCAGCTAACGCTCAGCAGCTTTTCACAGCAGTAGCATGGCTGATTATCAGATGTAAATGACTCGGGTTTTGTTAAGTGTTAATTAGAAAAAGCCACACTCTTCAATCCTTGTTTCCAAGTTTACTCTGGACACCCTGGTCTCCCACAGAACACCTGCAACATTAAATCATCGGTGCAGGTAAGAATTACAGCAATACATTCACCACAGAGCTTTGTCCTGAAAATACAATTACTTTGCAACATTTGAAGATATATAATGGACTGCCACAGGCTATCTCAAGGACAACGCGCATACTTTCTGTACTGCTGAGGAAAAAAACGTGCACTGGGCTGTGTCGATTAAATGCTGGCAGTAACTTCCCTGGAAGTTCCCTCGGGAGCACTGGCAGAAGGGCTACAGCCTAAGCGCAGATGACTGCCAGCCCTGTGTCCGCTCAGGGTAATTAATGGACGCTTTGCTGACGAGCACAGACGTTTCTCCGGATCGGAGCCGCCCGGGCGCCGTGTCCGCTCCGCACAGAACCCGCCTGGGTCCCGGCAGGCCGGGAAGGGACCGGGTTTCCCCGGAGTCGCAGGCGGCTTCCGGGAAGGCGATCCCCGCTCGCCCTGCCGGGCCCGGCCTTCCCGAGCGGGCCCCGGGTGCTCCCAAAGCCCCGGCCCGGGCACCCCCGCCCCGCGCACCTCGTACTCGCGGATGTTGTTGGAGGTGACGAAGATGCCGATGCCGATGGGGATGAAGATGAGGCCGATGATGAAGAAGGCCGGCAGCACCGTGCCCGCCGTCAGGATGGGCTGCCAAGCCGGCAGCCGCTGCTGCTTGAAAGCGGTGTTGTCAGGCTTGCGGGTCTTCACGGCGCCCCCGCCGCCGCCGCCCACCGCGCCGCCGCCCGGCACCCCGACGCCGCCCGAGGGGTGCCCGTCCGCCTCCTCCTTGGCGCTGTAATTCACCGCCATGGCACCGCCACCGCCCCCGGCGCGCGACACGTGACCGGGGGCACCGCGCCTGCGCACTCGGCCGCGGCAGCGGGGGGCGGTGGCTCGGCGGGCGCGCGCCTGGTGACGCGCCAGGGCCGCGCGCCTCCCCGAGTCATGGAGTCGTGGAATCATGGAATTGTGGAATCATCAAGACTGGAAGAGACCCGCAAGATCAGCCGATCCGATTATCCTTCCGGCAGTGCCACTGTAACCCCTAAACCACGTCACCCAGTGCCGGTTCCAGTCACCTCTTGAACACTTCCAGGGATGGAGACTCTACCACCTTCCTGGGCAACCTATTCCAGTGCCTGACCACCCCAACATGGAATTTTTTTTTTCTAATATCTAATTTGAATCTCCCCTGTCTCAGCTAAGGCCATTTCCTCTTGTCCTCTCACTGCAGGCATGGCAGAACAGACCAGTCCCCACCTCACCCCAGCCTTTTCTCAGAGTTGTAGAGAGCAATGATGTCCCTCCGGAGCCTCCTTTTCTTCAGGCCAAAATCCCCCAGCTTCCTCAGCCGCTCCTCATGAGACATGTTCTGTGTGCTGGCCAGGCAGGCTCTGCTCTGGTGCACTTAGGGCAGGGGTCATGCTGCCTTGTGCCCAAGGTTGGGGTAAGACCTGGGCCCGCAGCCTTGTCACCCCTGCTCAGTGCTCCGAGAGGATTACCCCGCACTTCATCCTCCCTGTTGCCATGAGGAGCGGTGCAGATCCAAGGCAGCGTCCATTGGGCCAAAAATGGAGAAGTCAGCTTCAGCTTCCTACCCTCATAAATAGGATCAGTGCCACTGTAGAGATGTAATAATGCACGAGAGTTTTGAGAGCTTCTCTTAATGGAGCTGTGTGTGCTCACTCACCACTGCTTTTGGGAGCTGTTCTGCTCTGTATTCCTGCTCTGCTGTCAGGAGCGTGTGAGTAAATCAATACAGTGAATACAGAATCACAGAATGGGTAAGGTTGGAAGGGACCACAGAGAGTCATCTGGTCCAACCTCCCTGCTCAGGGTCATCCCAGAGCACATGGCACAGGACTGCATCCAGACGGTTCTTGAATTTCTCTAGTCAGTGAGACTCTACAACCTCTCTGGGCAATCTGTTCTGGTGCTCAGTCACCTACACAGTAAAGAAGTTCTTCCTCGAATTCAGGTGGAACTTCCTGTGCATCAGTTTCTGCCTGTTGCCTCTTGTTCTGTTGGTTGGCAACACTGGGAAGAGTCTGGCTCCTTCAGACTCTTGACACCCACCCTTTAGATATTTACACATGTGGGTGTTTTTTTCCCTTAGGAGCTGATCTGACAGCACTAAATAGAATCACAGAATCAATTGGGCTGGGAAACACCTCTGAGGTCATTGAATCCACCCTTTGGCTGAACACAACCACGTCAGCTACACCATGGCACTTAGTATCATTTAAAAGTCTCAAACACCTCCAGGAGCAGTGACTCCACCACCCCCCAGGGCGGCCTGTTCCAGTGGTTAAAACCCTTTCCGTGAAGAAGCAGTCACCCTGTGGAACGCAGTGTGGGAGTATGTACTTGTATCCCAGAATACCTGCTTTAGCAGGCATTGCTCAAGCTGATGCAAAATTGAAAGTCCATGTTTCTCACTTTATTGCCACTTCTGCATTCAAGTCTGTTTTGTGAGGACTCTAGTCCTCCCTATGCAGTCACTCCAGAGTGCTGCCAAAATCTAGATTCAGCAAGCAATTATGTATTTACTTCATTTCAGGGGAAAATAATTAGAACAATTTAATTAAATAACTTCTAAGCATGTAGTCCAATCTGAAGACTTTTTAGCTGGCTGTGGAACAGTTTCTGTAAAATAAATGCCTTTCAGTTCTCTGGAGCACCGAGAGCATCAGCCAAGACCACTGGGGGGAGCACATGACTTGTGCAAATGTATTTTGCTCTGGAGGTACAAAAGGCCTCTTTGTCATAGATAGCATAGGAAATTTGGATATATAGGCATCTAAAATTTAAGTATTAATTCGGTGCCTAAATAATTATATAGGGTACAAAAGTTAATCATATTCCTTGTGGCATCTGTGCTAAAACTATATCTCATTCTTAATTTATCTTTTCCACTACCTTGTGGACCCCAACTTTTGCTGCCATTGCCCCTAGATAAGCCCCTTGTCGCTAGTACCACACTTTCCTTTATTATATTCTGTTTGCAATCATTACCTTCAGCTACAGTAACTTTTATTCCCACAATTCACAGAGAATCCAGGGAGATGCAACTGGGATCCTAAGGGAACATGACAGCTTGTAAACATGTGGTGAGAGATGGCAAGAAATTTCTCTGGAAGCAGGATAACCAAGGGGCAATATTGGGAAGCTGGGACCTGATGCTCCCAGGTGTGAGAGGACTGGCAAGAAAGGGAGTGTTAAATTTGTCCAATTATGTTTCACAACAAGACAAAAGGAAAACTCGCAGGCTGCAGAATTTGTCTCTAGAAATCTAAGCATTTGAGATTTTTTCCTAGATATAAACTTTGTATTTTATCACTATATTAATACTTACACAGGTCTTTCAGTCCTCTTTAGACAGTAAGAAATCTCTAAGGGAAAAGTAGATCTTCACTGGTTTTCTATTGCTTAAAAGCTACTGATATCTATAGCCCAAGGTAGCCTCTACATTGTCTTAGTGTGAAAGCACTTCCCAATTACCTCCTTTAAAATTACAATACTTGTAGAAATTAATCACTTCTTTAGTCTATATTAATAGATTTCTTCCTGAGTGCCCCCAAAATACAGGCTAGTTATGTGGCTAATGCGCTTTTTTTACATATTTGTCTTAGATTCATGTCCAACTTAGGTAATGTAAAAAATTGACCAGGAACATAAGTGCAAGATGAAATCACTGGTCTCCTACTCCAAAGTGCTGCAGTTCATAAAAAATACTTTAAAATTTAAACTATTTCAGTACACCATGATTGTATTTATGCTTTAAACAAAGCTTTATTTTGGGAAGCTTAAAAACTTAATGTAGTTGCAGAACCATAAATGTTTATGTATTTGCTTATGAATCACAAAGTTACATTCATACTGAATTGGCTTTATATTAAAATCTAAACGAGAAAAAATATTTTCTACTTTGATTGGGACCTTTTAAATCTAGACTCAGTTTTGGAATAATTTTACTTATGTCCTACTCATATTTAAAAGCTGAAGTTTATTTCAGGCATGTCACTGTCACTTTCAAATAGCCAGGAATTTCATTCCAGCTGAGCTCAGTGTATATCTTAACATGGATAGCTTTGGATTCTCAAGTAATGTTTTGAAAATAGAAGACCTGGGTTACTACAATGTTCATTCTGTTGTGCAGTAAACTGAAATGTGGCACACACTAAACTTCATTCACCTCAGCTGTATTGCTCTCTAAAAGCTGGAATTCTTCTCAGCTTGCTCTAAATTATGATCTACAGACACAGCTATGTTACTGGTGTTATTGGCATACATTGTCTGCTGTACAAAAAAAAACCCACTCCTTAAAAAACATGGGGTACCAACTAAGCATAAGTTGTACCAACAAAATGACTCTTCTGCCAGAATAAGCAGAACTTATTTTGATTCCTCAGTATGGCTGTATTAGTAAACTCTTCACAATGGAGATCAACTCCAAGGAAGTTCATACAGGTCCCAGAATACCCTGCTTCTCTAGAGTGTCAGCATTTGCTGCAGAACTCATATGTAAGAGGAAAAACAGCTCCCGTGGCTCCCATGAAGACCAAATTGACTACACAGCAGTGTGATATTCCAGCTTCAAAGATGGACTGACCTAGCCATCCCAGTGGGATGCTGTATTAATGCACTCTTTCTGGCATCTCACAGCACATCTCCTGCAAGCAACACTGTTTTCCCTTCCAAAAAAAAAGTAATTTCTCCCAGTAGCTTCTGCAGTTAAAAAATCTGCAGTATTTTAAGTATGTGCCAATGACTTACATTAAAACTCATCGGTTATGAGATGTATAAGAAAAAAAAGACCCTGCCTGGATTGCATGTACCTTTATATATCATTCATTAAAAAATCATCTTAAGTATAGCTGCCACAGAACTCTCTGGATGCTATTTCAGAAGTTACAGCCATCAGTGTGAAAGGGGCCCCTCAGCATGTGGCCGAGTACCTGGTGTCTAGTCCAGGTGCTAGTCCAGGACTGAAGATTCTGACAGTACCACTCGAACATCTCTGCCTGTGCTGTAAAAGCACAAGGTTAGAAACAATTAAGTCATTAAGGGCTTGGTAATTGATCCTTCTTTGTATCTTAACTTCTGAGCCTACAAGAAAGATGGAAAGAGACTATTTGCATGAGCATGTAGTGACAGGACAAGGAGAAATAGTTTCAAACTGAAAGACAGTAGGTTTAGATTAGATACTAGGAAAAAATTCTTTACTGTGAGGGTGCTGAGGCACTGGAACAAGATGCCCAGAGAAGCTGTTGAACAGCCTTCCTGGAAGTGTTCAAGCCCAGGTTGGATGGGGCTTTGAGGAACCTGATCTAGTGGAAGGCATCCCTGCCCATGGCAGGGGGATTGGAACTACACAATCTTTAAGGGCCTTCCAACCCAAACCATTCTATGATTCTATGAATCAGTTTTACCCCATACATCACTGTGACACTGTATGAGACACCAGTGAGAAAAAAGAGCTTCTAAACCCATATTCTGTCCCCATGAACACATACATAGATGAGCACTGCCAACCTTATGAAACAGGAGTTAAAATGCGAACAGCTGATTACATTTGCATAGTTGTGAAAATTTATTAGTTACAGTGTAATGAAAATCAACTTTTTTTGGTACAGGCAGAAGTAAAAACATACTTTATATAGAAAAAAAATCACAGCTTTAAAAACTGACATTGTTTAAAATGAGTAAATCTGGTTGTATTTCAAGGCATTGGACTTTAATACTTAATTTTATGCCAAAACATCACACAGTGCAAGAAATATTCTGCAACAAATTCCATACAGCAGTCTTCAGATTATTTAGTCTCATAGAATCTCAAGGTGGCAAAAAATCTACTGAATGCTTTTCCATTTAAACAGAAAACATTGCTGAAGTTACATTTTTCTTTCTTCACATACTCTCTATTACAAAAATATCAAATTGCAAATTTGACAGTGTATTCTACAAATAAATGTGCCATAAGCAACAGGAATTGCAACTTTGGGACAGCTACTTTACAAAGTGTATTATAAAAATAAATTATATGGCAAATATCAAACAAAATCAAGCACGTGCCTTAGGCTTTGCAAATAAAAGTGAAATTCAGCTGCTGCTCTCTCTCTGATTAGATACTTTTAAAAATACCAGCAAGGCCATTCGTTTTTAAAGCTCTACCAAGAAAAAAAAATATAAAATCTAATGGAAGCACTAATACTTCCACAAATAATCAGTAGCACAAGTGACCCTGGTGTTGATGGCAGAGAGCTTCTACAGTGATCCATCCACGGGCATGGAGGGTAGTGCACACAGAGAGCTCTAGCGGGCGGTAACTCATCTAGAGTTCACGCGTAACTGGTGAATGATGACACTCTCTAAAAGAAAAGAGAGCAAAACATTTGGGTTTATGAAACTACAAATGCATTGCAAGTTACTTTAAAGAAGAACAATTACAATGGCAGTGCAAGGCATTTTTCTAAAAATGTCTCACAGACTTACACTCGCATCACTGCTTGATAAAACTGTCCTGGCTACTGCTACAAAGGGAAACTAAATTAGTACCTGTCAAGGGCTCGGAGGCCCTTGGCTTCCACTTCAATGTGAAGACCATCATTTGGCTGCCCACAGGAAAAAGGAGTAATACAGTTGAATGGATTAAGGCACAGGGACGCCAAAGTTCCAGTCCCACACCCAAACTAGGTAGAAGACGACTTAGAGTTGGGTGTCTGGTATCTTGTCTAAGCAAATTTATCATAAATCTGGTGGCGATTCATAAATGGGGATGAGGAAGAGGTATGGGGTAATTTCTCACTTTTTTAATTTAAGCTTGGCTTAGAAACCTATAGTGGGTTTATTCAGCAAGTCTTCTTGAATTTTGCTACTGGCTTTAATGGGGATAAATTTCAGCCACAGCATGCAAAACTAAGTGCTGGCATTTTCTTCAAAAGGCCGTATTTAATTTTGCCCTGTGTGTAGTATCAGAGGTCCCTGACCCTGATTAATCCCTGGGCTCTGCTGAAGTACTAATGGCCTGGTCTTCTGTTCTTTTACCTATATATACAGCTCTTACAGGCAACCTTTTAAATACAAGAATTTAACTGTCAATTAATATTTTTCTCTGAAAAGGTGTATTTTATGCATTTCAAATAATGTAACTGTACCAATACTAATTAAAGCATACAGTAATAGATTTTCAGAAATATTCATCTTAATTGAAATTACTTTTGTTAAGATTCCTTCCTTTCTTAACAGTCTGAAGATTTTTCAAAATTTACGTGACCCAAGAAATGACACCAATTATATTATTTTTGCCTTTCACATTTTTATTGACTTCTGCCTTTATCTGCTTCCTAACTAATATTTGCAAGGTGTTTCGCGAAGTTACATTATAAGAAGAAAAAAAAATGAAAGTATTTTCCATGTACTCTGAGTGCTACAACTTTGCCACTAGATGGCAGATCCCAGTGCTGCTTTTCATATGTGGTGAAGCAAGAGCAGGGCTGAGGAAACGTCCAATAAAATACGTTAAGGCAAATGAAATAATAGAATTTCTCGAATTTGAAGTATTTATTTTCCATAAAATTTTTCAATAACAACTGATTTTCAACAAGACACGTACACCAGTTCTACCACATTTGAGCAGTGAATGTGAAAGAACCACTAATTACTGAACGATTTTACCTTACAGCCAGTGCTGTTCTAACTTGAAGCTCTTGTGGAGTATGATGTTAAAAGCTGCATTTACATAATATCAGACGGTAACCTCAGGCGAACTCACCCCTTAACTTCAATGAGAGTCACATGAACTCTATATGAAAATTATTTTCTTAATATTCACCGTGCACATTTAATAAGGAGTTTAAACACAAAATTCTAAAAAAATGTGTAGCAGAAAAATATCACACTCCTTGTTAAGGCTCAGTCACTGAACAAACAGCAAAACTACAGTCAGTGTCTAAATCAGACACCTGTCTCCTACAGACCCAAACAGTAATTGTGCAGAAAAGAGTAGGAGAAATAATAGTATTTTTTAAAAAATCAAATAATTTCCACTGGTATTTCTCTTTCATTCATTTGTCACACACCTAGAGAACACACACTTTATGTTTGTCTTGGTTGTTTGTATTTGAAATGCTTATATATATATATGATATATATACATACACACAGAGTATAGTTACTAAAAGAGGTGTCTGAACTAAGACACCTACTAAACTAAAATTAGAGTAGGGCAGATTTTGTCAGATTTCTTTTGGGCCACCCTCTATAGGAATATGATTATATTTGAAGGATATGATTAAATAAATTTTTCTAGGGTTCTAGATGGGAATATTTCAAGGAATTATGTATTCACTTAAAACAATTTATTTTAATGACAGGAAAAGAAAATGAAGTTAATGTAAACCAGCTAATTCTGCTTTCAGTCCTGCTGATGTAAAGCAGAACTTCTCCAGGAAACACATCAGGGTACTAGTTCATATAATGAAGCCCATCAACTGACATTTTAACATATAAAGTTTAATTTCTCCTTACAATATATACAAACAAATATCACCAGATAATACAAAAATGAATGTACCACAGACAATGCACACCCAAGCAACAAAGCAGAAGCATACATCAGTACTTCTATTTTTAAAATCCCAAGGAAAGGTTTTTTTTGTCTGGAGAACCATTCACACCTGAGTGTTTCATACCTGAGAGCTGATAGCTCTGCTGATAGCAGTAGTTAACTCTGGTTACATTTTAAAGGAAAAAAAAGACCAAGGTAAGAGAAGAGTGTAGGGAGTAAGTTTCAAAGTGAATGTGATTAGTATCTGTAATGAGAAATATTGCATATAGTTTTGCCTAAGAGAGCTCAAGCAAAATTAAGAGAAAGAGGATAACTAACACTGATGCAGGGGAGAAAACCATTCTGCTAAATGAAAACAAGTTTGAAAGATGAGCTCACAGAAACTCCTGCCAGCAAACTACGTGTTTCAAAGCAACTCAATGAAATTGGCCACTGATGTGTGATGGGAACATATAATTGGTCTGAAAACTGTCCTGACTGTTGCAGCTTATGCCAAGTACCTGAAACCCAGCAGGACAGCAGCTTACTCTGTTTTAAAGACATGCTCTTCCACATCTGATCAGAATTACTGAATATTCATGTAAATATTGAGCATAATTTAGAAATGTGTGTAGCATATTTCAAGAAGTGACATGTGACTTGGCATCCTGTTGGCATGGATCAACATATTAATGTGGCTTTAGAGATTACTCCCATGGTGGTAATTACTATGTGCTGTAAGTGATTTGAGGTTTAAATACAGTAACATGCGTGCTCTATGGGCATATTAAGAAGACTCACAAAGTGTTTGGTTTTTGAAAAATCACACTAACGGGTGTCACAAAAGGAAAAAAAGTGGGCAAAATAAATCAAAATCTCTATTTTTCTTCTACCACTTGCTTCGCATGTTTACTGATCTGAGAGAAAACCCCCCAGGCATTACAGTTGAAGCTCTGTGCCCCTTCTTTTTTAGTCACACTTACTCAAATGTATTGATCTACTAATGATTACATTAGCAATACCCATATGTAGAAGTCAGTCTGGTGATGGGATCTAACTTAGGGAACACAGGAGAAAGCTTATTACGAAGTAGAATTGAAATGAGAGAGATCATCTGGAGAACTGAGGGTGTACCTTCTCAGTCCATGTGTGCTGCTCATGAATGGGTTGGCATTTTCCCTGCTCCTCCCCTTCTCCACCTTACTGCTGGTTCTAAGTCATTTGTTCCTACTGCTAGCCTTGAGTTATCATGACTGCTTATATGGCCATGTCATCAGCCAAAACAGGGCTTCTCTTCAGCTGACATTGAATATGACTAAAAGTACAAAGTTTGGTTCTCAGTCATCTTAGTTCCTGACAAAGCATTGTAACTATCATAATTCTGAGTGCATTATTTTGCTACTGAAACTGTTCAACTTCACTACAAAAAAAACCAAAACAAAAACAAAAGAATAACTAAACAAAATGGCTGAGAAAAAGGTAAGAGAGAAAGCATGAGGATGAGTGATTCCAGATGATCACTTAGGAAGGCTTGGTTTACACATTATAATCCAGTAATGTAGAATACATGGAAACCCTGTAAATAAAGCCCTCATGTTTTCCTATGGATTGATGTGTCAGAGTTTGATTCTTTGGAGCCTAGTAAAATCTGAGGTCTGAACAAAGCTTGTCCTTGTGGCATTTCTGGCATCACTCTTTTGTGTTCATTCTTTGATGCTGTATGAAGGTGAGCTCATGCCCTACTCTTCCACACAGTGAGGCACTGCTAAGGTCTTGCTCCTCTTCTCTGCCGTCCTTTTCATTAAACTGGAAAAACTTCTTATTCTGGAGACCCCTATTGCTTTGTCAGGTTCGGATGAAATTGGTTGGTGTGTCTGGTGTTATTCATTAGGGAAGGAGAGATGGAGGGATGGGTGAACACAGACACTTCATCTTACAAGCCTTCTTTTCAAAAAGGCCAGGCTCAAAGGCAGCCTTTGGAACAGGGATGCAAATCTGGGGCGGGGGGGGGGGGGGGGG